>NC_135234.1:718879926-719182801 GCF_051348905.1 Ranitomeya variabilis
TGGAAAACCGCATTTAATACGCCCGAGGGCCACTTTGAGTATTTAGTGATGCCTTTTGGTCTTTCTAATGCTCCGTCAGTTTTCCAGTCCTTTATGCATGATATTTTTCGCGATTATTTGGATAAATTTATGATTGTGTATCTGGATGATATTCTGATTTTTTCGGATGACTGGGACTCTCATGTCCAGCAAGTCAGGAGGGTTTTTCAGGTTTTGCGGTCTAATTCTTTGTGTGTGAAGGGTTCTAAGTGTGTTTTTGGGGTACAGAGGATTTCCTTTTTGGGATATATTTTTTCCCCCTCTTCCATTGAAATGGATCCTGTCAAGGTTCAAGCTATTTGTGATTGGACGCAGCCCTCTTCTCTTAAGAGTCTTCAGAAATTTTTGGGCTTTGCTAACTTTTATCGTCGATTTATTGCTGGTTTTTCGGATATTGCTAAGCCATTGACCGATTTGACTAAGAAGGGTGCTGATGTTGCTGATTGGTCCCCTGATGCTGTGGAGGCCTTTCGGGAGCTTAAGCGCCGTTTTTCCTCTGCCCCTGTGTTGCGTCAGCCTGATGTTGCTCTACCTTTTCAGGTTGAGGTCGACGCTTCTGAGATCGGAGCTGGGGCAGTGTTGTCGCAGAAAAGTTCTGACTGCTCCGTGATGAGGCCTTGTGCCTTCTTTTCCCGTAAATTTTCGCCCGCTGAGCGGAATTATGATGTTGGGAATCGGGAGCTTTTGGCCATGAAGTGGGCTTTTGAGGAGTGGCGCCATTGGCTTGAGGGGGCCAGACATCAGGTGGTGGTATTGACTGACCACAAAAATTTGATTTATCTTGAGACCGCCAGGCGCCTGAATCCTAGACAGGCGCGCTGGTCATTATTTTTCTCTCGGTTTAATTTTGTGGTGTCATACCTACCGGGTTCTAAGAATGTTAAGGCGGATGCCCTTTCTAGGAGTTTTGAGCCTGACTCGCCTGGT
Organism: Ranitomeya variabilis; assembly: GCF_051348905.1. NCBI lineage: Eukaryota > Metazoa > Chordata > Amphibia > Anura > Dendrobatidae > Ranitomeya > Ranitomeya variabilis. The sequence goes on from NC_135234.1 coordinate 718,880,893, forward strand.
AACTCTGAGCCCACAGGTATCCTTAAGGATGGAGTGGTATTGTCAGCCGTTTCTCCAGACCTGCGGCGGGCCTTGCAGGAGTTTCAGGCGGAGAGACCTGATCGTTGCCCACCTGATAAACTGTTTGTTCCTGATGATTGGACCAGTAGAGTCATCTCTGAGGTTCATTCTTCTGCGTTGGCAGGTCATCCTGGCATTTTTGGTACCAGGGATTTGGTGGCAAGGTCCTTCTGGTGGCCTTCCCTGTCACGAGATGTGCGAGGCTTTGTGCAGTCTTGTGACGTTTGTGCTCGGGCCAAGCCTTGTTGTTCTCGGGCTAGTGGATTATTGTTGCCCTTGCCTATTCCTAAGAGGCCTTGGACGCACATCTCGATGGATTTTATTTCAGATCTGCCTGTTTCTCAGAAGATGTCTGTCATCTGGGTGGTGTGTGACCGTTTTTCTAAGATGGTCCATTTGGTTCCTCTGCCCAAGTTACCTTCTTCTTCCGAATTGGTTCCTCTGTTTTTTTCAAAATGTTGTTCGTTTGCATGGTATTCCTGAGAATATCGTTTCTGACAGAGGGACCCAATTCGTGTCTAGATTTTGGCGGGCATTCTGTGCTAGGATGGGCATAGATTTATCTTTTTCGTCCGCTTTCCATCCTCAGACGAATGGCCAGACCGAGCGGATTAATCAGACCCTGGAGACATATCTGAGGTGTTTTGTGTCTGCTGACCAGGATGATTGGGTTGCTTTTTTGCCATTGGCGGAGTTCGCTCTCAATAATCGGGCCAGCTCTGCCACTTTGGTGTCCCCGTTTTTCTGTAATTCGGGGTTTCATCCTCGATTTTCCTCTGGTCAGGTGGAATCTTCGGATTGTCCTGGAGTGGATGCTGTGGTGGAGAGATTGCATCAGATCTGGGGGCAGGTGGTGGACAATTTGAGGTTGTCCCAGGAGAAGACTCAGCTTTTTGCCAACCGCCACCGTCGTGTTGGTCCTCGGCTTTCTGTTGGGGATTTGGTGTGGTTGTCTTCTCGTTTTGTCCCTATGAGGGTCTCTTCTCCTAAGTTTAAGCCTCGGTTTATCGGCCCGTATAAGATATTGGAGATTCTTAACCCTGTTTCCTTCCGTTTGGACCTCCCTGCATCCTTTTCTATTCATAACGTTTTTCATCGGTCATTATTGCGCAGGTATGAGGTACCGGTTGTGCCTTCCGTTGAGCCTCCTGCTCCGGTGTTGGTTGAGGGTGAGTTGGAGTACGTTGTGGAGAAAATCTTGGACTCTCGTGTTTCCAGACGGAGACTCCAGTATCTGGTCAAGTGGAAGGGATACGGCCAGGAGGATAATTCTTGGGTGAATGCATCTGATGTTCATGCCTCCGATCTGGTTCGTGCCTTTCATAGGGCCCATCCTGATCGCCCTGGTGGTTCTGGTGAGGGTTCGGTGCCCCCTCCTTGAGGGGGGGGTACTGTTGTGAATTTGGATTCTGGGCTCCCCCGGTGGCTACTGGTGGAATTGAACTGGTGTCTTCATCTTCTCTGTTCACCTGTTCCCATCAAGATGTGGGAGTCGCTATATAACCTTGCTGCTCTGTTAGTTGCTTGCCGGTCAACAATGTTATCAGAAGCCTCTCTGTGCTTGTTCCTGCTCCTAGACAACTACTAGATAAGTTGGACTCTTGTCCATGTTTGTTTTTGCATTTTGTTCCAGTTCACAGCTGTAGTTTCGTTACTGTGTCTGGAAAGCTCTTGTGAACGGGAATTGCCACTCTGGTGTTATGAGTTAATGCCAGAGTTTTAAAGTAATTTCTGGATGGTATTTTTGATAGGGTTTTCAGCTGACCATGAAAGTGTCCTTTCTGTCTTCTGCTATGTAGTAAGTGGACCTCAAATTTGCTAAACCTATTTTCATACTACGTTTGTTATTTCATCTCAACTCACCGCCAATACATGTGGGGGGCCTCTGTCTCCTTTCGGGGTATTTCTCTAGAGGTGAGCTAGGACTAATATTTTCTTCTGCTAGCTTTATTTAGTCCTCCGGCTGGGCTGGGCATCTAGAATCAACGTAGGCATGCTACCCGGCCACTGCTAGTTGTGCGTTAGGTTTAGTTCATGGTCAGCTCAGTTCCCATCTTTCAAGAGCTAGTTCCTATATATGCTTATGCTATGTTCTCTTGCCATTGAGATCATGACAACATTGATAGCAGGCAAGGAACTGAGTATCCAGGTGAGCTAAATAGGAAACCAGCCAAGGATAACGAACCAGCTGATGCTGCCAACCTGCAGAAAGACAACACTACACAGTACCGCTTGTGACCACTAGAGGGAGCCCAAAAATAGAGTTCACAACAGTACCCCCCCTTGAGGAGGGGTCACCGAACCCTCATCAAGACCCCCAGGGCGATCAGGATGAGCCGCGTGGAAGGCACGAACCAAATCGGCCGCATGAACATCAGAGGCGACAACCCAGGAATTATCTTCCTGACCATAGCCCTTCCACTTAACCAAATACTGAAGCCTCCGTCTAGAGACACGAGAATCCAAAATCTTCTCCACCACGTACTCCAATTCGCCCTCGACCAGCACCGGAGCAGGAGGCTCAACAGAAGGAACCACAGGTACCACATACCTCCGCAACAAAGACCTATGGAACACATTATGAATGGCAAACGATGCTGGGAGATACAAACGAAAAGACACCGGGTTAAGGATTTCCAAGATCTTATAAGGACCGATGAAGCGAGGCTTGAATTTAGGAGAGGAGACCTTCATAGGAACATACCGAGAAGACAGCCACACCAAATCCCCAACACGAAGTCGGGGACCCACACCGCGGCGGCGGTTGGCAAAGCGCTGAGCCTTCTCCTGTGACAACCTCAAATTGTCCACCACATGGTTCCAAATCTGCTGCAACCTATCCACCACAGAATCCACCCCAGGACAGTCAGAAGGCTCAACCTGACCCGAGGAAAAACGAGGATGGAAACCAGAATTGCAGAAAAAAGGCGAAACCAAAGTAGCAGAACTAGCCCGATTATTAAGGGCAAACTCGGCCAAAGGCAAAAAAGTCACCCAATCATCCTGATCAGCAGAAACAAAACATCTCAAATAAGTTTCCAACGTCTGATTAGTTCGCTCGGTTTGGCCATTAGTCTGAGGATGGAAGGCCTGCTATACTGTTATGATCCTTAGTGGTTGAGGATCACAAATTACTCCAGCTAAGTAACAAACATAGGACAAGCTCTAGGGAGGTGGCAAACTGGACTGACCGCAAATCTGAACCTATCCAAACACACTAGAAGTAGCCGGTGAACGTGCCTAAAAATCCTAGACGTCTCGAGCCAGCCTGAGGAACTAACTACCCCTAGAGAGAAAGAAAGACCTCTCTTGCCTCCAGAGAAATAATCCCCAAAGATATAGAAGCCCCCAACAAATAATAACGGTGAGGTAAGAGGAAGGCGCATACACAGGGGTGAAAGCAGATTCAGCAAATAAGGCCCACTAATACTAGATAGCAGAAAATAGAAAAGGGAATTTATGCGGTCAGTAAAAAACCCTTACAAAATATCCACTCTGAGATTTCAAGAACCCCCACACCAACTAACGGTGTGGGGGGAGAAACTCAGTCCCCTAGAGCAACCAGCAAGCGAGGAAATCACATTTTAGCGAGCTGGACTAAAAACATAATGAACGCTGATAATCAAAAAATGATCAAACAAAAACTTAGCTTGTCTTGGAGAGACTGGGAGCAAGGTAGACACAAGGAATCTGAAGAGCACTGAATACATTGATAGCAGGCAAGGAACTGAGTATCCAGGTGGGCTAAATAGGAAACCAACCAAGGATAATGAACCAGCTGATGCTGCAACCTGCAGAAAGACAACACTACACAGTACCGCTTGTGACCACTAGAGGGAGCCCAAAAATAGAGTTCACAACAGGAGACCCTTCAGCCCCATCGCCCCTATGACTGTCCTATTGATCTGTTGCCTGGTGCTGAGCCTCCCCCTGGGTCGAGTTTATCCGTTATCTCTCCCGGAGACGGAGGCAATGTCTCAGTACATTCAAGAGAATCTGGCAAGAGGGTTCATCAGGAAGTCAGTGTCACCTGCTGGGGCTGGGTTCTTCTTCGTGCAGAATAAGAATGGGGAACTGCGTCCATGTATACACTACAGGGGTCTTAACGCCATCACCGTTAAGAATAAGTATCCTTTGCCCTTGATATCTGAGCTCTTCGATAGGCTTCGGGGAGCAACAGTGTTTACTAAACTAGATCTGCGGGGTGCTTACAACCTGATTCGCATCCGTGAGGGGGATGAATGGAAGGCGGCTTTTAACACCAGGGATGGGCACTATGAATATCTGGTGATGCCCTTCGGGCTCTGTAATGCCCCAGGCGTTTTCCAAGACTTTGTGAATGACATCTTCCGGGATATGCTCACCACCTCGGTCATAGTCTATCTGGATGATATTCTCATCTACTCTTCAGATATTGACTCCCACCGGAGAGATGTTTGCAAAGTCTTCGACCTCCTACGGGCAAACTCCCTCTATGCCAAGTTGGACAAGTGTATGTTCGAGCAGGAGTCCTTACCTTTCCTAGGCTATGTCATCTCCGCCCAGGGATTGGCTATGGATCCTGCCAAACTACAATCTGTGATGGACTGGCAGGAACCCCATTCTCTTAAAGCGGTGCAGCGCTTTATGGGGTTCATTAATTATTATCGCCAGTTCATTCCGCACTTCTCAACTTTGGTAGCTCCCTTGGTTGCCCTCACCAAGAAGGGGGCAAATCCCAAATTGTGGTCTGAGGAGGTCTCCAAGGCCTTTAACTCCATAAAGTCACACTTCACTAGCGCTCCCATCCTACATCGCCCCGATGTAGATAAGCCATTTATCATGGAGGTGGATGCCTCATCTGTTGGTGCTGGAGCAGTCCTCTTCCAAAAGGATGCTCAAGGTCGGAAGCATCCTTGCTTCTTCTTTTCTAAGACCTTCTCACCAGCAGAGAGGAATTATTCCATCGGGGACAGGGAGTTGCTAGCCATGAAGTTGGCGTTCTCGGAGTGGAGATATCTCTTGGAAGGAGCTCGTTTTCCCTTCCAAGTCTTCACAGATCATAAAAATTTGGTGTACCTGCAGACAGCCCAGCGGTTAAATTCTCACCAGGCCAGATGGTCCTTGTTCTTCTCCCGGTTTCATTTCACCCTCCATTTTCTTTCTGGGGAGAAGAACATTTGTACCGACGCTCTCTCTCGCTCCGTTGTGTCATCTGTGGAGGAGGAAGAGGAACCTCGGCTTATTGTCCCCACTGAGAGCCTGAGAACTGTGGCCCTGGTTTCGCTGGAGTCTGTGCCTCCGGGCAAGACTTTTGTACCATCCAGTTTGCGACCGGAGGTTCTCTCTTGGGCACACTCATCCAGGGTGGGTGGACATTTTGGTTCCAAAAGGACATCTGAGTTACTGGCGAGGACATACTGGTGGCCGCATATGGCTCGTGATGTCGCAGACTATGTTTGGGCGTGTGTCTCTTACGCCAAGAACAAGTCCCCTCGGCAATGGCCAGCTGGGTTGCTTTACCCTCTGCCGGTGGCGGACAGGCCCTGGGAGATGGTCGGGATGGACTTTGTGGTGGGCTTACCCAAGTCTCGTAGTTGCACCATTATCTGGGTGATCACCGACCATTTTTCCAAAATGGTTCATTTGGTGCCTCTTCCACGGCTGCCTTCTGCACGGGCTCTAGCAGCCTTGTTCATCAAGCATATCTTTTGCTTACACGGTATGCCGGACAAGATTGTCAGTGACCGGGGTCCCCAGTTTGCATCTCAATTCTGGAGGGAGCTTTGTCATCTACTCAGTATTGAGTTAAATCTCTCCTCGGCTTATCATCCCGAGACGAATGGGTTGGTTGAGAGAGCCAATCAGACTCTGGTCACTTATTTACGACATTTTGTTTCTGCCAGGCAGGATGACTGGGCATCCTTGTTACCGTGGGCAGAGTTTGCCCTTAACAACGCTGTAGCCGACTCCACCGGTCTGACTCCTTTCCTCCTTAATTACGGCCAGCATCCGCGGGTTCCTGTGCCTATGCCTGTGTCCTCTGCTGATTTCAGGGTGGCAGACTGGGCAGTGGAGGCACGAGACATTTGGGACCGCACTCAGGATGCCATCCGGGCCTCCAAGGAAAGAATGAGGTCCTCCGCCGATGCACATCGGCGCCCTGCCCCGACCTTTGCTCCTGGCGACTTAGTGTGGCTCTCCGCTCGTAACATCAGGCTGCGTGTTGAGTCCACTAAGTTTGCTCCTCGCTACTTGGGTCCCTTCAAGGTCCTCGAACAGGTTAATCCTGTGGTCTACCGTCTAGCCCTTCCTCCACGCCTAGGTATCACAGACACCTTTCATGTGTCCCTCCTTAAGCTCGTATACATGTCCCGGTTTTCTGAATCATCTGCCGGGACATCGGGTTCGTCTACGGACGATTATGAGGTGAATGCTATTTTGGGGTGTAAGGTGGTTCGTGGCAAAAAATTTTATTTGGTGGACTGGAAGTGTTACGGTTCTGAGGATAGGTCCTGGGAGCCTGCTGAGCACATTCGGGCTTCGCAGCTCATTGCTGCCTTCGAACGTAGCGAGGCCCAAGGAGAGGGGCTCATGTTAGGGGTTGAGTTCCCACCTCTGCACAGGGGGAATCTCGGGCCATCTCCACTGCAGTCTCCCATTCTTCTCCTGCCGCAGTGGAGCCTGCTCAGCGGAGACGTCGGTCCCAGCGTCTCGCTCAGTATGACTCTGTACAAAGAGTTACTGCTGCCTTTCCTGCTTCTGCCATTGAAGTCAGTGCTGGGCAGCGGCGAGCAGATGCTTCTGGGACTAAGTCCTGCTTTTCTCGTTCTGAGCATGCCCAGAGTAAGATCTCTCAGTGGAGATCGAGGGTCACATGATCAGATACTGCAGCTAAGGCCATTGATCCTTCAGGAAGGTCCTGTAGGTGCTCACGCTCTGTGGCAGCCTCTCTTTGGTCCTTCTAGGAAGGTCCTGTACGTGCTGCAACTATTTAAGGCTCACATGGCCGCACGGTCATGCGCTAGTATTGTTCTTTGTTATGTGCTTTGCGCCAGTGTGGTCACGTGAGAGTGTGTTCAGGGACCCGGCTGAAATAAGCCCCTAGAATGCTGGCACCTCCGGCGAGGAGTTTGTGTTTGTATGTATTCAGGGACCTGGCTGAAATGAGCCCCTAGAATGCTGGCACCTCTGTTAAATATGCTTATTCTGCACATTTATTTAAATCAGGACTTAACCAGGTGCGTTATTCTTAAAAGAAAAATGTCGTCATATTCTCATAAAAAGTATAGTGGTTTATTGATTGTCCGTAGAAAAATCACTTTGCAGTAAAAACATAAAACAGATAAAAATAGTTACGAACAGATTGTCCATGTGTAGAGGTCAGCATTGGTACTCATCTTTCCCAAGTTCGGAATGGAAGCCGTCTCTCTGTGTGAAGTTTGAAGGTCATGATGGCAGCTAACAGCTGTTGTTCCTTCCTTCTCGGACATCCATGGAGAATGAGGGTGAAGATGGGAGGTGACAGTCCCACGTGACAAAAGGCCCCACCACCCTCCTAAGAGACGCTTATATATCTTTTCTATGGATCACGTGTTCCCTGTATATGGAGTTGACTTATACATACACAAAAATAGCTCTTCGTACTGTCAGCAAGGAGCGATGTGCTCTGTACTGCATCGAGACCAAGAATAAGTCAATTAATTAATATTTAACAACCTCCGGCGAGGAGTTTTGTGTGCATGCGTGACCACTGACTGCTCTCTGTTTGGGCAGTTAGCCTGTGCCTCTGTGAAGTCTAACAGGGCACAGTGCTTTGCTTTCACGGCTACTCGGTGAATTAACTGAGTTAGTCCATACCGCCATATAGTGCCGCCGTTTGCTAGCAGCAGGTACTCCTGCACGGTGGACCCCGGGCTGCGAACGCACCAATATCAATAAAAACATCTCTATTTACTCGGTGCGTTTCGCTAGCCCTAACAAAGAGTCACCTCTGCTTCTGAGGATAAGTTTTTTTCCAAGTCACCAGCCTCAGAAATCACAGGTTAACAGCAGCTGAGATTAGAGACCAGTTCAATGCCACACAGAGTTCTAGCAGCAGACACATCTCTACAACAACTGTTAAGAGGAGACTTTGTGCAGCAGGCCTTCATGGTAAAATAGCTGCTAGGAAACCACTGCTAAGGTCAGGCAACAAGCAGAAGATACTTGTTTGGGCTAAATAACACAAAGAATGGACATTAGACCAGTGGAAATCTGTGCTTTGGTCTGATGAGTCCAAATTTGAGATCTTTGGTTCCAACCACTGTGTCTTTGTGCAACGTCGAAAAGGTGAACGGATGGACTCTACATGCCTGATTCCCACCGTGAAGGAGGAGGTGTGATGGTGTGGGGGTGCTTTGCTGGTGACACTGTTGGGGATTTATTCAAAATTGAAGGCATACTGAACCAGTATGGCTACCACAGCATCTTGCAGCGGCATGCTATTCCATCTGGTTTGCGTTTAGTTGGACCATCATTTATTTTTCAACAGGACAATGACCCCAAACACACCTCCAGGCTGTGTAAGGGCTATTTGACCAAGAAGGAGAGTGATGGGGTGCTACGCCAGATGACCTGGCCTCCACAGTCACCACACCTGAACTCAATCGAGATGGTTTGGGGTGAGCTGGACTGCAGAGTGAAGGCAAAAGGGCCAACAAGTGCTAAGTATCTCTGGAAACTCCTTCAAGATTATTGGAAGACCATTCCTGGTGACTACCTCTTGAAGCTCATCAAGAGAATGCCAAGAGTGTGCAAAGCAGTCATCAAAGCAAAAGGTGGCAACTTTGAAGAACCTAGAATATAAGACATCATTTCAGTTGTTTCGCACTTTTTTGTTAAGTATATAATTCCACATGTGTTAACTCATAGTTTTGATGTATTCAGTGTGAATGTACAATTTTCATAGTCATGAAAATACAGAAAAATCTTTAATGAGAAGGTGTGTCCAAACGTTTGGTCTGTACTGTTTATGGTTATTAGATCACCCCTCAGTCATCTAGTTTTCAAGACTAAATAATCCTAATTCTAACACTTAGGCCGGCGTCACACTAGGCGTAAGACAATACGGTCCGTTTTTTACAGCCGTAATACGCAGAAATGTTCCCAAAATAGTGATCCGTATGTCATCCGTAGGTAGGGTGTGGCAGCGTATTTTGCGCATGGCATCCTCCGTATGTAGTCCGTATGGCATCCATACTGTGATATTTTCTCGCAGGCTTGCAAAACCGACATCTAATGGATTTATGGGCTTAAATGTTCGGTAAAACATATATACAGTATATATATACACTCACCGGCCACTTTATTAGGTACACCTGTCCAACTTCTTGTTAACACTTAATTTCTAATCAGCCAATCACATGGCGGCAACTCAGTGCATTTAGGCATGTAGACATGGTCAAGACAATCTCCTGCAGTTCAAACCGAGCATCAGTATGGGGAAGAAAGGTGATTTGAGTGCCTTTGAACGTGGCATGGTTGTTGGTGCCAGAAGGGCTGGTCTGAGTATTTCAGAAACTGCTGATCTACTGGGATTTTCACGCACAACCATCTCTAGGGTTTACAGAGAATGGTCCGAAAAAGAAAAAAAATCCAGTGAGCGGCAGTTCTGTGGGCGGAAATGCCTTGTTGATGCCAGAGGTCAGAGGAGAATGGGCAGACTGGTTCGAGCTGATAGAAAGGCAACAGTGACTCAAATCGCCACCCGTTACAACCAAGGTAGGCCTAAGAGCATCTCTGAACGCACAGTGCGTCGAACTTTGAGGCAGATGGGCTACAGCAGCAGAAGACCACACCGGGTACCACTCCTTTCAGCTAAGAACAGGAAACTGAGGCTACAATTTGTACAAGCTCATCGAAATTGGACAGTAGAAGATTGGAAAAACGTTGCTTGGTCTGATGAGTCTCGATTTCTGCTGCGACATTCGGATGGTAGGGTCAGAATTTGGCGTAAACAACATGAAAGCATGGATCCATCCTGCCTTGTATGGAGCATCTTTGGGATGTGCAGCCGACAAATCTGCGGCAACTGTGTGATGCCATCATGTCAATATGGACCAAAATCTCTGAGGAATGCTTCCAGCACCTTGTTGAATCTATGCCACGAAGAATTGAGGCAGTTCTGAAGGCAAAAGGGGGTCCAACCCGTTACTAGCATGGTGTACCTAATAAAGTGGCCGGTGAGTGTATATATATATATATATATATATATATATATATATATATATATATATATGTAATTGAGACACACATATATATATATATATAAATATATATATATATTTAATTCAGCGCGATATAGCAGAAATGCCGGTAATTCAATTGCCGGCTTTTCAATTCTCCTTCACAAACCCGACAGGATATGAGACATGGTTTACATACAGTAAACCATCTCATATCCCTTTCTTTTTTTGCATATTCCACACTACTAATGTTAGTAGTGTGTATGTGCAAAATTTGGGCGCTGTAGCTTGTAAAATAAAGGGTTAAATCGCGGAAAAAATTGGCGTGGGCTCCCACGCAATTTTCTCCACCAGAGTGGTAAAGCCAGTGACTGAGGGCAGATATTAATAGCCTAGAGAGGGTCCATGGTTATTGGCCCAACCTGGGTAAAAACATCTGCCCCCAGCCACCCCAGAAAAGGCACATCTGTAAGATGCGCCTATTCTGGCACTTGGCCCGTGTAGCAGTGGGATATGGGGTAATGAAGGGTTAATGTCACCTTGCTATTGTAAGGTGACATTAAGCCAGATTAATAATGGAGAGGCGTCAATTCTGACACCTATCCATTATTAATACAATAGTACGAAATGGTTAAGAAAATACACACATTATTACAAAGTCCTTTAATGAAATAAAGACACAGGGTGTTGTAATATTTTATTAGACTCTTAATCCACCTGAAGACCCTCGTTCTGTAAAAAAGGAATAATAAAAAATCAACAATATCTCATACCTTCCGGCCGTACAATGCGTAATATACGGCTGATAGGAGCAGCCCCATAGAGATTCATTGGGCCGTGTGTAATGCTTTTTTTACGGACGTATTTTCTGCGCTCATAAGTCCGTAAAACTCGCTAGTGTGACGCCGGCCTCATACTGGGGAACTCAGGAGTCTCTGCGTGTAACAAGACAATACTGAACACAGTTTGTAGGTGAAAAGTCTATATTGAATACACACGGTGCTTCAAATAAGTGCAGAGAAAACTCAAGTACATAACACTTTAACAACTTAACAAGTCTGTAGGAAAACTCAGAGAGAAATGCAATCAGCAGACAGTCTGTAAAGCACAGTCTATACTTGAGAAAGCTGGAAACAAATAAGTTTGAGTGTAGTCCATGCATGGATAAGCATGTTCAAACAAGGGGTTAAATTATCCAGGAAGACCTGGGTGGAAGCCTTAGATTAAGCAGCACAGTCCAGAGCTTTGCAGCTAATTAAATGAGGCAGAACCAGAGCAGCAACCAGCTTATGTGTTTAGCAATTGCAGGTGTAGGTACAGCAGCATAGAAGAAGCAACAGGAGCAGTCAGGAGCAGTAGGTACACTGGAACAGATAATTGCAGCAGGATCTCAGAGAGCAAGGAGCAGAATATTCAAGCAGGTTTGCAGGAGCAGCCAGGAAGTCCCAGGAACAAGACACATCAGCAGAATACTCTAGCACAGACTATAGTATGGGGTGGAGTTATAAGGCAGGGAGCCAAGAGCACACAATACAAGAGATGCCATCTTGAAAAAGGGCAGGCATGCCCAGAAGGTAACAAAAAACATTCAGAGTACTGACATACCTCCCTCCTTAGAAGCGGCCTCAGGACGATTCTGGACCCGGTATCTCAGGGAATCTCTGATGGAAACCAGAAATTTTCTGTTGGGCATTGATGTTTACCACAGGTTCCCAAGAGTCTTCTTCAGGGAAATACCCCTGCCACCTTATCCATACCTCCCAACTTTTGAAGATGGGGAAGAGGGACAAAGTTTGCGGCGAAGCACATTTTAGGCCACACCTCTGACCACACCCATTCATAATTAGTCACACCCATATCCACGTCCCAGCCACACCCATTTAGCACTGCTGATCACACTGTTTCATATACAATAATTATAAACAAAAAAATATGGCCACACAGTGCTCCATACTGTATAATGGCCACACATGATGCTTCATACTGTATGATGACCACACATGATGCTCCATACTGTATAATGACCCCACATGATGCTCCATACTGTATAATGACTGCACATGATGCTCCATACTGTATAATGGCCCCACATGATGCTCCATACTGTATAATGACCGCACATGATGCTCCATACTGTATAATGACCCCACATGATGCTCCATACTGTATAATGACTGCACATGATGCTCCATACTGTATAATGACCCCACATGATGCTCCATACTGTATAATGACCGCACATGATGCTGCATACTGTATAATGACTGCACATGATGCTCCATACTGTATAATGACCGCACATGATGCTCCATACTGTATACTGGCTGCACATGATGCCTCATACTGTATAATGACCGCACATGATGCTCCATGCCGTATAATGACCGCACATGATGCTCCATACTGTATAATGGTCACACATGATGCTCCATACTGTATAATGCCCGCACATGATGCTCCATACTGTATATTGGCTGCACATGATACTCCATACTGTATAATGACCCCACATGATGCTCCATACTGTATAATGGCCACACATGATGCTCCATACTGTATAACGACTGCACATGATGTTCCATACTGTATAATGGCCGCACACGATGCTCCATACTGTATACTGGCTGCACATGATGCTCCATACTGTATAATGACCCCACATGATGCTCCATACTGTATAATGACTGCACATGATGCTCCATACTGTATAATGGCCCCACATGATGCTCCATACTGTATAATGACCGCACATGATGCTCCACACTGTATAATGACCCCACATGATGCTCCATACTGTATAATGACTGCACATGATGCTCCATACTGTATAATGGCCCCACATGATGCTCCATACTGTATAATGACCCCACATGATGCTCCATACCGTATAATGACCCCACATGATGCTCCATACTTTATAATGACCGCACATGATGCTCCATACTGTATAATGACCGCACATGATGCTCCATACTGTATAATGACCCCACATGATGCTCAGTACTGTATAATGACCGCACATGATGCTCCATACTGTATACTGGCTGCACATAATGCTCCATACTGTATAATGACCGCATATGATGCTCCATACGTATAATGACCGCACATGATGCTCCATACTGTATAATGGCCACACATGATGCTCCATTCTGTATAATGGCCCCACATGATGCTCCATACTGTATAATGACCGCACATGATGCTCCATACTGTATATTGGCCGCACATGATACTTCGTACCATATAATGGCCACACATAGCTACTCCTACACATGCGGCTGCGCTCCGTACACTTTGCACACAGCTCCGCTCCATACACACACGCTTCGCTCCATACACCTCGCACACACGCAGTTCAGCTCCATACACCTCGCACACACGCGGCTCCGCTCCAATACACCTCACACACACGCGGCTCCACTCCATACACCTCGTACACACACGGCTCCGCTCCATACACCTCATACACACACAGCTCTGCTCCATACACCTCGTACACACAAGGCTCTGCTCCATACACCTCGTACAAACACGGCTCCGCTCCATACACCTCATACACACATGGCTCTGCTACATCCACACTGTACACCTCCTGACCCCATACAAGGCATTACTTACCTCCTGCAGGACCATGTGGCAAGGTGGCAGCAACCAGCACAGCCGAGTCCTGCAACCAACGGAGGTCCCGATCTGCCGATCATGTGACCCCTGAGTCCTCCCCTCCTGTGACCTCATCACAGGTCCTGTGCGCAGAAAGCAGGCAGCCATACAGAAGGGTAAGGGCCTGGGGCATGGCATAACTACACAAGGGGGCGAGTCGGTCCTGCTGTCCACGGGATCAGAGCGTCCAGTGCGGGAGTGTGGGGCAAAGGCTGAAAACCGGGACAGTCCCGCACAATGAGGGACGGTTGGGAGGTATGCCTTATCAGATATTGGAGACGATTCCTGCGAATCCTGGAATCAATAATTTCCTCCACCACAAATTGTTCTTGCCCATCAATCACCACAGGCTGCAGAGCTGGCACAACACATCCCTGGAAGGTATTAGGAGATACAAGCTTTAGTAAAGATACATGCAAAACTGGGTGTACCTTCATAGTCCTAGGCAGCTTCAGACGGCAGGTTACAGAGCTCACAATACCGTTGATCATGAAAGGGCCGATGAATTTCTGACCAAGTTTTTGTGAAGGAATGTTTAACTTCAGATTCTTAGTTGACAACCACATGGAATCTCCTACCTTGAACATGGGTGCAGGTTTACGAAATCTATCAGCCGATCTGTTATAACGTTCTTGAGCCGTGGTCAGGGATTCCTTCAGAAACTCCAGATTTTGTCTCATCGCAGTCAGCCTTTCCTCCACTGCCAAAACCAGAGAATTAATCGGAGACCTGGGTAAGATACACGGATGATAACCCAGATTGGCAAAGAAAGGTGTGAACTTAGTGGAGGTGCTCTGAGAATTTTTATATGAAAATTTGGCTAATGGCAGTAACTCCAACCAATCATCCTAGAGATGGCTAACATAGCATCTTAGATATTGTTCTACCGTCTGGTTGGTACGCTCAGTCTGACCATTTGTCTGGGGATGGTAAGCGGAAGAGAGACAGACATTAATATTGAGTGCAGAGCAAAACCCCTTCCAGAATCTTGAAGTGAACTGTACTCCACGGTCAGAGATGATCTCATCTGGGACCCCATGCAGCCGAAAGACATTCTGTATAACCAAGTTCACTGTATCCTTAGCTGAGGGAAGGCCGGTGCATGGAACAAAATGAACGGCTTTAGTCAGGTGATCAACTACCACCATGATCGTATTCATGACCCCCGATGTAGGCAGCTCCACAATAAAGTCCATTGAGATAGACCCCCAAGGGTGGGACAGAACAGGTAATGGTTGCAGAAGACCCGTAGGTGCCACATGAGGAGTCTTGTAACGAGCACATACCTCGCAAGAGAGAACATAGTCTTTAG
Source organism: Ranitomeya variabilis (assembly GCF_051348905.1). Taxonomy (NCBI): domain Eukaryota; kingdom Metazoa; phylum Chordata; class Amphibia; order Anura; family Dendrobatidae; genus Ranitomeya; species Ranitomeya variabilis. The sequence goes on from NC_135234.1 coordinate 718,896,133, forward strand.
TATCTATCCTTAGCAATTCTTGTGTCTTCTGTACCCCCCTGTGACCAGCCAACTTGGAGTCATGTACCAACTTGAGGATCCGCAGTTGGACAGCCTCAGTGAAGCAGATACGTCGATCTCTGAACCACATGCCACCCTTAAAGACAAGATTAATATCAACAGGTGCGTTGGCCAGAAATACATCACCATCATAAGCCTCCCTGCACTCCTTCCACAAGTCCTGATCGTGGATAACTCCAATGAAGTTGGCATCGGATAGAATGGTCTAGGACGGGGCTCCAGGTACGGAAACCACAGCATGGATTCGGGATAAAGCATCAGCCTTCTCATTATGAGAACCAGGACGATACGAGATAACAAAATTAAATTGATTAAAAATAAATTCCAATGAGCCTGATGATGAGAAAGACATCTAGTGAATCTAAGGAACTCAAAATTGCGTTGGTCAGTTAGCACTACGATCTGTTGTGCAGCTCCTTGCAGATGATGCCTCCATTCCTTGAAAGGTGCAATAATAGCCAGCAGTTCCTTATCTCCCACGTCATAGTTCATCTCTGCTGAGGTTAGTTTGCGGGAAAAGAAAGCACAAGGATGTAGCAGACCCTTCTCTCCAGTTCTTTGGGAGAGAATAGCCCCCAAAGCATTATCAGAAGCGTCCACCTTAACAAAGAAAGAAAGTGCTGGATCTGGGTGTATCAACAGCGGTGCTGAGGTGAAACAGATTTTAAGCCGATCAAAAGCTTCTTGAGCCTGTGATGACCACTTAAAGGGCTTTTCCTTCCTTGTCAAGGAAGTAATGGGACGGACAATATCAGAAAAATTTTGAATAGAACATCTGTAGAAATTTGCAAAACCAAGAAAACGTTGGACCTCCTTGACGTTCTTGGGTACCTGCCAGTCAAGGATAGCCTGAATCTTACCAGATTCAATGTTCAGCCCCTGGGGAGAGATGATATAACCTAAGAACTGTATCTCAGAACGATGGAACTTGCATTTCTCCGGCTTGATATACAGATGGTTCTCTTTCAGATGTCTTAAAACAGCTTTGACATGTTCTTCATGTTCCTGAACAGAGTCAGAAAAAATTAGAACATCGTCCAAATAGATCACCACAAAATGGCCCAACAAATCCCTGAAGATGTCATTATCAAGATGTTGAAACGTTGCAGGGGTGTTACAAAGCCCGAAGGGCATCGCTAGATATTCAAAGTGTCCATACCGGCATCTGAATGCTGTCTTCCACTCATCCCCTGGACGAATACGCACAAAATTATAAGCCCCAGGAAGATCCAGTTTAAAGAACACCTTACCATGGCGGACTCTTTCCAGTATTTCTGAATCAGAGGCAAAGGGTAACGATTTCGTATGGTTACCTTATTGAGTTCCCGATAGTCAACACAGGGTCTCAGGGTCTCATCCTTCTTTTTTACAAAAAATATAGGTGCCCCTGCTGGTGAGGAAAAAGTACGTATGAAGCCTTTGGCAAGATTCTCATCAATGTATTCCTTTAGGGCTTGAAGCTCAGGTGCTGCCAAAGGGTATACGTTTCTGAAAGGAATAGCTGCCCCAGGAAGCAGCTCAATGGGACAGTCATAATGCCTATGTTGAGGAAGCTGATCTGCATTCTTCTTATCACAGATGTCAGAGAATTCTTTATACGCTAAAGGTAAAGTAAATAACTGTACAGGTGGTTCCGTAGCCATGGACTCAGGGATAGCTTCAGTTAACGCTTAGTTGCTTCTTGTTGGTCTCCCAGTTGATAGTCAGGTTCTGAGAACGTAACCAAGGGATGCCTAGAATCACTGGATAATGAGGAGAGGAAACTAACAAGAAAAAAATTTGCTCCTGATGATTAGGCTCTAGCAAAATCTCAAGGGGGACAGTCTCCTGATCCACAGGCCCAGAGATTAAGGGTGATTCATCCACTGTTTCCATGGTAATTGGAGAGGCTCTTTGCTGAATCTCAATACCATGTTCTTTGGCAAAGGTAATGCCCATAAAATTTCCCCCTGCACCAGAGTCAGTCATAGCTGTACTGGAAATCCACTGTCCTGAACACAAGATCTTAATGGGAAGTGAACAGTGAGAGTTCTTCTCCTTCAGCTCTCTGGGAGGTGAAGTCATAGAAACAGAATGGAATACAGCCTTTAGTGGCAGGCTACATTCAGAGATGCCAGATTACTCATCACAGTTGTCATACTCCCTTACTGCTGCTAGCACCTTGTTTGGCCGTCTGGGACACTTAGGACAATTGATCAGAAAGTGGTCAGACTGGCCGCAGTAGAAACATAGACTTTCACGAAGGCGATGCTCCCGTCGTTCATTACTCTCGCGCCTCTGAAAAGAATCAATTTGCATGGGCACCTCCTCTACCTCCCGAGATGTCTTTCCTACAGGCTCTTTGCAAGGAAGGGAAAAATTAGACATGCGGTTAAATACAGCCAATTTCTCCTGCCTACACTCAGTAAGGCGAATATCAATGCACACACAATGCTGTATAAACGTTCCTAGCTCTTGTGGTGATTCAGAATGAGCTAATTCATCTTTTACAATACTAGACAGACCCCTCTTAAAAATTGGCAATTGTGCATAATTGTCCAAATTGGTATCTACTGCTAATCTCCTGAATTCTGTGGCATATTCAATAACAGGACGTTTACCCTGACGTAAAGACAGTAAAGCAGATTTAGCAGTTGCACGGCGATTAGAGTCAAACAGTAATGCCATAGGGGCCAAGAAATCATTCAAATTATTTAACCACTGATCACGAGACTCGATCATAGGATTGGCCCAGGCGAGTGCTCGTGCGGTCAGCAGCATTATTACACACAATACTTTAGATCTATCATTAGGGAAGCGGTCAGCATTCACATCAAAATATAACATACATTGATTTACAAAACCACAAAATTTGTCGCGATCGCCATTAAATCTGAATGGAGCAACTTAGGTGGGTTAACTGGTGAAGGTGGCCCAGAGGGTAAAGTCTCTTGTGTCGCTATTTGCGTACTTAAGTTCTGGAAAGCCTGTCTATACTGGGACTCCACGCCAGCAAGTTTGTTTTCCTGGGCCACCATTCGGGTACTTAAGTCCTGAAAAGACTGTCCAAACACTTGTTCATTGCGTTCAATGCCTCCAAGTTTCTTTTGCAGACCTTCGACATCTTTCTGCAGAGATCTAATCATGGCAAAGACCTGCTCCAATTTGCTTTCTGCAGACATTGTTCCAGCAGACTCCTTCTATGGCTAGAGTATCCTGTAACACTTATACTGGGGAACTCAGGAGTCTCTTTGCGTGGAACAAGACAATACTGAACACAGTTTGTAGGTGAAAAGTCTATATTGAATACACACGGTGCTTCAACAAAGTGCAGCGAAAACTCAAGTCCATAACACTTTAACAACTTAACAAGTCTGTAGGAAAACTCAGAGAGAAATGCAATCAGCAGACAGTCTGTAAGGCACAGTCTATACTTGAGAACGCTGGAAACAAATAAGTCAGTGTCTAGTCCATGCACGGATAAGCATGTTCAAACAATGGGTTAAATTATCCAGGAAGACCTGGGTGGAAGTCTTAGATTAAGCAGCACAGTCCAGAGCTTTGCAGCTAATTAAATGAGTCAGAACCCAAGCAGCAACCAGCTTACATGTTTAGCAATTGCAGGTGTAGGCACAGCAGCATAGAAGAAGCAACACGAGTAGTCAGGAGCAGTAGGTACACTGGAATAGATAATTGCAGCAGGATCTCAGAGAGCGAGGAGCAGAATATTCACACAGGTTTGCAGGAGCAGCCAGGAAGTCCCAGGAGCAAGACACATCAGCAGAATACTCTAGCACAGACTATAGTATGGGGTGGAGTTATAAGGCAGGGAGCCAAGGGCACACGATACAAGAGACGCCATCTTGGAAAAGGGCAGGCATGCCCAGAAGGTAACAAAAAACATTCAGAGTCCTGACACTAATTTTGCTAATCTCTCTGGGTATTGTAGTTCACCCGTCCCCTTTAGTTTCAATATATTTATTTGAAATTTTTCAACATAATATAAACAATCTTCCATACAGAAGAAAAGGGTGAATTATTAAAAGATATAACAATTGCTAAATGGAAGACTCAACTTGACAAGGGGTAAACCAGACATATAAATATACAAATACATCACGTACAAAGAGTAAAAACATCAGGGCAGGGAGTACCAGTACTGTCAGCAGAACTGTCAATGGCTACTGTTTAGAGGGCGATATTGTACATTGAGATCATCACTCAGGTGATCTGGAAATTTAAGTGAACGTTTTTGTACAAAATTGTGAGGGGCGTAGATCTAGGGGTCATAAAATAGACAGGGTAGTGCTTATAAATCATAGGAAGGTTCAGTCTCCTGTGGTTGTAGCCGTTATATTGACATCAGACTACCTATGAATGTGTTTTTAAGGAGAGAGCATAAGAGCTTGAGTCAGATGGACATTGGGGTCGAGGTCGAGCCAAGGGTTCCAAATTTGAAAAAAGGTGTTCCACTCATCATTCCTGGTTGCTTGAATACGTTCATATAATAAAATCACATTTATCTTATCCTTAACTAACAGAATGGAAAGTGATGGGGTTTGTTGTGAATTCCACTCTTGGGCTCCCTCCGGTGGTTGTAAGTAGCACTTTTGTGAGTTCTGCTCTTGGGCTCCCTCCGGAGGTTTTGAGTGGTATGGCTGCTTCTTGGATTTAGCATCAGCAGCTGCTTCCACTGATCGTCTTTCTGGCTCGGCTATTTTAGTCTGGCCTTATCCCTCAATCAATGCCAGTTGTCAATTGTTCCTGCTTGGAGTCACGGCTCTTTTGGATTTCCCTGACACTCTGACCTGTTCAGCAAAGATAAGTCCTTGCTTGTCCTTTTGCAGTCCTCTTGTTGTGGACTTTATTGTTCAGCACATTCTATGTTTTGCTCATTTGTCCAGCTTATCAGTATGGATCTATTCAGCTAAGCTGGAAGCTCTGGGCAGCAGATTTTGCCCTCCACACCTTTAGTCAGGTGTGGAGATTTTTGCATTTCTCTGCGGTGGACTTTTTCTAGTTTTTATTACGGACTGCACAGTGTTCTGTCCTGTACTATCTATCTGGCTAGAAGTGGCCTCCTTTGCTAAATCTTGTTTCATTCTATGTATGTAATTTCCTTCTCCACTCACAGTCATTATTTGTGGGGGGCTGTCTATCCTTTGGGGATTTTCTCTGAGGCAAGATAGCTTTCCTGTTTCTACCTTTAGGGGTAGCTAGTTCTCCGGCTGTGATGAGGTGTCCAGGGAGTGACAGGAACATCCCACGGCTACTGCTAGTGTTGTGTTAAGATCAGGAACTGCGGTCCGTATAGTTACCACCTGCTCAGAGCTAGTCGCATGTCGTTCCTAAATCACCAGTCCATAACAGGGGTTCTCCATTTAGCTGCAATGTGAATTTTAGTTGCCATACAAATGATAATCACCAACTTATGCAGACTTTTAGAGAACCCAGGATGTCTTGCCCCTAGCAAAAAAACTGTGGGATCCATGGGAATGGTTTTACCAAAGATTCGTTCCACGATTAACTTGACCTCGCGCCATAAAGTCTCAACAACTGGGCATTTCCACCATATATGTAACATATCACCCGGGACATTACAGCCTCTAAAGCAGTTTGCAGATATGTGAGGGTAGTTGGCATGAAGTCTCGTTGGGACATGATACGCTCTATGTAGAACTTTAAGTGACATTTCTGCTAGGGAAGCCTGATGACTGCCTTTTGATAATATATCACAGCACACATGCCATGTCTCTATGGGCATGGTAAGTCCTAGATCTTCCTGGCCTGGTAAGAACATAGGGTTATGGAATAAGGAAGTGAGTGGGGAAAATTTGGATTGCAACCCATGTTCGAACCTCTCTTTCCTCCAGAGAATAACTGAAATGTTTTGCGGGAGTTTTTCAGTAGTCAACAGAAGGCCTGACAGTAAATATGGTCATAAAAAATAAAATTCTAAGTGTACCCATCTAGGACTTCTGCTATTGGAGCTAACTTTGGCCATCTGGGCTATTTGGGCGGATTTAAAGTATAACGCGAAATTGGGAAGAGATAGTCCTCCTATTTTTCTATGCAAAAACATAATATTGTGCTTGATCCTAGGTCTCTTTCCATTCCATATAAACTTTTAAACTTTTAAATAAGCGCTTGAATATCTCAGAAATTTTTTGATGGTATTGCAATAGGGAGGGAGCGAAACAAATATAAGAATCGTGGGAGGGATATCATCTTTATAGCGTGTAACTGACCTAGCCAAGATAGTGTCATAGAGGACCACCTAGCTATATCAGCCTGGAAGTTTCTAATTAAAGGGGAATAGTTCCATTTAAAAAGAGATGATTTGTGAGTTGTAAGATTAATTCCAAGGTAGGTTAAGAAGTGTTCCTTCCTAGTGAATCCAAACTAAGATACCAAGCTATCCTGGACCTCCCTGGGGGTATTAATAGATAGTGCTTCTGATTTTTCAACGTTAATTTTGAGGCCTGATATTGTTTCAAAAGTGCGGAGGAGGGAGAATAGGTTAGGGAGGGTAGTATGAGGATTGGTAAGAGCTAGGAGGAGGTCATCAGCAAAAAGACTGACTTTGTATTGATCACCGAGATCAGTGGGTCCTAATATGTTGGGATTATTTCTTATAGCTAATGGCTCCATGGCTAAGGCAAATAATGCTGGCGATAACGGACATCCCTGTCGGGTTCCTCGTTGTATAGCTATAGGGGTAGGTTTAGTAGATGGGAGTTTGAAGTAGGCAGTCGGATTATCGTATATTAACTGAAGACATGAGATTAGTTTTTGGGGAAAACCAAATTTAGTCAAAACCGTGAAAAGGTAGGACCAGGAGACTGTGTCGAAAGCTTTTTCAATGTCTAAAGCTAACATCATAAGTGGCTTTTGGGAATGGTTTGCCGAGTGAATGATATTAAGATTTCTTCTTATGTTATCTGGTCCTTGCCTCATGGGTATAAAGCCCACTTGGTCTTGATGTATTAGTGAGGGGAGTATCTTATTAAGTCTATCGGTGATAATTGATGTGACTATTTTAAGATCGACGTTCAATAATGAAATGGGTCTATAGTTTTTAACTAGCAAGTTGTCTCTTTTTGGCTTGGGGATGATCGTCACGTGAGCTACGTAAAACTCAGGGGGCATCTGGGAGCCTTTTAGAAGGGAATTGCATAAATTTCTAATGTGGGGCACAAGGAGATTACTAAATTGTTTATAATTTCTATAATAATGACCTGACGGCCGTAAGGCCGTCAGGTCCAGGAGCTTTCCCTGTTTTTAGCTTTTTGATTACCAATTCAATTTTTTCAGTTAGTATTTCTGATTGAAGCTGCTGTGCTATTGGTTCTGTAATTTTGGGGAGGGATGAGTCCTGTATAAAGGATTGTAAAAGGTGGGGGGGGTCTGAGGGGGAGAATATAGTTTCTGATAATATTCATGGAATACTTTATAGATGGTCTCTGGGTCGGCCGATGTGTGTCCTGTGGTATCTCTAATAGAGGGTATAGTATTTATAAGTTCTCTTGATCGCAATTGAAGGGCTAACATTCTAGAAGGTTTGTTTGCCTGTTTATAGAAGGTGGCTCGGGTCCAGGTCAGGGCTTTTTCCGTTCTGTTAGTGAGAACAGCGTCTAGTTGCATTTTAATGTCCTGTATTTGTTTAATTAAATAACGGGACGTAGATAATTGATTCGCCTGTTCTAACTTGAATAGTTTAGTTTCCAGCCTGTTTTGAAGTTCAGATCTGCTGTTTTTTCTAAACAGAAGCCAGGGCCGGCGTCAGCGGACGGCAGGGTCGGGCAGATGCCGGGGCCCCCTGACTTCTGGGGGCCCCCCGGCCCCCAGGATCCGACGGCAATTTTTTTTTTTATTTTTTTTTTCTTACTTGGGACTGGCCGCCGACTCGCCGATCCAGAGACAGAGGGGACGGAGGAGACGGAGTCCCCGCTGAAAGCCCCGCCCAGCCATATGTTGCCCGGCCCCTCCACGCGGAACGTCCTTCAGCCGTTGCTTGCTGGACCCGGAAGCGAGCCACTGCTGCACCCCGGCGGAATTCCGGACGCAGAACCCGCCGGCTCGCAGGACACAGGTGGCTCTGTCTGTGTCACAGTCACAGAGCCACCGGCTCCAGACCACGGCCGTCGGACTCGGCCGTCCACTTGCCCATCTCGATCTCCCCATCTCCCCTCGTATCGGCAGGTTCACCGCCGCTGTATATACGCTGCACACCACTGTCACCACACCTGCCCGCCAGAACCAGCAGACAGCAGCCAGTAAGTACTCAATTAACGTCCACTATGTATATACATATGTGTTACTGTGTATATATCATATGTATTTGTATATATGTGTGAGTGTGTGAGTGAGTGTGTGCGTGAGTGTGTGTGTGTGTGAGTGCGTGTGCGTGCGTGCGTGTGTGTGCGTGGCAGCGTGAGTGAGAATGAGTGTGTGCGCACACAGCCAATATAATGAATAAACATTACTTTCCTTCCCTTGACTGAACTACATGTGGAAGTGCTGCGTTATACACTATATATGGGGGAAGGGGGGGCCCAGGACCATTCTTTGAACATGGGCCCTTTGGCCTCTGTGTCCGCCACTGGTCCTATGTGACATAGGAGCGCAGACACAGGGAGCCGTCCGGTCCGCTGGAGCCACGGCGCATGGCAGCGCAAACTGAGCCGCTGAAGCCGCTGTGGAACATCAGCGCACACTCAATGCCGGAGCATCCTGTCTGCTGAAGCCACTGCCGCTCACCGCCTGACAGCATTTTTGTAAGTACACTGCATGGTATATATATATATATATGACCATGCTAGTAACGGTTGGACCCCCTTTTGCCTTCAGAACTGCCTCAATTCTTCGTGGCAGAGATTCAACAAGGTGCTGGAAGCATTCCTCAGAGATTTTGGTCCATATTGACATGATGGCATCACACAGTTGCCGCAGATTTGTCGGCTGCACATCCCTGATGCGAATCTCCCGTTCCACCACATCCCAAAGATGCTCTATTGGATTGAGATCTGGTGACTGAGGAGGCCATTTGAGTACAGTGAACTCATTGTCATGTTCAAGAAACCAATCTGAGATGATTCTAGCTTTATGACATGCACATGGCGCATTATCCTGCTGAAAGTAGCCATCAGATGTTGGGTACATTGTGGTCATAAAGGGATGGACATGGTCATCAACAATACTCAGGTAGGCTGTGGCGTTGCAACGATGCTCAATTGGTACTAAGGGGCCCAAAGAGTGCCAAGAAAATATTCCCCACACCATGACACCATGATGGATCCATGCTTTCATGTTGTTTACGCCAAATTCTGACCCTACCATCCGAATATCGCAGCAGAAATTGAGACTCATCAGACCAGGCAACGTTTTTCCAATCTTCTACTGTCCAATTTCGATGAGCTTGTGCAAATTGTAGCCTCAGTTTCCTGTTCTTAGCTGAAAGGAGTGGTACCCGGTGTGGTCTTATAATGGCGGTGATGCAGAGAATAATGAAAGTGATGTAGAGATGATGATGATGGGGACATGATGGTGCTGATGCAGAGAATAATGGCGGTGATGCAGAGATGATCGAGACATGATGGCGGTGATAGGAAAAATAATGACGGTGATGCGGAGATGATGGCGGCGATCCCTTTTTATTTTTTTTAGGCTAAAATGGATAGCACGGATCAAGGCCAAGAACTGGCAAGTCAACATGGACCTCCTACAAAGAAGTACAAGTCTGGAAGTCAGAAAAGAAAAGATAAACAGTTATTGGAGGACAAAATCAAGAAGCTACCTTCTATTGATCGTTTCTTCAGGAAGAGTGCATCTAAAGAGAATGAAGAATCTGTGATTTCTACCATGTCTGATGTGCAGCCAAATGTTAGTGGCTCATTAGAAGCGTGTTCCAACATTGAGGAAATAGGTGACATGCCTTTGGATTCTCCAGACCAGCCAGTCCTGCCCTGTCATCCTGGACCTGTGCCAGAACTCAGTGATGATCCAGCAAAATGGCCTGATGTAATCACCAACCTTCAGAGATGCCAAACTATCAAAAGGGGACCTAAACGAGTAAATCTTCACGATTTTCCACTCACAGATTTTCCGGATGGTAGTAAGAGACGATTTTCTTCTGTTCATTATTACAGGGTGATAGGTACTGGAGAAAAGGTTCCACGTGATTGGCTAATATACTCAATGCTTGGTGACTCCATATATTGTTTTTGTTGTCGGTTATTTGACAATCAAAGTAGATCAATATTCTCCAGCCCAGGTGGATTTAAAGACTGGAAGCATGTCGGTGGTAAGGGATCTTTGCACCTCCATGAAGTATCTAGCAGCCACATGTCTAATTATGTCAAGTGGAAAGAGCTAGAGGCAAGCATCAGTTCAGAGAGAACTATTGATAAAGATTTGCGCCAACAACTCCGTTTAGAAGAACAGCGGTGGCGTGAAGTATTGTTGAGATTGTTAAAAGTTATTCGATGGATGGCAAAAAATAATCTGCCATTTAGAGGATCGTCAGATACAGTGTTTACAGAACAAAATGGAATTTTTCTGCAGTTACTGGAGTTAATCTCCGATTTTGATCTGGTTCTGAAGGAACACTTGCAGCGTGCTAAAGAAGGAACCAATGTCCACTACCTAAGTAAGGATATGCAAAACAAGTTCTTGCAACTGATCGCAGAAGCAGTGATTGAAATAATAATTCAAAAGGTAAAACAAGCTAAATTTTTCAGTATAATAGTGGACTGTACACCAGACATCTCCAAAAAAGAGCAGTTGTCACTTGTGCTGCGATATGTGGAGATTGATAAAATAACAAAAACAGTGGAGGTAAAGGAAAGTTTTCTGCAATTCGTTCATGTCACAGAAACAACTGGAAGAAGTCTTGCAGGAGTTGTTTTGGAAAGACTGAGCGAACATGGATTATGTGTATCTGACATTCGAGGTCAATGCTACGACAATGGTGCCAATATGAGGGGGCAATACAAAGGAGTGCAGGCCATAATTTTAGAAAAAAATCCCTATGCCTTTTTTGTACCCTGCTCGCCACATAATTGGAACCTTGTCATTGTACACGCTGCTGAAAGTTCGAGCCAAGCCAAACGTTTTTATGACGTCCTAAATCGCCTTTATACATTTTTCTCTGGAGCGACAAAAAGGTGGGAAGTGGCCAAAGAGCATTTGTCACAGTTGACACTTAAGGCTTTGTCTCAGACACGGTGGTGTGCTCGTCTTCAATCATTGAAAGCTGTTTTATTACAGTTTCCCCAGCTTGTCGAAGCCCTAGAAGTATTTGTACATGGTACTACTACTACATATTCAAGTGACACATACAGCGAGGCAAAGTTTTTATTAGACTGCATATGCTCATACCCTTTTGTTGTCTCATTATGTGTTTGGTATGATGTCCTTCTGCAGGTTAATCAAATTAGCCTGGCTGTCCAGACAAAGACCATTAATCTCGCTGATGTCCTTCCACTTGTCGAATCTGTGACTGCTTCTTTTAAAGAATATTTGTCATCAGGATTCAAAACAGCAGAAAGTAAAGCTGCTGGTATTTGTGAAAAGCTCGATATCCCGATTGTGTACCCAACTCACAGAATGAGAAAAAAAACTCGACAATGCAGTGATAAAGATTGTCAAGAGCCAGCATGCCAGCAAGCAAGTAGTGGATCGTCATTTTTAGACACAAGGACTGAATTTGAAGAAACTTACTTCAAGCCTCTGCTTAACACCGTCCTTGAGGAAATAGATACAAGATTTAATTTTTTGAAACAATTCACTACCAAATTTGGATTTCTAACGGACCTCAAGAAATCAGCCTCTGATGGATCGGTGCTGGAGCAACACTGTTTAAACTTTTCTGATCCAGCAGTTGATGGGGAGGATATGCTGGAAGAATGTAAAACACTGGCTAGGATGTTGCCAGATGATCATCTAAGCCCACAAGAGACTTTGCAGTATATAGTGTCTCACTCACTGTACTTGACATTTCCTAATCTTGTTTTAGCATTGCAATTGCTGTTAACTGTTCCTGTCTCAGTGGCATCAGCTGAAAGGAGCTTCAGCAAACTGAAGCTGATTAAGAACTACCTCAGGTCCCAGATGTCTCAGGACAGGTTAAATGCTTTGGCCGTTCTTTCCATTGAGGCAGAAGAAGCTGAGTGTGTAGATTTTAATGACGTTATACACCGTTTTGCTTCAGAGAAATCAAGAAGAAAGGTTTAAAGGAGCACCTAAGAAAAGTAACTACTGTTAAAGATCTAGCAAAAGGCATAAATTGTTTAAATTTGTTTAGAAGTTTACAACTTACAGAGAAGCTAATTTATCAAAAGTTTCCCTGATATATTGCACTTTCTCTATTTTGCACTAGTGTTTTTATAAAGTTTACATAGTTTTTTTCTAAATAAAATATTTGGGTCTCTGTGGTCCCTGCTGTTTTACTGTCGCCACATGATTTGCTCCACAAGGGGGCCCACTGAGGTTCTGTCGCCCAAGGGCCCATGAAAACCTGGAGCCGGCCCTGACAGAAGCTAATTTAATTAGAGAGCCAGTGATATACTTTTTATGGGCCAGCCATATATTCCCAGGGGAGGAGCCCTCGGTCACATTGGATTGAAAAAAAAGTTTTAGCTCCTCCGTAATTTGAGGAGATATTGTAGGGTCAGCAATCAAAGATTCGTTTAACCGCCATCTAAAGAGATTAGATGTAAAAATATCAAATTTAAAGACAGATAGGACGGCGTCATGATCAGACCATGATGATGGGATATGACGCGAAAATAAAACCGCTGAAAGTGAATTCGCCGCAGTCATTTGGAGGTCAATTCGTGAATACGATTTGTGGACCGGTGAAAAGTATGTGTAGCCTCTCATGGATCCATTAACCTCCCTCCATATATCCACCAGCCGGTTCTCACTCATCATACGGAGAATTTTTTTTCTAACAGTCTTGGTGATATCTGATCTTTTTGCTGAACTGCTATCCAGATTTGGGTTCAGGGTGAAGTTGTAATCTCCGCACCAAACCAAGTGGTGATAAGAGATTGAGGAGAGTTTTGATAAAATCATTTTAAATACTAATAGTTGAGTAGTGGCGGGGAGGTAGCTATTTACAATGCAGAGGTTATGGCCCTGTAATGTCCCTTGTAGGATTATAAATCTGCCCTCCGGGTCTGAGTATGAATTGGTTAAGTGGAATGGGAAATTGTTTTTGAGAAAAATGGCCACACCCCTTGTTTTACGATCCCAGGAAGCCAAAAAAAAGCTGGAATAATTAGAATCAAAATATTTGGGGGAGGAGGTGTTGGAGAAATGGGTTTCCTGCAAGCATAGAATGTCGGGTTTATGCTTATGGTAGTCCAAAAAAGCTTTTTTCCGCTTTGAGGGTGAGTTAAGCCCCCTTACATTATGAGATATAACTCCACACATGGTTAACTAAATAATTACCGTCTATGATCCAGATGACCCGAGTGCTCCTCCAACTTAACCAGAGAATCAGCCTGTGTTGGAATTGGCGAGATGAACAGCACTGTGCAATTCTGTGAGGAAACAATAGGGGAGGTACAATACAGGGGGGGACAAACATATATAACACGAGAAAAATGAAGACTTGGGCCAAAGGCCCAAATTGTATGGTGACCTGGAGAGTCATATTAAGAGGAAATCCAGGCTTCACCAAAATTGGGCAACATGTGGTGAATCCGAAAATCCGACCCTTATAATAGCTAGCCCTAGTGAGGGAAAAAAAGGGGGGATGGTGGGAGGAGGTATGAGGTGCGAGAAAAAAAAAAAAAGGGGGGGGGGGAAGAAGAATGGGGGGGAAGAGGGTAGATTCGGGCTATCATTATTGAACTCGGAATTGGTGGTTAAAAAAAAATATAATAAGATGTAACAGCAAAGTTATTGGAGTTTAGCATAGTCAGCAACAAGCATTCTTATAACAGCATGTTAACTTGGGTGATCTAACAAAATACGTCTGGAGGCCAAACATGTAATACGTGTGTTTTGGCTCCTAGTTTTAGGGGCCATTTTCCAGTCTCTGACCGGCCGTGGTTCTCTTTGTGGCTGAGGTAGAACAGAATCAGGGATTGGAATTCCAGCTTGTTCAAGAGCTTTTTTACCCTCATCTAACGAACGGCAAACATGTAGGTCATTCCCATGGGTGAATGTTAGTGAAAATGGAAAACCCCAGCGGTACTTAACTTGTGCTGTTTGCAGGGCAATAGTGACATGCTTGAGAGCTCTCCTTCTGGAAAGTGTGGCTGGGGCGATGTCCGCGTGCAGACGCACCGAGTCTAGGAGGCCAAGTAATGAAGAAAGTGATCTTGCTGCATTTAGGATTAGATCTTGGGATTCTTTGTAGTGCATTTTAAGAACCACATCCCTTGGAAGATCTGGAGAGCCCGGTTTGCCTAATGATCTGTGGATCCTCGTGATGTGTAATAGGGAAGGGTCCGTGTCCGGCAGCAGCACTGTGAATAGTGTAGTGACTGTTTCTTTAAGCGCGATATTGGACTCAGGGAGTCCACGTATACGTACATTGCCCCTGCGAGACCTATTTTCAAAGTCCTCGCTTCTCAGCTCAAGTTCCATAATGCGGTCTGCACGGTGTTTGAGGGTCTCCTGATCTTCGTCCAGTGCATCCGCCGTGGCGTCCATCTTTTCCTCCCGGCTTGTCATGCGCTGGATGATGTCCTGCAGCTGGGTGGTAATGGTGTGCATGGCAGAGGTAAGTTCAGAACGGAAGGTCTCTTGGAGGGTTTTAGTTAGGGCTGCGGTGGAGATGGTGGTGTCACCCGCATTAGTTAGGTCTTCAGCGCCTGCATCTGTGCTTAGTTGCGAGGAGGAGGCGGGTAGGGAAGTAGACACGGCGGCCATCTTATTAGTATTGCCGCTTGTTAGGAGCTCGGTGATCGTGCGGGTAACCGGCTGATTAGCCCCTCCTTTCTTAGGCATTGTAAGCCATGGGCATCCCAGGTGTAAAGAGGGTTCATTCGCAGCAAAATCACCCCAATTCCGGCACTCTGTAGGAGTATATTGGGAAGTCGGGTTGCGGAACTCAGCAGAGCATGTCTGACTCCGTCAAGGTCCGCGCATGCGCCCCTCACCCATCCCCTTTATTAATTTTGTTGCCCTCCTTTGTACTCGTTCTAGTTCTATTATATCCTTCCTGAGCACTGGTGCCCAAAACTGTACACAGTACTCCATGTGCGATCTATCCAGGGATTTGTACAGAGGCAGTATAAGACTCTCATCATGTGTATCCAGACCTCTTTTAATGCACCCCATGATCCTGTTTGCCTTAGCAGCCGCTACCTGGCACTGGCTGCTCCAGGTAAGTTTATCATTAACTAGTATCCCCAAGTCCTTCTCCATGTCAGATTTACCCAGTGGTTTCCCGTTCAGTGTGTAATGGTGATATTGATTCCTTCTTCTCATGTGTATAATCTTACATTTATAATTGTTAAACCACATCTGCCACCTATAATTTCCAGGTTCACTTTTAGAGCTCTTTTTGAATATTGGTACCACATTTGCTATGCGCCAGTCCTGTGGAACAGACCCCATCGCTATAGAGTCCCTAAATATAAGAAATAATGACTTGTCTATTACATTACTTAGTTCTCTTAGTACTCTTGGGTGTATGCCATCCGGACCCAGAGATTTATCTATTTTAATCTTATTTAGCCGGTTTTCGCACCTCTTGTTGGGCTAGATTGGTGACCCTTAAGGTACCGTTACACTAAGCGACGCTCCAGCGATATAGACAACGATCCGACCTAAACTAGAACGCTGGAGCGTCGCTGTTAGGTCGCTGTAGAGACGTCAAACACAGCAGCTCCAGAACGATGCAGGAGCGATCCAGTGACGTAACGGCTTTGTCTCTCGGCCAACACTTTCACTTATGATTCTTTTACTATTGATATAGTTGAAGAACAGTTTGGGATTAGTTTTACTGTCCTTAGAAATGTGCTTCTCTGTTTCCTTTTTGATGGCTGTAAATAATTTTTTAGATAAAGTATTTTTCTCCCTATAGTTTTTTATAGCTTCAACAATGCCATCCTACTTTAGTAGTTTAAATGATTTCTTTTTACTGTTAATTGCCCCTTTTACTTCTTTGTTTAGCCACATTGGGTTTTTCCTATTTCTTGTCCTTTTATTCCCACAAGGTATAAAACGCTTACAGTGCCTATTTAGGATGTTCTTAAACATTTCCCATTTATTATCTGTATTGTTATTTCTGAGGACATTGTCCCAGTCAACCAGATTAATGGCATATATGAAAGGAGAAAATAGGAGCAAACAGGTATAATAAAAAAAGTGTCTCTTTTATTATTAATTTCAAAATAAAACATATATACCCAAAAGTACCATAACAAAAAGTATAAGTAAGAAACATATGCAGGGAAAGAAACAGAGAAACCAAGGGAGCCAACGATTGCAACTGCCCAACTGTGCATACAAAGATAAAGTGCCTAGTGCAATAGAGTACCAAAACGGCAAGCCAACCCCTCACAAGATAGATCCAAAATGCATAAATCCAAAATGGGATCACAGGAGGGGGCATAAACTTACCACGGGCAGAAGCTGAAGGACCCTGGGCCAGGTGTACAGTAGATAACACTGACGCGCGTTCCGCGTGTCTAATGCACTGCTTTCTCAAGGGGAATACATAAATGCAGCTACAAGGACCTTTTATGGTCATGTGGTAGAGCACATGGTACAGCCATGACCAATAGCAGTGGTTAAAATTGGCGCATGCACACTGCTCACCCATGGTCCCGGCAGATACACCGAAGCGTCACGCATCACTGCGCACACGTGGGGAGAGAGAAAAATAGTCCACGCGCATGAGAGGGAGGCAAAGAGACGCGCCGATGTACTTCGGGGATCCCGGGCAACAGCACGCATGCGCACAGCCACTGCATCACCAATGAGATGTATTTATAGAAAAAAAGGGGCGTTCCTGAGAGTCTATCCTGAAAATGATACCCACAACAATATGTTGTATAGCCCAGAATAATCACAGATGTATCCAAGAGGGCAAAAAATATATATCATAACAAACAATGGATTTACAACATTATATTATACATCGATCCGGTGCCTGATTGCGTGAGCATCCATAATTAAGGGTCAATCCATGATTTGAAATAGTCCAAAATATAAATGCTCTGTTATTCAAGGATCATTCAGGGTGAGGAAAATCACAGAAAGTGGTGCTGCTGCGAAAGTTAAAGGAAAAGAAATATATATATTAGAAAAACAATTAAAAAATGTATAGAAACAATAAACATCCAGGCAAAGGGTGTGGGAAAATGACAGGAACACTCTATATGTCGCAGAGATGCATCATAGGCTAGGTTCACATTGCGTTATGGCGGTACGTTAAAAGGACTCTGTCACCTGAATTTGGAGGGAACAATTCTCAGCCATGGGGGGGGGGTTTCGGGTGTTTGATTCACCCTTTCCTTACCCGCTGGCTGCATGCTGGCTGCAATATTGGATTGAAGTTCATTCTCTGTCCTCCATAGTACATGCCTGCGTAAGGCAAGATTGCCTTGTGCAGGCATGTACTACGGAGGACAGAGAATGAACTTCAATCTAATATTGCAGCCAGCATGCAGCCAGCGGGTAAGGAAAGGGTGAATCAAACACCCGAAAACCCCGCCCCTATGGCTGAAAATTGTTCCCTCCAAATTCAGGTGACAGAGTCCCTTTAAACGGACTACGTTACACCGCGGCATAACGCGGTGTAACGTAGTCCGTTAACGCCGCCATTGAAAGCAATGTCGAACGCATCGCGATCGGCGATGTGCCGTCATTGAGTGACGGACCCGAGACGCGGGCTGCAGCGTTTCCAGGTCCGTCACTGCTAGCGCAGATGGAGCTAGCAGATGCTCCATCTGCGCTAGCGCTGTGCCAAAGTCGGCACTTGTGTTAGCGCAGTCCGTTAGCGTATGCGCTGAACGGACTGCACTAACGCAATATGAACCTAGCCATAAGCACATATAGAAGGATACTACTCCAGATACATAATAAAAAAGATGAAAAAGATATTGACTCATTGAGACCCCTAGGGGTCATAGTGTCTAGCGTCACGATCTATTTGGCTTCTACTTGAGCCAGTATCTTTTTATAGTCTCCCCCTCTAATTCCTAAATGCACAATATCAATTCCACGCAAAAATAAATGACAGAGGATCACTCCCATGGTGTTGTTTAAAATGGCGCGGGATTGTCTTAAGAAGGGAGAAATCAGTCACCGTCTTGGCTGCACGATTAATTCTCTTGATGTAAGTCCAATATAAATTTTAGAACAGCCACAATAACATTCGTGCTACTGCACGATTTCCGATGTCTGATGTCATATTGTTTATTACAATCGGAGGAGCAAATGGTGGTACAGCGCAGGACATTCGTGCAGGCAAGACAGTGACTGCATGGTATAAAATCAGGTATAGGGCCTCTGGAGCCAAATGGATTATGAGGAGTAGGAATATAATGGCTGGTCACCAGAAGATCCTTGAGATTTTTGGATCTCCTGGCGGTCATGGAAGGGCAAACGCCAAGGATTGTTCCCAGGGTATATATACAGTATATATGTTTTACTTTGAAATTAATAAGAAAAGAGACACTTTTTTATTATACCTGTTTGCTTCTATTATCCTTTCATATATGTGTATTTGGAGTGGGTATTTGTTTTTTCTTTGTTTGGATGGGCTATTTATAGCCCTATCTTGATGACATTAAGATGTCACTGAGGTTTTTGTGTTTACAGATTAAGGGCATCTCTAAGCTGGTCAAACTTTGCGTTCCTAAAGTTCAGTGTCTTTGTGACTCCCTGACAAGTCCTCCTAGCGAAAGACAAATGAAACAATACAATATTGTGGTCTCTATTTCCTAGATGCCCGACAACCTGCAGATTTGTTATTCTGTCAGGTCTATTAGATAGTATTAGGTCTAAAAGTGATGCTCCTCTGGTTGGATTCTGCACCAATTGTGAAAGATAATTTTTCTTGGTTATTAGCACAAACCTGTTGCCTTCATGGGTTTCACAGGTCTCTGTTTCCCAGTTAATATCTGAGTAGTTAAAGTCACCAATAACAAGGACCTCATTATGGGTTTCAGCTTCATTATTATTTATTATTTATTGTTATAGTGCCATTTATTCCATGGCACTTTACATGTGAGGAGGGGTATACATAATAAAAACAAGTACAATAATCTTAAACAATACAAGTCATAACTGGTACAGGAGGAGAGAGGACCCTGCCCGCGAAGGCTCACAATCTACAAGGGATGGGTGAGAATACAGTAGGTGAGGATAGAGCTGGTCATGCAGCGGTTTGGTCGATCGGTGGTGACTGCAGGTTGTAGGCTTGTCGGAAGAGGTGGGTCTTCAGGTTCTTTTTGAAGATTTCGATGGTAGGCGAGAGTCTGATGTGTTGTGGTAGAGGGTTCCAGAGTAGGGGTGATACGCGAGAGAAATCTTGTATACGATTGTGGGAAGAGGAGATAAGAGGGGAGTAGAGAAGGAGATCTTGTGAGGATTGGAGGTTGCGTGTAGGTAAGTACCGGGAGACGAGGTCACAGATGTATGGAGGAGACAGGTTGTGGATGGCTTTGTACATCACGGTTAGGGTTTTGTACTGGAGTCTCTGGGCAATGGGGAGCCAGTGAAGGGATTGACAGAGGGGAGAGGCCGGGGAATAGCGGGGGGACAGGTGGATTAGTCGGGCAGTAGAGTTTAGAATAGATTGGAGGGGTGCGAGAGTGTTTGAGGGGAGGCCACAGAGCAGGAGGTTGCAGTAGTCAAGGCGAGAGATGATGAGGGCATGGACTAGGGTTTTTGCAGATTCTTGGTTGAGGAATGAACGGATTCGTGAAATATTTTTGAGTTGAAGTCGGCAGGAAGTGGAAAGGGCTTGGATATGTGGTTTGAAGGAGAGATCAGCGTCAAGGATTACCCCGAGGCAGCGAGCTTGTGGGACTGGGGAGAGTGGGCAGCTATTTACTGTAATGGTTAGGTTCATTGGGGGGGTCGCGTGAGATGGGGGAAAGATGATGAATTCTGTTTTGTCCATGTTAAGTTTCAGAAATCTAGCGGAGAAGAAGGATGAAATAGTGGACAGACATTGAGGGATTCTGGTTAGTAGGGAGGTGATATCTGGTCCAGAGATGTAGATCTGTGTGTCATCAGCATAGAGGTGATACTGAAAGCCATGAGATTCTATGAGCTGTCCCAGGCCAAAGGTGTAAATGGAGAAGAGCAGGCGCCCAAGGACTGAACCTTGTGGGACTCCGACAGATAGGGGGCGAGGTGAGGAGGTGGTGTGTGAGTGGGAGACGCTGAATGTCCGGTCTGTTAGGTATGATGAGATCCAGGATAGGGCTAAGTCTGTGATGCCAAGGGATGAGAGGGTCTGTAATAATAGGGAATGGTCCACTGTGTCAAAGGCAGCCAACAGGTCAAGGAGGAGGAGGACAGAGTAGTGTCGCTTGCTCTTGGCGGTTAAGAGGTCATTGGTGACCTTAGTTAGGGCAGTTTCAGTGGAATGGTGTGACCGGAAGCCAGATTGTAAGCGGTCAAAGAGGGAGCAAGAAGAGAGATAGGAGGACAGTTCAAGGTAAACGTGTTGTTCCAGGGGTTTGGAGGCATAAGGGAGAAGTGATATAGGGCGATAGCTAGATACAGAGGATGGGTCAAGAGAGGGCTTTTTGAGGATAGGTGTGATGGAGGCATGTTTAAAGCTTGGGGGAAAACACCAGTTGTTAGTGATAGGTTGAAGAGATGGGTTAGGGTTGGGATGAAGACTGTGGTGAGGTTTGGGATGAGGTGGGATGGGAGCGGGTCAAGCGCACAGGTGGTGAGATGCGATTGTGAGAGTAGAGTGGAGAGTTGATCTTCTCTAATGGTGGAGAAGTTGGTTTTGGAGGTGGAGGGCTGGGAAGTCGGGAGGAAGGGCTCTGGGGGTTGTTGACCAAAACTGTCTCTGATGCTATCAATCTTCTGCTATAGTCTTCATCACTATATACTGTACTGTTGTGAATTTGCTTTTTGGCTCCCTCTAGTGGTTACTAGTGATTTGACTCTGGATATGTCAGTCATCCCTTGTATGCTCACCTGGGCCTTTAGTTCAGGGGTGTTGCTATATAAGCTCCCTGGACCTTCAGTTCCATGCCTGGCAACGTTGTAATCAGAGCTAATCTGTTGTGCTCTTGTCTACTGATCCTGGTTCCTGCTAGGTTAAGCTAAGTCTGCTTTCTTGCTTTTTGTTATTTGTTTTTGTTTGCATTTTTGTCCAGCTTGTACTTAATCTGTATCCTGTCCTTGCTGGAAGCTCTAGGGAGCTGGTGTTCTCCCCCCAGGCCGTTAGATGGTTCGGGGGTTCTTGAATTTCCAGCGTGGATGTTTGATAGGGTTTTTGTTGACCATATAAGTTATCTTACTACATTCTGCTATTAGTAAGCGGGCCTCTCTTTGCTAAACCTAGTTCATTTCTATGTTTGTCATTTCCTCCTACCTCACCGTTATTATTTGTGGGGGGCTTGTATCCTACTTTTGGGGTCCTTTCTCTGGAGGCAAGAGAGGTCTTTGTTTTCCTCTTCTAGGGGTAGTTAGTTCTCCGGCTGGCGCGAGACATCTAGCGACCAACGTAGGCATGTTCCCCGGCTACTTCTAGTGTTGGCGTTAGGAGTAGATATATGGTCAACTCAGTTACCACTGCCCTATGAGCTGGATTTTTGTACTTCGCAGACTTACCTATTTCTCTGAGACCCTCGCCATTGGGGTCATAACAGTTTGCCAGGCCAGTATTAAATGTTAAATGCATTGCAGAAGCGGGATTATAAGAAAGAAAATTCTGAGGTTTTTTTTCTCTCTCTCATTTTTTTTTTTCTTTTCCCCTTTACCTCTGAGTGGCTCAAGCTTGCTGCAGACATGAATGTCCAGACCTTGATTACAAGTGTGGACCAGCTTGCTGCTCGTGTGCAGGGCATACAAGATTATGTTACCAGAAATCCTATGTCAGAACCTAAGATACCGATTCCTGAATTGTTTTTCGGAGACCGATTTAAGTTTAGAAATTTCAGGAATAATTGTAAATTATTTTTGTCCCTGAGACCTTGTTCATCTGGAGACTCCGTTCAGCAAGTGAAAATTGTTATGTCTTTTTTACGGGGCGACCCTCAGGATTGAGCCTTCTCGCTGGCGCCAGGAGATCCGGCATTGGCGGATATTGATGCGTTTTTTCTGGCGCTCGGTTTACTTTATGAGGAACCCAATCTTGAGATTCAGGCAGAAAAAGCCTTGCTGGCTATGTCTCAGGGCCAGGACGAGGCTGAAGTGTATTGCCAAAAATTTCGGAAATGGTCCGTGCTGACTCAGTGGAACGAGTGTGCACTGGCCGCAAATTTTAGAAATGGCCTTTCTGAAGCCATTAAGAATGTGATGGTGGGTTTCCCTATTCCCACAGGTCTAAATGATTCCATGGCCCTGGCTATTCAAATTGACCGGCGGTTGCGGGAGCGCAAAACCGCAAATTCCCTTATGGTGTTGTCTGAACAGGCACCTGATTTAAGGCAATGTGATGGAAAAACCGCAAATTCACCTATGGTGCTGTCTGAACAAACACCTGATTTAATGCAATGTGATAGAATCCTGACTAGAAATGAGCGGAAAATTCATAGACGCCAGAATGGCTTGTGTTACTACTGTGGTGATTCTACACATGTTATCTCAGCATGCTCTAAACGTCTAACTAAGGTTGTTAGTCCTGTCACCGTTGGTAATTTGCAACCTAAATTTATTCTATCTGTAACTTTGATTTGTTCACTGTCATCTTATCCTGCCATGGCGTTTGTAGATTCAGGTGCTGCCCTGAGTCTTATGGATCTGTCATTTGCCAAGCGCTGTGGTTTGGTTCTTGAGCCATTAGAAAATCCAATCCCTCTTAGGGGTATTGATGCTACGCCGTTGGCAGAAAATAAACCGCAGTTTTGGACACAGGTTACCATGTGTATGACTCCTGAACATCGGGAGGTTATACGTTTTCTTGTTTTGCATAAAATGCATGATTTGGTTGTTTTGGGGTTGCCATGGTTGCAGACCCATAATCCAGTCTTGGATTGGAAGGCCATGTCAGTGTCAAGTTGGGGATGCCGTGGAAATCATGGGGATTCCCTGCCCGTGTCTATTGCTTCTTCTACGCCTTCGGAAGTTCCGGAGTATTTGTCTGATTATCAGGATGTTTTCAGCGAGTCCAGGTCCAGTGCACTGCCTCCTCATAGGGAGTGTGACTGCGCAATAGAGTTGGTTCCAGGCAGTAAGTTTCCTAAGGGAAGATTATTTAACCTGTCGGTACCTGAACATACCGCTATGCGTTCATATATCAGAGAGTCTCTGGAGAAGGGGCATATCCGTCCTTCTTCCCCTCTTGGTGCGGGATTCTTTTTTGTGGCCAAAAAGGACGGATCTTTGAGGCCTTGTATTGACTATCGGCTCTTAAATAAGATCACTGTCAAATTTCAGTATCCTTTGCCGCTGTTGTCAGACTTGTTTGCCCGGATTAAAGGTGCCAAGTGGTTCACCAAGATAGATCTTCGTGGTGCGTACAACCTTGTGCGCATTAAGCAAGGAGATGAATGGAAAACCGCATTCAATACGCCCGAAGGTCATTTTGAGTACTTGGTGATGCCTTTTGGGCTCTCTAATGCGCCTTCAGTTTTTCAGTCCTTTATGCATGACATTTTCCGGAAGTATCTGGATAAATTTTTGATCGTTTATCTGGACGATATTCTGTTTTTTTCTGATGATTGGGACTCGCATGTAGAACAGGTCAGGATGGTTTTCAAGATTTTGCGTGAAAATTCTTTGTTTGTTAAAGGCTCAAAGTGTCTCTTTGGTGTACAGAAGGTTCCCTTTTTAGGGTTCATTTTTTCCCCTTCTGCTGTGGAGATGGACCCAGTCAAGGTCTGAGCTATTCATGATTGGACTCAGCCCTCGTCAGTTAAGAGTCTTCAGAAGTTCTTGGGTTTTGCTAACTTTTACCGTCGTTTTATCGCTAATTTTTCTAGCGTTGTTAAACCTTTGACGGATATGACCAAGAAAGGCTCTGATGTAGCTAACTGGGCTCCTGCTGCCGTGGAGGCTTTCCAGGAGTTGAAACGCCGGTTTACTTCGGCGCCTGTTTTGTGCCAGCCTGATGTCTCACTGCCTTTTCAGGTTGAGGTGGATGCTTCGGAGATTGGGGCAGGGGCCGTTTTGTCTCAGAGAGGTCCTGGTTGCTCTACTATGAGACCTTGTGCCTTTTTCTCTAGGAAGTTTTCGCCTGCAGAGCGAAATTATGATGTGGGCAATCGGGAGTTGTTGGCCATGAAGTGGGCATTTGAGGAGTGGCGTCATTGGCTCGAGGGTGCTAAGCATCGTGTGGTGGTTTTGACTGATCACAAAAATCTGATGTATCTCGAGTCTGCTAAACGCCTGAATCCTAGACAGGCCCGCTGGTCATTGTTTTTCTCCCGTTTTGACTTTGTGGTCTCGTATTTACCAGGTTCGAAGAATGTGAAGGCCGATGCTCTGTCTAGGAGCTTTGTGCCTGATGCTCCTGGAGTCGCTGAACCTGTGGGTATTCTTAAGGAAGGAGTTATCTTGTCAGCTGTTTCTCCGGATCTGCGACGTGTGTTGCAGAGATTTCAGGCTGGTAGGCCTGACTCTTGTCCACCTGACAGATTGTTTGTGCCTGCTAGGTGGACCAGTAGAGTCATTTCCGAGGTTCATTCCTCGGTGTTGGCAGGGCACCCGGGAATTTTTGGCACCAGGGATCTGGTGGCCAGGTCCTTTTGGTGGCCGTCCTTGTCTAGGGATGTGCGGTCTTTTGTGCAGTCCTGTGGGACTTGTGCTCGAGCTAAGCCTTGCTGTTCTCGTGCCAGCGGGTTGCTCTTGCCCTTGCCTGTCCCGAAGAGACCTTGGACACACATCTCTATGGATTTCATTTCTGATCTTCCGGTGTCTCGGGGCATGTCTGTCATCTGGGTGATATGTGATCGTTTCTCCAAGATGGTCCATTTGGTTCCTTTGCCTAAGCTGCCTTCCTCTTCCGATCTGGTTCCTGTGTTCTTCCAGAACGTGGTCCGTTTACACGGCATTCCTGAGAATATTGTGTCGGATAGAGGATCCCAGTTTGTTTCCAGGTTCTGGCGATCCTTTTGTGGTAGGATGGGCATTGATTTGTCGTTTTCGTCCGCCTTTCATCCACAGACTAATGGACAAACGGAGCGAACTAATCAGACTCTGGAGGCTTATTTGAGGTGTTTTGTCTCTTCTGATCAGGATGATTGGGTGACCTTCTTGCCGTTGGCTGAATTTGCCCTTAATAATCGGGCTAGTTCCGCCACCTTGGTTTCGCCATTTTTCTGCAACTCTGGTTTCCACCCTCGTTTTTCCTCGGGACATGTGGAGCCTTCTGACTGTCCTGGGGTGGATTCTGTGGTAGATAGGTTGCAGCAGATCTGGAATCATGTGGTGGACAACTTGAAGTTGTCACAGGAGAAGGCTCAGCGTTTTGCCAACCGCCGCCGCGTTGTGGGTCCCCGACTTCGTGTTGGGGATTTGGTATGGCTGTCTTCTCGATTTGTTCCTATGAAGGTCTCCTCTCCCAAATTTAAGCCTCGCTTCATTGGTCCGTACAAGATATTGGAAATCCTTAATCCTGTGTCCTTTCGCCTGGATCTTCCGGTGTCGTTTGCCATTCACAACGTATTTCATAGGTCCTTGTTGCGGCGGTACGTTGTGCCTGTGGTTCCTTCTGCTGAGCCTCCTGCTCCGGTGTTGGTTGAGGGCGAGTTGGAGTACGTGGTGGAGAAGATCTTAGATTCTCGTCTCTCCAGGCGGAGGCTTCAGTACCTGGTCAAGTGGAAGGGCTATGGTCAGGAGGATAATTCCTGGGTGGTCGCCTCTGATGTGCATGCGGCCAATTTAGTTCGGGCCTTTCACGCCGCTCATCCTGATCGCCCTGGTGGTCTTGGTGAGGGTTCGGTGACCCCTCACTAAGGAGGGGGTACTGTTGTGAATTTGCTTTTTGGCTCCCTCTAGTGGTTACTAGTGATTTGACTCTGGATATGTCAGTCATCCCTTGTATGCTCACCTGGGCCGTTAGTTCAGGGGTGTTGCATATAAGCTCCCTGGACCTTCAGTTCCATGCCTGGCAACGTTGTAATCAGAGCTAATCTGTTGTGCTCTTGTCTACTGATCCTGGTTCCTGCTAGATTAAGCTAAGTCTGCTTTCTTGCTTTTTGTTATTTGTTTTTGTTTGCATTTTTGTCCATGCTTGTACTTAATCTGTATCCTGTCCTTGCTGGAAGCTCTAGGGAGCTGGTGTTCTCCCCCCAGGCCGTTAGACGGTTCGGGGGTTCTTGAATTTCCAGCGTGGATGTTTGATAGGGTTTTTGTTGACCATATAAGTTATCTTACTACATTCTGCTATTAGTAAGCGGGCCTCTCTTTGCTAAACCTAGTTCATTTCTATGTTTGTCATTTCCTCTTACCTCACCGTTATTATTTGTGGGGGGCTTGTATCCTACTTTTGGGGTCCTTTCTCTGGAGGCAAGAGAGGTCTTTGTTTTCCTCTTCTAGGGGTAGTTAGTTCTCCGGCTGGCGCGAGACATCTAGCGACCAACGTAGGCATGTTCCCCGGCTACTTCTAGTGTTGGCGTTAGGAGTAGATATATGGTCAACTCAGTTACCACTGCCCTATGAGCTGGATTTTTGTACTTCGCAGACTTACCTATTTCTCTGAGACCCTCGCCATTGGGGTCATAACACTGTACACTATATACAGAGCTCCTGTGTATACTGTTACTGGTGATCCCTGTATTACCTGTACACTGACACTATATACAGAATTCTTGTGTATAATATCACTGGTGATCACTGTATTATTTGTACACTGACACTATATAGAGTGCTCCTGTGTATAATGTCGCTTTTGATCCCTGTATTACCTGTACTCCGACACTATATACAGAGCTCCTCTGTATAATGGCACTGGTGAGTTGCTGTATTACCTGTACTGTTACACTCTACATTATGTACAGAGCTCCTGTGTATATGCACAGCGTTCTCAGTATTACCTGTACATTATACAGTATATACAGAGCTCCTGTGTACAATGTCACCAGTGATCACTGATTATCTGTACATTATACACTATATACAGAGCTCCTGTGTATAATGTCACTTGTGATCACTGTATAAACTGTACACTATGTACTATATACAGAGCTCTTGTGTATAATATCACTGGTGATCACTGCATTGCCTGTACATTATACACTATGTACAGAGCTCCTGTGTATAATGTCACTGTATTTCCTGTACAATATACACTATATACAGAGCTCCTGTGTGTAATGTCACTGATGTGCACTGTATTTCCTGTACACTATGTACTATATACAGAACCCGTGTGTATAATGTCACTGGTGATCCCTGTATTACCTGTACACTATTCACTATATACAGAGCTCCTGTGTATAATGTCACTGGTGAGTCGCTGTATTGCCTGTACACTGACACTTCACATTGTATACTATGTACAATGCTCCTGTGTATAATAGCACCTATGGTAATATTAGTATTTTTTTTTTATTAATGATC
Source organism: Ranitomeya variabilis (assembly GCF_051348905.1). Taxonomy (NCBI): domain Eukaryota; kingdom Metazoa; phylum Chordata; class Amphibia; order Anura; family Dendrobatidae; genus Ranitomeya; species Ranitomeya variabilis. The sequence goes on from NC_135234.1 coordinate 718,923,838, forward strand.
AGTATTGTAGTGTTTGATAACTATGTTGTGGTAATAAATGGTCTGGTCACGGTGTGGTGGTATTTGTCCCTGTATGTGGTATTATTCGCTTAATATCTAGTGGTAATATGTGGGCTGGTCATGTGTGGTGGTATTTGTACCTTGCATGTGGTATTATTCAGTCACTATGGGGTGGCAATATGTAGTTCAGCAATGGTGTTGCAGTATTTGTCCCTTGTATGTGGTATTATTGGTCATTTTAAAAAATTTATGTGACTCATTCCCTTAAAGAAAAATAAATAAAAACTATACTTAAAAAGAGTATTGGATATTTTAACAGTGACAGTCTCACTGCAGGAATGAATGTGTCGCATGGATTTATGTCTTTTTACATCAACTAAGGAACTTGCCCTTCAGATCATGTGGGGTCATCACAACAGAACCAGACCCCAATCAGAGGACAATAAAACATTCCTTATCTAAGAACTGACCCAATATTTATGGACATAACTGTTGATCACTCATGGTAATTCTGCTTCATGTCACCTGTCTTATAAATGGCTTGTTTGTTTTTTCTGTGCTATGTTGTGCATAAATATGTGATTCTTCAGAATTTCTTTTAGTCTTTGCCTGATGAAGAGACCTGTGTAGTCTCGAAAGCTTGCAATTTGTTACCATCTTTTCAGTTAGTTACTTAAAAAGATTATTGGATATTTTAACAGTGACAGTCTCACTGCAGGAATGAATGTGTCGCATGGATTTATGTCTTTTTACATCAACTAAGGAACTTGCCCTTCAGACCATGTGGGGTCATCACAACAGAACCAGACCCCAATCAGAGGACAATAAAACATTCCTTATCTAAGAACTGACCCAATATTTATGGACATAACTGTTGATCACTCATGGTAATTCTGCTTCATGTCACCTGTCTTATCCATGGTTTGTTTGTTTTTTTCTGTCCTATGTTGTGCATAAATATGTGATTCTTCAGAATTTCTTTTAGTCTTTGCCTGATGAAGAGACCTGTGTAGTCTCGAAAGCTTGCAATTTGTTACCATCTTTTCAGTTAGCCATTAAAAGGTATCAACCACTGAGGACTCTCAATTCTAAATATTTTTGGATATTTTAAGACATTTTAATAGCTTAGAGTAAAGTAGGGCCCTGCCAAAAGAGTCTACCTTGTCATGGTGGCAGGCTGAAAAAATATTTTGGCCAAAACAAAAACTGGTGTCTATGTATCTGGTCTGGTGCTGTTATGATCTGGTGACCTTGGAGCCGCATGAGAGACTTTCTCAGGAGTAGGTGGTACCTGTACTGACCGCAAACCCTAAACTAACACCGCAACCAGAAGTAGCCGTGGGATGTACCTAACACGTCCTAGACATCTCGACACAGCGGGAGGACTAAATACCCCTATAAATGGAAATGGGAATTCTATCTTGCCTCAGAGCAGAACCCCAAAGGATAGGCAGCCCCCCACAAATATTGACTGTTAGTATAAGAGGAAAGACACACGCAGGCAGAAAAACAGGATTTAGCAAAAGAGGCACTTCTAGCTAAATAGAAAAGGATAGGACAGAATTCTAAGCGGTCAGTATTAAAATCCTAAAAATATCCACAGCAGATAATACAAATATTCCACATCTAACTAAAGACATAGAAAGTATATCTGCATCTCCTGAGAATACAGCATGACTGAAAAATCCAAACAAAGTCTAAGCTGGACAAAAACACAATAATTTGCACTGAATTGCAAAGCACACTGTATGTGTGCACAGAGACAAAAAACCAGACACTTATCTTAGTTGAATTGGCAGCAGGGCATGAGGAGCCAGAGAGAGATGCAATCCCTCCAAGTACAATGGACAACTGGCACAGACTCATGGATCCTGCATACCTAAATACCTAATAGAGCTGCAATCAGCAGAAACACCTGCCCGGATTACAACCCCAAGACAACTGCACTACCACCAACAACCACCGGTGGGAGCCCAAGAGCAGAATTCACAACATGGTGCTCAATGGGAACTGTTATTATGTGATTGGTGAGGATGTGGTGCAGAAGTGAAGTTTTTCCAAGAGTGGGCAGTGGGATTGTGGAAGATTCACAGGTTGGAGGCAGAGCTGGGAGCCTAGGCAGAGTCTCAAGGGGGCCCGACAATTTTTCCAGTACGGGGCCCTTAAATTCCTGGTGGCAGCTCTGCCCCCATCACTTTTTAAAACATCACTACCACCATTACATTTTAAAACCTTCTTACTGCACTAAAATAATATTTTTGATATTTAAATTAAATATTTAAATGTGCATATATGTGCAAAATCAAGTGCCGTTCACCGCATTAAAATGAAGCAAAACTAGCCTGGCAGTTCGTTTTCCTCTCACCTAGAATAGTCCAGCCTCAGTTGCTGCAGTCACACACCCATCTGGGAGTGATTGATGTTGATGCACTGCCCATGTCTACTCAGTCTGGTGAATTTTGCATATGCACACCATGTCATTGACACCTGAACATGCACAGAGGCTCATGGGGCTCATGCACTGTGTCGATGAAGCAGGAGACTGTGCTCCCAAGTTCATTGTCATTGCCCAGCAACAGTGAAACAGAGACAGTTATGTCAGGGTTAACTTAGGACAGCCCATAGTGGGTGGGAGCATTGGGAATCTCTGGGTATTCTGAGATTTTGCAGGAAGTTTAGTCAGTGAGCTTAAGTTAAAGCAAACCTGTCATGAGGATTTTGCTAAGTAAACCACAAGTAATGTCAGGTTGGCGCTGTTACACTGATTATAATGATACCTGGGATGAAGAAATCTGTCTTGTGGTTGTTGTTTAATGTTTGTTTTTAGTTTTCAGTTAATGAGATTCTCGTGCTTCGGGGTGGGCCTGTGGGTGGATCTTTATTTGGTGTTCTGGCCTCATTTTAATCCTCGTGGGCTTAAGTGACAGGTCAAATGACCTGCCTCCTATTTCAAATACTGCACTTGCACAGTTTATATTGTGGTCTTTACACACAAAAAATGAACTCCAACAAAATGGCGGCACCTGCACTGTAGCATCTATCGCTTTTGCCGATAGATGTTACTGCACTTGTGCCACTGTTATTTTGCTGGAGCCCAATTTTTTTTTGCTCCAACAAAATGGCGCCAACGGCAACACATGCACAGTGGCATCTATCTGCAAATGATGCTCTTAAACTGCCAAGCCCTACCCAATTCACCTTTTCTTACATTTTGAATGCTACAGTGAGAGAGAAGATGCTGTGTTTGTTAATGGAAACCTGTCGTGCCTAGAAAGCCTATTTACCTGCAGATATAGGGTTAATTTGCAGATAAATAGCATTTAAATCCTGTTTAGCTGGCTTACTGGAACAGCAGCACAGGGAGAACACAAAATGATATTCTCTCTGCAGCCGCCCACTTCCAGTCATCGGGATAGGGAGCTATTACAGTCACCGCCTATTTTAATGTGAGTGCAGCTGTAGTCACTTCCCTGCACAGTGATTGAAAGCCGTTGTGCATACATGCTGCGGCGCAGGCTGTCAAACATTGACATTGATGAGTGATTAAAGCGCAGTCAAGGCGTGGTGACTGTAACAGCTCTCTGTACCACCCCCATGACTAAAACTGAGTCAGATAAACAGGATTTAAATGCTATTTTCATGGTAATTACTATTATATATGCTAGTAAATAGCGTTTCTCGAGGTGGCAGATTCCCTATTAGGGAGGTGTGTTAATAATAAATAGGATGATTTCGATCCAGAAAATCTCTCCAAAGTGCCGGCCACTAGGGGTTACACTTTCTCCCAGTTTTCTGACCAGTGCAATTGTCACGAAAAGCCTATCCAACAGCAGAGACACCGACACACATCTCAGGAAACTGTGGCAGCACAGGAGCTTTATCATTACAGCCTATGCAGTCATATATTGGCTTCATTCAAGCCAACGCAAAGCACTGATTTGTAGCATTCTACCAATGCTGCTTACACTTGTAGATTCAGTGTGTACTAGGTCGCAGTAACCTGGCCTACGTGAATGGAAAATAATACTTCCTTGCCAGGGACAGTGAATAAAAGGAAATTACTTTAATGTTATCAGGATTTTCTGTTTTATGCACAAGGATAATTGTTGTCTTAACCTTTTTTTTTGTACGAGATGCTGGAGGACTAGACATGTATTACATAAGTATTAGTCAGTGAAACAATCTATTCTGTTTATTAAATTAGAAATGTATTTGCTACTAGTAGAGCACGTCCTTCTGGGACATCTGGGGTTAGAACATCACTACATACTGTGAATTGCAGATCTTCCATTTCTGTCTGTTTTTGTTTCATATTAAATGGATTATATTTCCTTTGGTGCTGAAGAGGTTAGCGACCCTTTCTATGCTGATTACAAACCTTCAGCTCCATTTCACAGCTTTTCATGACCTGGTCATTTCCTCTCTTGCCATAAAATCTGGCCAGACCTTCTCTTCCTTGCCAAAAGTTCTTCCTTGTGAAAGTTTTACTTCCTAGCTCCTTGGAGTTGCTTTGCTGCCGTGAAGGTCATTGTTGCTGCCAGAAATTGTTGCATGCTGTTTTTGAGTGTATGTTTTCCTCATTGTCATATTTGAATTTGGTTTGTATATTCATACCTTTCCCTATATACCTCTCCACCTTTGGGTTAGTGTTTTGTATGTTAGTTGCTTAATGTTATCCCTATTTGTCTTATGTGTTTATACATTGGCAATTTTGTCCCAGGTCTCCTGGGGAGGGAGACGGGACAGCTTGGGGTATAACAGGAGAACAGTAAGGCTGGTGGTCCAAACCTACTCACCTTTTAGAGGTACCTTTGGGAGCAGAGATAGTTAGGGCCCAGCCCTAGGGACAGTGCAGGGCCCCTTTCCCTGTTTATGTACAGTTACAGCGTGACATTTTCACTGGCCCCACATATTTTGGATCTTTATATGCATCCCGTCGCTAACCTTGCGAGACAGCTGCAGGGTCTGTCTTTTGAACTGTCCGACCTACAGTCTAAGGTTTCATCACAAAAGACAGCTGAACCGGAACCTAAAGTGGCGCCTTCGGATAGGTGTTCTGGGTTCGGGATAAATTTGTTACATTCCGGGAAACCTGTAAGCTCTAAGGCTACGTTCACATTTGCGGTCAGCGCCGCAGCGTCGGGCGCCGCAGCGGCGCCGCATGCGTCATGCGCCCCTATATTTAACATGGGGGCGCATGGACATGCGTTGTGCTGCGTTTAGCGCCGCATGGCCGCAAGCGTTGGACGCAAGAAACGCATCAAGTTGCATTTTTTTTGCGTCCAACTTGCGGCCAAAAACGACGCATGCGGCGCAAAACGCAGCGTTTTAGCGTGCGTTTTGCTGCGTTTTCGTTTGCGTTGTGCGCTGCGGCGCCGACGCTGCGGCGCACAACGCAAATGTGAACATAGCCTATTTCAGGCTTCATCCGTGGTCATCTGGGAGTGAGGTACAGAGGGTGGCGATTGTTGTCTCCCTTCTTCAAACAGACCCTCAATCCTGGGCCTTCTCACTCCCATCCAATTCATTGTCACTTCAGTCGGTGGATGGAATCTAAACTATGCAAGATCCAGCAGGGAGACCAACGGACAGAGGAATTTTGTTCCAAATTCCATATTTGGGCAACTGACACTCAGTGGAATGATCCTGCCCTTAGGAGTCATTTTTGTCGGGGCCTGTCTCAATGGTTAAAGGATGCATTTCTCGCAGTACGAAACTCCAGCGTCATTGGAAACAGCCAAGGCTCTTGCTATACGTATGGATACACACCTAAAAGATAGACCTGTAGTGACCCCACACCCTGTGGTATGTCCCAAAGCAGAAGTTCTTCCTGTGTGCTCTGAAGAATTTATGCAGTTAGGGGGGCTTTCCTCCATTATGGGTCTCTTGCGGTTTGTTGCAAAACAAGGGTGTGCTTTTACTGTGGAAAAAAGGGTAATTTCATTGGGGTTTGTCCGTCTATACCGTGTTGAGGATTACAACCTGGGCGTATATATGTCCTCTGCAGATGTGTCTCAGTTTATCCTACCTGCAGAAGTGGTTATAGGTATGGAAACTGAGACAAAATCTCTCCTGCTGGATAGTGGGGCAGTAGCTAATATGGTGGATGCTCGGTTCGCTCAATTCCATGGTCTTTCCTGTAGTAAGCTGGCGAAGTCCATTCCCATATTTGCGATAGACTCTGCACCTCTGGGTCGTGGAAGCTTTACACAAATAACGCATAAGGTGCACCTTCGTGTAGGGGCTCTTCACAGGGATCTCCTGTCTTGTTACCTTCTGTAAGGCCTCCCTACTTCTATTGTGTTGGGTCTTCCCTGGTTAACTATGTGGAGCGCCCACTAGGGCCTAGGGGTACTCGGAATCGGGCCGGTTCTTAAACGGGTGGTCACGTGGCAGTGACCCGGTCCGTGGCCCTGGGCGACCAATAAAAGGGAGTGTGAATGGGGAATAAAGTTTATGAAAGTTATTTGTTCGTGATGCCTCCTGTGGTATTCGGTCAGGGATGACCAAAGCTGCTTAAAGGGGTCTACTGGAGATGATGATATTGCAGCAAGGATGATATGGCATCCCACAGGTAAAGCCTAGTCCCTAGGGCTCCCGGTGTAGTAGGCCAAGATGGTAGATGGTGTGGTGCCAGAAAGAATTGGAGGACACAAGGTTGCAGTCTCTTTACCTTTTACTAGTAGTAGGCAGCCACAGTCCAGGGTACGGATCACAGGTGATGTGCGGTTCGGCCATCCAGGAAACGATTCAGAGATCCCCCTAGCCAGGTGAGGTTGGAAGCCTTCCTTACTGCTCTGTGTTGTAGTTTCTTGCTGCCTAAGGCTTCACACAAGGTCCTCACTTTCTCTCTGTCCCTTTAGGTATGACACTACCCGTATGGCAGGCAATTCGAGCCTTTTTACAGGTGTCTCTGGTTGCATCTCTGGGCTCTATGTGCTGTTGTGCCTTCGGGGGTGTTAATGGTGGACAGGCGACTTGAAATCTCCTGTCCGTCGGTTTCTGCTGTGGGGCATACAGTTACCCCCCCACAACCTCGGTCTTCCGGCCACCGGTTTCTTGCGCTTCAGTGTGGTGGAAGCTCAATCGCAGCTCCCCTCCAGCTCTTCACTTCTCCTTTGCTCCTTCCTCCTTACAGTCTCCTACAGACTGTTCTGTCTCTCTTCCCTTTCCAGGAGTTGCAGAACCTAGTGTCTGCATGGCCCCAACTTTCCACTCTTCACTCCTCCCTGACAGACTGAATAACTCCTCCTCCAGCCAGAATATATGTAGGGAAGTTCCACTGAATCTGGGTCTTGAGCTTCCCCTTCTGGCTTGGAGTCAGAACAGTGTTGTATGTGTGTTTTACCTGTTAAAGGGATTTTTCTCCTGGGGTGTCACATATGCATAATCCAATCATAGACTGGCAGGCCAGAGAGATAATTGAGTGGAGTGATTTGTTAAAAAATTATTGCCTATATACGATTATCTCTAGTACCTCCACTAAAAAAATCTTTTCTCTCTGATTTTGAGGAGGTATTTTCAGAAAAGGGGTGCCAAGAACTGCCTCCTCATCATGTGTATGGTTGTCCTGTGAACTTGCTTCTGGGTGCAAAGGTTCCCAAGACCAAATCATACAATCTGTCAGGTCCTTAGAGATGGGCCATGAAAGACTATATCTCTGAGAGTCTTGCCAAGGGACATATTAGACCTCATATTCGCCTGTAGCAGTGGGGTTCTTCATCGTTAGAAGAAAGATGGGGCCTCCATCCTAGTTTAGATTTTCGTGAGTTTAAATCAGATTACTATCCGGGACCCATATCCCCTCCCACTCATTCCTGATTTGTTCAATTAGAAATGGATCGTTAGCGTCCCAGCCCTCGGGACAGCGCAGGGCCACTTTCCCTGTTTATGTACAGTCACAGTCTTAGAGTATTACAGGTGTTGCAGTATCATAGATAAAACATTTTCATTTTGGATCAATGTGGATGGCTGGTATAGTCAGTTGTTGTCAGCTGTTCAGCCATTGCTGACTTGTCCAAGTAATATGGACACAGAATCTGGGACTAAGAGACATTATGTATACATGGGTAAAAAAAAATGTGTACAGGAAACAAAGAATTGTAAAAGGTACATCTGTGAGGTGACCAGGGTGATAGTCATGTCAAGGGGCTTCTGTTTCGGCACATCCTGGCACCTTACAAAGAAAAGATAATGTCCTGTCTGACGTGTGGTTTGTGTAAAGTGCATATCACTCACTTTTGGATTGGCGATCTCCTTGGATGCACGGTCCTTCCAGATGTCACTATGTAAGGGGGTGAAGAGGAAGACAAGCCCAAAAGGAGGTTGCTTTCCCTGCTCTTTACATGGAAATACTTAGTCGGACAGCTGGGTTGTTGGGGGGAGGACTTTCTGCTCTGGACAGAGGGGACCATGTGACTGCTGGGGGCAGAGGAAGAGAGAGGGGTGTGGTCAGAAAAGAGCGGGAGAGCAGAGCGCGCCAGACAGAGGGGACAGCGCACCAGAGAGAAAGCATGCTGCAGCGCCGCGCTCCCCGAGAGAGAGTGCTCCCCGAGAGAGAGTGCTCCCCGTGAGGGCACTGAGGCTGAGATACCAGCCGTAGTGAAGGCTGGATGTGAGAGTGTGGACTCGGAAGCCTCCGTAATCAGAGAAGACTTTTCCCCTGACAGTGCAGAGACAGTGACCCGAGCGCGCAGCCCTGGTGACCGCAGTGACAAGCCAAGACTCCCTGAGTGTGATAAGTAAACTGCTCAGTGTATGTAGCATCGTTACTGCAGAGAGACTGCCAGCCCAACATACAGAGACTCATGCAGCAGTGTGACTGTGCTACTTCCTGCTTCCAGTTTCAGAGGAGAGACTTCAGAATCTTCAAGCGCTGTTGGTGACGGCACCCACACTGGAAAAAGGACCCTTCAGTCAGGACATCGCTGGACTGATAAGTTACAAGAATACTCATTAACCATTTCTATTCAGCTTAACTGTTTCATAGCTTCAGTTAGCTTGCTGTGTATTGTTATACAGTTTGCTTTATCTCTACTAACCCCCTGTTTTCTCCCTGCGAGGAGAATCTTACTCCTGTTAATAAATCCCCCTCAACAGTTGGTCTGTCTGTTCCGTGGTGACATACTCAACCCTGCACCCTATTACAACTACACATTGATTGACAGACTCCGAGTCCATTTTTAACATTCCAACTTTACTCAACAAGTTCAGTTCATTCACAGATACTGCACAGTAATTATCACTAGTCATACTGTAGTTCCTTCCAGCTGTGCTGTCTTTTGATCTCCTGGAAACCTTTGTCCCTGAAACATACCCTCTGGTACTGCAGTTTCCCGACTTCCCGAGCTAGTTCTTGCTTGGTGATCCCGTTTTCCTCTCCGAGGGCGAAATAAAGGATGGCTTTTCCATACCATAGCTCTCAGATGTTCTGGGATATCCCAATGGATCTAGTCGCTGCTGTTCTCATGCTGCTCTCGTTTCCTCGTACTCGTGTTACTTTCAGCCTTATGGCCCTGAACTGTTGGTCCTTCTTGATCAACCTCACAGATGTCCATCCAACTCACTAACTGCACTAAACTATACTTATTCCTACCCCTTCCATCTGGGAAATTATCTATAGCCTTAACTATTTCTGTACTGAACTTACCTAGCTTCTTAAACTACAGTGCCCTCCACCGTACTAAACCCAAGTCTAACCATTCTTACTATTCCATCTAAATCCTGCACTTGTGCTTTAGTTTCCTAAGTATGTCTCTAGTGTTATAAAAATACTCAAATGTAGTACATTACACATATGTCGTCACATAATAAACCATGTTACTCTTAAAACGTACCCATTTTACCAGGAAGGGATAAAGGGTATGAATTGACCCCAACACACCCTTACACATCCTCTAAATGAGAAAAAAACACAAAAATTGAGCTTAACTTGAGTTGGTACACATGCAGAGGTTAAATGCATGTTCACATTGGCCACAAAACAGTAAAATCTACAAGAGAAAAAATAAGCAAAAACCATGATGTAACTAAGTAAAAAAGCAAAAGTGCATTTAAATGACACAGAGTTTTCAGTAATACTGTTTTTTGATAAAAAAAAAATAGCACAAAAGCCATCCCACTGCGTCAAGGTAACTCTGATAGGGACAGTCCTACACTGTCTAATATTAAAACCTTACCATGTGTCAATGTTGACCTCAGTGTGAGTAAGGGCAGACAAAAGGACTGGGCCCAACCAGTGAAACACCAGACTGGGGAAACCTTAACCCTTCATGAACCCAGCCTATTTTGGCCTTAATGACCTGGCCGTTTTTTGCAATTCTGACCAGTGTCCCTTTATGAGGTAATAACTCAGGAACGCTTCAACGGATCCTAGCGATTCTGAGATTGTTTTTTCGTGACATATTGGGCATCATGTTAGTGTTAAATTTAGGTTGATACTTTCTGAGTTTATTTGTGAAAAAAACGGAAATTTGGCGAAAATGTTGAAAATTTTGCAATTTTCACATTTTGAATTTTTATTCTGTTAAACCAGAGAGTTATGTGACACAAAATAGTTAATAAATAACATTTCCCACATGCCTACTTTACATCAGCACAATTTTGGAAACAAATTTTTTTTTTGCTAGGAAGTTATAAGGGTTAAAATTTGACCAGTGATTTCTCATTTTTACAACAAAATTTACAAAACCATTTTTTTTAGGGACCACCTCACATTTGAAGTCTTTTTGAGGGTTCTATATGGCTGAAACTACCCAAAAGTGACACCATTCTAAAAACTGCACCCCTCAAGGTGCTCAAAACCACATTCAAGACGTTTATTAACCCTTGAGGTGTTTCACAGCAGCAAAAGCAACATGGAAGTAAAAAATGAACATTTAACTTTTTAGTCACAAAAATGATCTTTTAGCAACAATTTTTTTATTTTCCCAAGGGTAAAAGGAGAAACTGGACCACGAACGATGTTGTCCAATTTGTCCTGAGTACGCTGATACCTCATATGTGGGGGTAAACCACTGTTTGGGCGCACGGCAGGGCTCGGAAGGAAAGGAGCGCCATTTGACTTTTTGAATGAAAAATTGCTCCAATCTTTAGCGGACACCATGTTGCATTTGGAGAGCCCTTGTGTGCCTAAACATTGGAGCTCCCCCACAAGTGACCCCATTTTGGAAACTAGACCCCCCAAGGAACTTATCTAGAAGCATAGTGAGCACTTTAAACCCCCAGCTGCTTCACAAATTGATCCGTAAAAATGAAAAAGTACTTTTTTTTCACAAAAAAAATATTTTAGCCTCAATTTTTTCATTTTTACATGGGCAACAGGATAAAATAGATCCTAAAATTTGTTGGACAATTTCTCCTGAGTACACCGATACCTCACATGTGGGGGTAAACCACTGTTTGGGCACATGGTAAGGCTCGGAAGGGAAGGAGCGCCATTTGACTTTTTGAATGAAAAATTATCTCCATCGCTAGCGGACACCATGTCACGTTTGGAGAGCCCCTGTGTGCCTAAACATTGGAGCTCCCCCACAAGTGACCCCATTTTGGAAACTAGACCCCCCAAGGAACTTATCTAGAAGCATAGTGAGCACTTTAAACCCTCAGGTGCTTCACAAATTGATCCGTAAAGATGAAAAAGTACTTTTTTTTCACACAAAATTTCTTTTAGCCTCAATTTTTTCATTTTCACATGGGCAACAGGATAAAATGGATCCTAAAATTTGTTGGACAATTTCTCCTGAGTACACCGATACCTCACATGTGGGGGTAAACCACTGTTTGGGCACATGGTAAGGCTCGGAAGGGAAGGAGCGCCATTTGACTTTTTGAATGGAAAATTAGCTCCAATCGTTAGCGGACACCATGTCGCGTTTGGAGAGCCCCTGTGTGCCTAAACATTGGAGCTCCCCTACAAGTGACCACATTTTGGAAACTAGACCCCCAAGGAACTTATCTAGATGCATAGTGAGCACTTAAAACCCCCAGGTGCTTCACAGAAGTTTATAACGCAGAGCCGCGAAAATAAAAAATAATTTTTCTTTCCTCAAAAATGATTTTTAGCCCGGAATTTTTTTATTTTCCCAAGGGTAATAGGAGAAATTGGACCTCAAATGTTGTTGTCCAGTTTGCCTTGAGTACGATGATACCCCATATGTGGGGGTAAACCACTGTTTGGGCGCACGGCAGGGCTCGGAAGGGAAGGCACGCCATTTGGCTTTTTGAATGGAAAATTAGCTCCAATCATTAGCGGACACCATGTCGCGTTTGGAGAGCCCTTGTGTGCCTAAAAATTGGAGCTCCCCCACAAATGACCCCATTTTGGAAACTAGACCTCCCAAGGAACTAATCTAGATGTGTGGTGAGCACTTTGAACTCCCAAGTGCTTCACAGAAGTTTATAACGCAGAGCCATGAAAATAAAAAATAATTTTTCTTTTCTCAAAAATTATTTTTTAGCCCACAATTTTTTATTTCCCCAAGGGTAACAGGAGAAATTGGACGCCAAAAGTTGTTGTCCAGTTTCTCCTGAGTACGCTGATACCCCAAATGTGGGGGTAAACCAATGTTTTGGCACACGTCGGGGTTCGGAAGGGAAGTAGTGACGTTTTGAAATGCAGACTTTGATGGAATGCTCTGCGGGCGTCAGGTTGCGTTTGCAGAGCCCCTGATGTGCCTAAACAGTAGGAACTCCCCACAAGTGACCCCATTTTGGAAACTAGACCCCCAAGGGAACTTATCTAGATGTGTGGTGAGCACTTTGAACCCTCAAGTGCTTCACAGAAGTTTATAACGCAGAGCTGTGAAAATAATAAATGTATTTCCTTTCCTCAAAAATATTTTTTTAGCCCAGAATTTTTTAATTTTCCCAAGGGTAACAGGAGAAATTTGACCCCAAAAGTTGTTGTCCAGTTTCTCCTGAGTACGCTGATACCCCATATGTGGGGGTAAACCACTGTTTGGGCACATGCCGGGGCTCGGAAGGGAAGTAGTGATGTTTTGGAATGCAGACTTTGATGGAATGGTCTGCGGGCATCATGTTAAGTTTGCAGAGCCCCTGATGTGCCTAAACAGTAGAAACCCCCCACAAGTGACCCCATTTTGGAAACTAGACCCTCCAAGGAACTTATCTAGATGTGTGGTGAGCACGTTCAACCCCCAAGAGCTTCACAGAAGTTTACAACGCAGAGCCGTGAAAATAAAAAATCATTTTTCTTTCCTCAAAAAAGATGTTTTAGCTAGCAATTTTTTATTTTCCCAAGGGTAATAGGAGAAATTTGTCCCCAAAAGTTGTTGTCCAGTTTCTCCTGAGTACGCTGATACCCCATATGTGGGGGTAAACCACTGTTTGGGCGCACGTCAGGGCTCGGAAGGGAAGTAGTGACATTTGAAATGCAGACTTTGATGGAATGGTCTGCGGGCGTCATGTTGCATTTGCAGAGCCCCTGATGTGCCTAAACAGTAGAAACACCCCACACGTGACCCCATTTTGGAAACTAGACCCCCCAAGGAACTTATCTAGATGTGTGGTGAGCACTTTCAACCCCCAAGTGTTTCACAGAAGTTTATAACGCAGAGCCGTGAAAATAAAAAATAATTGTTCTTTCCTCAAAAATTATGTTTTAGCAAGTAATTTTTTATTTTTGCAAGGGTAACAGGAGAAATTGGACACCAATAGTTGTTGCCCAGTTTGTCCTGAGTACACTGGTACCCCATGTGTGGGGGTAAACCACTGTTTGGGTGCACGTCGGGGCTTGGAAGGGAGGGAGCACCATTTGACTTTTTGAACGCAAGATTGGCTGGAATCAATGGTGGCGCCATGTTACGTTTGTAGACCCCTGATGTGCCTAAACAGTGGAAACCCCTCAATTATAACTTCAACGCTAACCCCAACACACCCCTAACCCTAGTCCCAACTGTAGCCATAACCCTAATCACAACCCTAACCCCAACACACCCCTAACCACAACCCTAACCCCAACACAGCCGTAACCCTAATCCCAACCCTAACCCTAATCCTAACCCTAATCCCAACCCTAACCCTAATCCCAACCCTAACCACAACTGTAACCCCAACACACCCCTAACCCTATCCGTAACCCTAACCACAAGCCTAATCTTAACCCTATTTCCAACCCTAGCCCTAATTCCAACCCTAACTCTAATTCCAACCCTAACCCTAAGGCTATGTGCCCACGTTGCGGATTCGTGTGAGATTTTTCCGCACGACTTTTTGAAAAATCTGCAGGTAAAAGGCACTGCGTTTTACCTGCGGATTTACAGCGGATTTCCAGTGTTTTTTTGTGCGGATTTCACCTGCGGATTCCTATTGAGGAACAGGTGTAAAACGCTGCGGAATTCGCACAAAGAATTGACATGCTGCGGAAAATACAACGCAGCGTTTCCGCACGGAATTTTCCGCACCATGGGCACAGCGGATTTGGTTTTCCATAGGTTTACATGGTACTGTAAACCTCATGGAAAACTGCTACGAATTCGCAGCGGCCAATCCGCTGCGGATCCGCGGCCAATCCGCTGCGCATCCGCGGCCAATCCGCTGCGGATCCGCAGCCAAATCCGCACTGTGTGCACATGCCCTAACCCTAACCCTACCCCTAACCCTACCCCTAACCCTACCCCTATCCCTAGTTCTAACCCTAACCCTAGTGGAAAAAGAAAAAAAAAAATTTTTTTTTTATTATTGTCCCTACCTATGGGGGTGATAAAGGGGGGGGTTATTTATTATTTTTTTATTTTGATCGCTGTGATAGAACCTATCACATCGATCAAAATGTACTTGTAACGAATCTGCCGGCCGGCAGATTCGGCGGGCGCAGTGCGCATGCGCCCGCCATTTTGGAAGATGGCGGCGCCCATGGAGAAGACGGACGGGCACCGGGAGCCTCGGTAAGTATAAGGGGGGGAGATCGGGGCACAGGGGGGCGTCGGAGCACAGGGGGGTGGCATAGGAGCACGGGGGAGCGGATAGGAGGACGGGGGAGCGGAGCACAGGACGGAGGGGACTACGGGACAGATCGGTGGCGTGGGGGGCGATCGGTGGGGTGGGGGGGCTCACATCAGGGTTTCCAGCCATGGCCGATGGATCTGCAGGGACGCGATCATTCCATGACGCCACATAGGCGTCATGGGTCGGATTGGCACGGGTTTTCATGACGCCTACGTGGCGTCATGGGTCGGGAAGGGGTTAAAATGAGGTAAAGTCAGCAGTGGGGACCACAAACATGAGCAGTGGGGATCACAAGGATTTGTACTTGGAGCAGTGGGGACCACAAGAATCTATAATCTATTTTGTAATTTCTTTATTAATGACTAGGGATGAGCGAGTATATTCGCCAGTATTCGGTACAAGGCGAGTAATGCGGTACTCGCGGTACTCGGAACATAGTGAGAATTTCACTACTCACCTCGCAATATTTGGATCTCCTGCCCAATGGGTGTGAGAAAAAATTGCGCAGCATTCGCACCATGCGAGTGCTGTCCGATTTTTACGCACCAGTGTCTTTTGAAAAGCCGGCAATTCATATGCGGCTACAGTAAAATCACACTGACAGGTTAGAATAAAATGGATAGAATACATACAGCTCTGGCAAAAATTAAGAGACCACTGCAAAATTTTCAGTTTGTCTGATTTTTCTCTTTATAGGTATATTTTTGAGTAAAATGTAAATTGTTCTTTTAGTCTGTAAACTACTGACAACATGTCTGCGAAGTTCCAAGCAATAAATTTTGTATTTATTTTCTTAAAATGAGAAATGGTCAAAATAACGAAAAAATGCATTGCTTGCAGACCTCAAATAATGGAAAAAAACAAGTTCATAATCATTTAGAAACAACAATACTAATGTTTTAACTCAGGAAGCGTTTGTAACATCCCAGGTAACCGGTTGTTACAGTGGCATTGCTTTCCTCACAGGGAAAGTGATGCCATGCTTGGAAGCGAGGAAGGATCCATTTAACAGGTATTCAGCACATACAACACTGTTCTGACTCCATTGTTGTGAATTTACCTTTTGGCTCCCTCTAGTGGCTACTAGTGATTTGACTCTGGGTATGTCATTCATCCCTTGTATGCTCACCTGGGTCGTTAGGTCAGGGGTGTTGCTATATAAGCTCCCTGGACCTTCAGTTCAATGCCTGGCAACGTTGATATCAGAGCTAATCTGTAGTGCTCTTGTCTTCTGATCCTGGTTCCTGCTTGATTAAGCTAAGTCCGCTTTCTTGCTTTTTGCTATTTGGTTTTGTTTGCATTTTTGTCCAGCTTGTTAATAATCTGTATCCTGACCTTGCTGGAAGCTCTAGGGTGGCTGGTGTTCTCCCCCCGGGCCGTTAGACGGTTCGGGGGTTCTTGAATCTCCAGCGTGGATTTTGATAGGGTTTTTGTTGACCATATAAGTTATCTTACTACATTCTGCTATTAGTGAGTGGGCCTCTCTTTGCTAAACCTAGTTCATCTCTGTGTTTGTCATTTCCTCTTACCTCACCGTTATTATTTGTGGGGGGCTTGTATCCTACTTTTGGGGTCCTTTCTCTGGAGGCAAGAGAGGTCTTTGTTTTCCTCTTCTAGGGGTAGTTAGCTCTCCGGCTGGCGCGAGACATCTAGCGACCAACGTAGGCATGTTCCCCGGCTACTTCTAGTGTTGGCGTTAGGAGTAGATATATGGTCAACCCAGTTACCACTGCCCTATGAGCTGGATTTTTGTACTTTGCAGACTTGCTGATATTTCTGAGACCCTCGCCATTGGGGTCATAACACTCCATGCCAGAAGGGGGAGCTCTGAACCCAGTTTCAGGGGAGCTTCCCTTGAGAGAGATATATTCTGGCCTGGGGGAGGAGTTAAGGCAGTCTGTCAGAGGAACAGAGGAGAGAATCTGATAGCAAAGTTGGGGCCATGCAGCCATGTGAGGTGCTGCAGCTCCTGGAAGGAACGAGAACAGAGAAGTCTGTAGGAGACTGACAGGGAAGAGAAGCACAGGAGAGTAAAGAGCTGGAGAGAAGCTTCCTCCATGCTGAAGCGCAGAATTCTGGTAGCCGGAAGACCGAAGTTGTAGGGGTAACTCTATGCCCCACGGCAGAAACTGGCGGACAGGAGATTGCAGGTCACCTGTCCACCATTAACACCCAAAGGCACAGTAACAGATAGAGCCCGGAGTCATCTGATAAACCCTGTACAAAGACTCGAGTTACCTGCCATGCGGGTAGTGTCCTACCAGCAAGGGGGACAAAGAGAATGTGAGGACCTTGTGTGAGGCCTAAGGCAGCAAGGGACTACAACACAGTGCAGAAGGGAAGGCTTCCAACCCTTCCTTCCCTTCCTGAGTTGCTTCCAAGCCGGGCCGGACCGTACCAGTACCTGTGATCTGGTGCCCTGGACTGTGGCTGCCTTACAGCAGTAAAGAGGTAAAGAGACTGCAAGCTTGTGTCCTCTGTTTCTTACTACACCATCTTTATCTGCTACACCAGGAGCCCTGGGGATCCATCTTCACCTGTGGGAAGCCATACCATCCCAGCTGCCATAACATCACCCCAGTGGACCCTTTTAAGCAGCATTGGTCATCCCTGACCGAATACCACAGGTGGCGTCACGAACAAACTTGATTCTTATTCCTAAAAAAAAACCTTTAAAGACTTTCCCTTTTATATGGATGCCCAGGGCCACGGACTGGGTCGCTGCCACCGTGGCTTCCCCTTTAATGACCACTGGACCCGGTACCAAGTACCCCTAGGCCCTGGCTTGCGCTCCAACTTCAGAAATCAATATTTTGTGGAATAACCATGATTTTTATTCACAGCTTTCATGCGTCTTGGCAGGCTTTCCACCAGTCTTTCACACTGCTTTTGGATGACCTTATGTCACTTCTGGTTCAAAAATGTAAGCAGTTCTTCTTTGTTTGATGGCTTGTGACTATCCATCTTCCTCTTGATTACATTCCAGAGGTTCAGGTCTGGAGATTGGGCTGGCCATGACAGGAATTTGATGTGTTGGTCCTTCATCCACACCTTGATTGACCTAGCTGTGTGGCATGGCGCATTGTCCTGCTGGAAAAAAAAAACAGTCCTCAGAGTTGGTTAACATTGCCTGAGCAGAAGGAATCAACTATTTTTCCAGGATAACCTTGTTTGCAACTTGATTCATATGTCTTTCACAAAGAACAACCTGCCCAAATCCAGTCTTTTTGAAGCATCTCCAGATCATCACCGATACTCCACCAAATTCCACAGTGGGTGCAAGACACTGTGTCTTGTACACCTCTCCAGGTCTCCGTCTAACCATTAGACGACCAGGTGTTGATCTGGGGATGCTGGGAAGATCCATGGGTATTAACCCCTTCCTAAGCTATAAACATCGGCCCCCAGTCGCTGACTTTCCCTCTCTGGTGCAGAAAATTGCGCGGGAGCCCACACCATTTTTTCCCCCGAAAAGATTATTTTATTAAATACATACAAGTCCCATAATTTGCATATGGATCCCGTTGAAGCTCCCAGACCTCCTTCTCCTGCATATATATACTGTATATACACCTATTCTAGGTGTATATATGTATTCTATTTATTCTATTCTAACCTGTTAGTGTGATTTTACTGTAGCCGCATATGAATTGCCGGCTTTTCAAAGGACACCGGTGCATAAAAATCGGACAACACTCGCATGGTGGGAGTGCTGTGCGATTTTTTTCTCGCACCCATTGACTTGCATTGGACTCGCTACTCGTTACAAATACCCGTGTATTAGGACCTACTCGTTACGAGTATAGCGAATCCGAATATTTCACTACTCGCTCATCCCTATTAATGACCTTGTGAATGGATTGAGAGTAAATTGTCAGTTTTTAGTGATGACACGAAACTATGTAGGATATTAAAAACTGAGCTTGATAGTATAATATTACAGAACAATATGGATACGACGTTTGAATGGGCAAACACTTGGCAAATGAGATTTAATGTATACAAATGTAGAGTAATGCACCTGGGATGGAGTAATCCAATTGCTGCATATACATTAAATGGGAGTATACTCGGGACTACAGAACAGGAGAAGGATGGGGGATTCTGTATTATTACCCCTTTATAAATCACTTATAAGACCACATCTAAAATATGGGATCCTCAATTTTAAAATAATATTCGGAAGTTAGAGTCAGTTCAAAGGTGAAAACTAGATTATTACAAGGGATGGAGGACTGTCATATGAGGAGAGGTTGGAAAAGTTTGGTTTGTTTAGCTTAGAAAAAAGTTTCCTCAGAGGAGATCTCATTCACCTGTACAGCGGGTGAAATAATCATTGAAGACGTTACCAAATTTTCTAAGTATCGTATTTTTCAGACTATAAAACGCATTTTTTTCACACCAAATGTGGAAGGAAAATGAGGGTTCATCTTATAGTCCGAACGTAGCTTAACTGGGGTACGGGGGAGCGGTGGAGCTGGCTCCCAGGAGGTAGGGTCGCTGACTGAAGAAGCCGGCTGCTGCAGGAGTGGGGCCATGCTGTATGCCATGGGCTGAGAGGAGGGAGTGTCCCTGCGGTGTGAGGCAAAAGCCACTGATCTCCGGCGGTGGGTTTCAGGAACATGTCGGTGCAAGGCAGGAGCAAAGTCCTCGCTCCTGCCTCGCCCCGCCGGGACACCCACTCCTCCCAACCCAGTGCCTGCAGCATCACTCCACTGTCACCTTTTTTTTGCAGCAATGACCCTGCCCCCTGTGACCCCGCTCAACCGACACTGCACCCCACCTCCCCGGTAAGCTAAATTCGTACTATAAAACGGACCCCCATTTTCACCTTAAAAAATATTTTTTCCCATTTTCCTCCTCTAAATCTGGGGTGTTATAGTCCAGTGCATCTTATAGTCCTGATATAAGATACAACGAATGTATAATTTTAGCATTTTTTAAAAACCGGCTTTCCTTTGGTGCTAAGCAACATTGTAATGCTTCTAAATATAAATGACAAATATGCTGTTTATTGCTCTTTCAGGCATATTTTCATTATTTATTTCCCAAATTAATTGCTCATTCACCATTTTATAATTGCTTCATAAAATCCAAGTACATGCTGGGCATGAATCCCACATTGTTTCTAGGGGCTGCATTGTTATGTCATGTTCAGCATTTGACAATGGATGCCTTCTTATACAGACAGGCGTCAATTACTTATAATGCACTGCTGGTGGTCTAAGGCACATCCAGAAACCATAGAGACTTATAGCAAAACATAGATTTTTTTGCTAATCAGTTTTTCTATGTAGCTTTATAGGGACTATAGTAATTACATTCTGGAGAAATGGAAAGGGGGTGATTAGAACGTTTGGATTTTGTTTTTTATACTTTTAAACATATATTAAATAGTTTTTTACATTCTTTATTAGTCCCTCTAAGGACGGGGTCACACTTAACGTATGAAAAATCGGTCCGAGTCTCCCTGCTGAGAATCGCACGAGTGTAATGTGAGTGTCATACGAGTATCATAGGAGTACAATACGATTTTTCACACCTAGCATCCGATTTAAATCTGAGTGCAGTGTGATTGCCATCCAATTGCAATGCGATTTTACCATGAGCTTTTACATACAGCAGTTTTCTATGTCATTTACAGATCGTTTTCAAATGAAATATTCATCAAAACATACACATAAGATTGTGAGCCTCATCAGGGACAGCGATAATAATGTGTGTAAACTGTAAAGCGCTGCGGAATATGTTAGCGCTATATAAAAAAAAGAATAAAGAAACATACATATACTGTATATTGTCAGGCAGTGACCCCTGTTACAGCTAGGGGGCGCTGTTTGTGCTCTCCAGAATGCGCACAGAGGCGGATGAAGTCCATAGGTGTTCATGGGAGTCACAGATTTCCAGTCCGGGTTATTCATGTGGCTGAAGGCCACAGGTTTGTGTGTGTTAACCCCTTTCTGACCTCGGACGGGATAGTACGTCCGAGGTCAGAAGCCCCGCTTTGATGCGGGCTCCGGCGGTGAGCCCGCATCACAGCTGGGACATGTCAGCTGTTTTGAACAGCTGACATGTGCCCGCAATAGCGGCGGGTTAAATCGCGATTCACCCGCCGCTATTAACTAGTTAAATGCCGCTGTCAAACGCAGACAGCGGCTGCCCAGGGAAACTGGACAAGGGAAATCTGGCCTGTTTAGGGACTGCAGTCTAAAGCAGTATGATGTGTGTTGCTATGAAACGGGCATTGAAACGAGATGAACTGGTGTGAGTTGAACACTGATAATATGAATTGTAGTTATATGCACTGAAGTTATATGCATTTGTGTGGACTGGAACCTTTTCTGTATGAAGATAACACATTAAAGAGACTTTTATGTTTGAACTTTGTGGGTCACTGCCTCTTCACTGCGTACAATGCTACCACAGCATTACAATATATATATATATATATATATATATATATATATATATATATATATATTAAGTATATATATATACAGTACAGACCAAATGTTTGGACACACCTTCTCATTTAAAGATTTTTCTGTATTTTCATGACTATGAAAATTGTACATTCACACTGAAGGCATCAAAACTATGAATTAACACATGTGGAATACGTAACAAAAAAGTGTGAAAATATTGAAATTATGTCTTATATTCTAGGTTCTTCAAAGTAGCCACCTTTTGCTTTGATGACTGCTTTGCACACTCTTGGCATTATCTTGATGAGCTTCAAGAAATAGTCACCGGGAGTGTTTTTCACTTCACAGGTGTGCCTTGTCAGGTTTAATAAGTGGGATTTCTTGCCTTATAAATGGGGTTGGGACCATCAGTTGTGTTGTGCAGAAGTCTGGTGGATACACAGCTGATAGTCCTACTGATTAGACTTAAAATTTGTATTATGGCAAGAAAAAAACAGCTAAGTAAAGAAAAACGAGTGTCCATCGGTACTTTAAGAAATCAAGGTCAGTCAGTCCGAAAAATTGGGCAAACTTTGAAAGTGTCCCCAAGTGCAGTGGCAAAAACCATCAAGCGCTACAAAGGAACTGGCTCACATGAGGACCGCCCCAGGAAAGCAAGACCAAGAGTCACCTCTGCTTCTGAGTATAAGTTTATCAGATTTACCAGCCTCAGAAATCACAGGTTAACAGCAGCTCAGATTAGAGACCAGGTCAATGCCACAGAGTTCTAGCAGCAAACACATCTCTACAACAACTGTTAAGAGGAGACTTTGTGCAGCAGGCCTTCATGGTAAAATAGCTGCTAGGAAACCACTTTGGTTCCAACCACCGTGTCTTTGTGCGACGCAGAAAAGGTGAACGGATGGACTTTACATGTCTGGTTCCCACCGTGAAGCATGGAGGAGGAGGAGGGGTGATGGTGTGGGGGTGCTTTGCTGGTGACACTGTTGGGGATTTATTCAAAATTGAAGGCATACTGAACCAGCATGGCTACCACAGCATCTTGCAGCAGCATGCTATTCCATCCGGTTTGTGTTTAGTTGGACCATCATTTATTTTTCAACAGGACAATGACCCCAAACACACCTCCAGGCTGTGTAGGGGCTATTTGACCAAGAAGGAGAGTGATGGGGTGCTACGCCAGATAACCTGGCCTCCACAATCACCAGACCTGAACCCAATCGAGATGGTTTGGGGTGAGCTGGACCGCAGAGTGAAGGCAAAAGGGCCAACAAGTGCTAAGCATCTCTGGGAACTCCTTCAAGATTGTTGGAAGACCATTCCCGGTGACTACCTCTTGAAGCTCATCAAGAGAACGCCAACAGTGTGCAAAGCAGTCATCAAAGCAAAAGGTGGCTACTTTGAAGAATCTAGAATATAAGACATATTTTCAGGTGTTTCACACTTTTTTGTTAAGTATATAATTCCACATGTGTTAATTTATAGTTTTGATGCCTTCAGTGTGAATGTACAATCTTCATAGTCATGAAAATACAGAAAAATCTTTAAATGAGAAGGTGTGTCCAAGCTTTTGATCTGTACTGTATATATATATATATATATATATATATATATATATTGCTCAAAAAAATTAAGTGAACACTCAAACTACAGAATATAACTCCAAGTAAATCAAACTTCTGTGAAATCAAACTGTCCACTCAGGAAGCAACACTGATTGACAATCAATTTCACATGCTGTTGTGCAAATGGAATAGACAACAGATGGAAAATATTGGCAATTATCAAGACACCCCCTATAATGATGTTGGGTCCCCCTATAATTAATACATCAGCTCTCAGCCGCCCCAGAAAAGGTACATCTCTAAGATGAGCCAATTCTGGCACTTAAGCCTCACTCTTCCCACTTGCCCTGTAGAGGTGGCAAGTGAGATGATAGTTGTGGGGTTGATGTCACCTGACAATACAAAAGTTTGACCTAAAATTTAACATTATGCACTATAATTGAACTTAAATTTGGCACAAAATAATTTCCAAAAAGTAAACCAAATAATAGGTTTTGTAAAATTACACTAAGCAGTCTAAAGATACTCCAAACTTATTATCCTGCATGAGCCACTTTGATAAAAAAAAAAAATCACCTTGAAGCATGTTTTCACCTTCCTGACCAGGCCAATTTTTTCAATTCTGACCACTGTCACTTTATGAGGTCATAACTCTGGAAAGCTTCAATGGATCCCATTGATTTTGAGACTGTGT
The DNA here is from genome assembly GCF_051348905.1 of Ranitomeya variabilis. Lineage (NCBI taxonomy): Eukaryota > Metazoa > Chordata > Amphibia > Anura > Dendrobatidae > Ranitomeya > Ranitomeya variabilis. The sequence continues at coordinate 718,947,489 of NC_135234.1, forward strand.
ATTAGTGGTTTATTGTACTTCATGATAGTGGTAAATTTATTTGATATGACTTACGTTTATTTGTGAAAAAAAATCAAATTTGGTGAAAATTTTGCAATTTTCAAACTTTTAATTTTTATGCTCTTAAATTAGAGAGTCATGTCACACAAAGTAGTTAATAAATAACATTTCCCACATGTCTACTTTACGTCAGTACAATTTTTGAAATATAATTTTTGTTAGGAATTTCTTATTTTTACAACAAAATTTGCAAAACCAATTCTTTAATTACCACCTCACATTTGAAGTGATTTTGAGGGACCTAAACAGAAAATACCTAAAAGTGACACCATTCTATAAACTGCACCCCTCAGGCTACTCAAATACACATTCAAGAAGTCTATTAACCCTTCAACTGCTTTACAGAAATTAATGGAATATGAATGAAAAAATAAGCATTTAACTTTCTTCAACAAAATTTTTCCTTTAGACCTAACTTTAATTTTGCAAGGGTAACAGGAGAAAATGGACAATACAAATTGTTATGCAATGTCTCCTGAGCACGCCGATACCCCATATGCAGGGGAAAACTACGGTTTGGGCACACAGCAGAGTTCGGAAGGGAAGGAGCGCCATTTCACTTTTTGAATGTAAAATTTGCTGCCATAATTAGCAGACCCCATGTCGTGTTTGGAGAGCCCCTGATGTGCCTAAACAGTGGAAACTCCCCACAAATGACACTACTTTGGAAATGAGAACCCTCAGTGAACTGAACTAGATGTGTATTGACCACCTTGAACTCCCAGGTGCTTCACAGAAGTTTATAACGTTGAGCCGTGTAAATAAAATTGCTCCATACAATTTGTTGTGAAATTTCTCCTGAGTAGGCCAATACCCAATATGTGGAGGAAAACAAATCTTTGGGTGCACTTATGGCTTGGAAGGGAAGGAGCGCCATTTTACTTTTTGAATGCAAAATTTGCTGTAATAATTAGCGGACGACATGTCGCTTTTGGAGAGTCCCTGATGTGCCTAAACAGTGGAAACTCCCAACATGTAACACCATTTTGGAAATTCAACCCCTTAGGGAACAGGAACTTATCTAGATGTGTATTGAGCACCTTGAACTCCCAGGTGCTTCACAGAAGTTTATAACATTGAGCCGTGAAAATAAAAAAAAAATAATCTCATTTTTTCCCACAAAAATCTATTTTAGCTCCAAATTTTTTATTTTCACAAGGGAAACAGGAAAAAATTGACTCCAATGTTTATTGTGCAATTTCTCCTGAGTTCACCAATACCCCATATATGGTCAAAAACTTCTGTTGAGGCACAGTGCAAAGCTCAAAAGGGAAGAAGCGCCATATTACAGTGCAGATTTTGTTGCACTGGTTTGAGGGTGCCATGTTACATTGGCAGAGCCCTTGAGGTGCAGAACAGCAGAACCCCCCATAAGTGACCTCATTTTACAAACAAAAGCTCTCAATTAATTAATCTAGGGGTGCAGTGTTATATTGACGCCACGGGTGTGTCACAGAATTTTATACCTCTTGGCAGTAAAGAAAAAATAATTTATCTTTTTACCACCAAGATTGTGTGTTAGCCCCAAGTTTTACATTTTCACATTGGCACCAAAATGTATCCCACAATTTCTGATGAATGTAGAAATACCCCATATGTAGATGTACAGTACTGTTTAGCCATACGGCGAGTCACCGAAGGAACGAAGCGCTATTTGCCTCCTGGTGTGCAGATTTTCCTAGAATAGTTTGTGGACTCCATATATAGAGTCCCTAAGTTCTAGAAAAGTAGGATCCCAGCTCAAGTGGAAATTATTCCCCTTTGGGAATTTATCTACAGGTGTAGTGACGATTTTGACTCCATGGGTGTTTTCCAGAAACAAGTAATAATGGATGTTGCTGGGTGAAAATTGCAAACTGTTGTTGTAGTGACCAGTATGCTGTAGTGACCAGTACGTTGCAGTCACCAGTACATTATGCCCAGCTCATGCTTCTGGAGACATGCACCTGTAAATTAGGCAGGCTCTGATCACTACAGAAGTGCCAAAGATGTGGGCACTGAATGTGGTTTAGACACACTGGGGCTCAGAAGGGAGGGGGGCATTTGGATTTGGGAGCGCAGAATTTTGCTGAATTTTTTTTGGTGGGTGAGGAGCCATTTCTCTTTTCCAGAGCCTTTGTACTACCAGTATTGTGGAAGACCCCTTTATTTCCATTAACAAATGACAGACCTTAGTGGGGACTTGCTTTTTTGTGGATTCAGTTGAAGCTTTTATTGGGAACATTTTCATAACATTTAGGATCACAGTTATCTGGCGCGCTACACTGAGCACTTACTTTGGGGTTTCCATCTAAATCTTCAAGTGATGTGCTTCAGATGAAACCCTGAAAGATCCATTCACTATAATGAGGCAGCAGAGTTACTGTGGACTTCATCTGGCCTCTGTTCAGCAGTGTCCTTTTTTTCATAAGTGCACAAAACTGAGGTAGGCCGCGCTTTTATACTCGCCTAAAAATACGGACACCGCCGGATCACAAGCCAGACGGGTCCATAGTGCCTCAATCAGCCTCATTATAGGGAATCTTCCGCTGGGGTTTCCGTCTGAATCACGTATTTCAGAGATTTACACGGAAACCCAGGTGTAAGAGTTCAGCGTAGAGTGCAGGATAAATGTGCGAAGAGTGCTAGATAAATGTGCTCCAAGCCTTACTGTGCTCTTTGAGAGGCAGAATGAAAAAAATCGACAGCATGTGAAGAATTGGTTTTATTTAATTTTTAGGCTATTCCTCGTGCGGTAAAAGTTATTAGGCAACTTTATTCTTCGGGTCGGTGCGATTACAGCAATACCAAATTTATATCGGGTTTTTATGTTTAGCTGCTCTCTCACACTAAAAGATACTTTTTATTGGAAAAACTAGTTTTTGCATCCCTATATTTAGAAAGCTATAATTTTTCCATATTTTAGCTGTTTTTTGAGGAGCAAGTTGATGTTTTCATTGGCACCATTTTTAGGCACATGACATTTTTTGATCGCTTTCTATTCCAATTTTTGGGAGATTGAATGAACAAAAACAGCAATTCAGGAACTGTTTTTTTTTATACCATTTTGCGTAAGGTAAAATTGATAAGGAAGCTTTATTGTTTGGGTCATTATGATTACAGAGATATCACATTTATCTTTTTTTATGTTTTGGCGCTTTTGCACAATAAATAAATACAATAATAATTTTTTTTTTTTACAGTGTTCACTGAAGGGTATATATATAGTGGGGCAGTTTTATAGAGTGGGCTGTTCCGGAGGCGATAATACCAAATATGTGTGCTTTTTTGTTTATTTATATTTTATTTATTATGTTTGTTTATTTTTTTCATAAATAAATGTATTTATTGAAATAATATTTTTTCTTTTTTTTGTTCTTTATTTGAGGATTTTTTAAATATAATTTTACTCTTTTGAATATTTTTTTTTTTACTTTTTTACATTGTCCCATCCGGGGACATCACTGTATCTTGACATATCGCTGATCTGATACTCTGTAATGCTTCTGCACCGCAGAATATTGAAGCAGTGTCTGACAGAGCGGGAAGGAGGCGTTCCAGCTCCTGCTCTTAGCCGGCACTGAGAAGCCACTGTTAAGGATCTGTATCCTGATTGAAGATATCCAAAATGGACGCTTGCAGACAAAATGGACGCTTTGCTGAATGTATATATGAATCACAGATACTGATTAGTGTGTGTACGTGCTGGAAGTCATACCTGTCAGCAGGTTTTAAACACTCAGGTGGACTTTGGTATGCCAATATGTCCACTGAGCTAATCAAGAATGAAGTAATACTTTAGGAGAAAAACAGAATCATAAATACTAAAGAATATTGATTAGAGTCCTCCTGAAGGAAGAGGACTTAGGGGGTTTAACCACAGATTTACATTGATAAGTGATAATCTATAAAAGTATGTGCCTTCCGATCAGTAAAACAGATTTGCTGCTAGTAGATGTCTCGTCAATCACAAGTGGTTTTTCTCCGTGTGCTCCCCGAGAGATACAATTTGGCCACAGACAATTAAAATGATCACTCATTTCGGGTGACCTTTACACCACCTTCCCTGGAGGACCCCATGTCCATCTTGTGGCCAGGGGTCTCCATGGAGACCATCAGGACAACGCGATTGCGTTGTCCTGATGGAAGCACACAGGGAACACCTTTCATGTGCGATCTCCTCGATGTCGCTGTCACTATTGACAGCAGCATCAGAGGGGTTATACGCCTGTAATTGGTGCTAGTGGAGCACCCCCACGTTAAGGGCAATGGGGTACTCGGTACCGGGTCCTACGGTTCGGGGGATGTCACGGTGGCCTGACCCGGTCCGTGGCCCTTTGAGGGGCGTCCAATTAAAGGTGAAGTCTGTATAATGTTCGTGACGCCACCTCTGGTACTCGGTCAGGGCGACCGACGCTGATTAGGGGTCCGCTGGGGTGATGGAATGGCAGCTAGATGGTATACCTTCCCACAGGTGAAGTGTACCCCCAGGGCTTCCCAGAAGTGTAGGTGGTGATGGTGGACGAACTAAAGCGCAATGAATAACGAGGACACAAGGGTTGCAGTCTCTTTACCTTTTACTGAAGACTTCAGCGTCCACAGTCCAGAGTACAGATCACAGGGCAGGCAGAGTCCGGCCGGTCCGAAGGCAAAATCCAGAGTTCTCTTATCCAGGTGGAAATCAGTAGCCTTCCTACTAGCGCCTGTTTGTTGTAGTACCTCCCTGCTGAGCACCACGGGATAGTCCTCACAACATTTGTAGATGTTCTAGATGTTATTTCTTCCTCTCTGTCCCCCAGATGGTATGGATAGGACAAACCCGTATGACTGATGGCCTGAGACTTGTTTATAGGGACCCTAGAGATGCCCCGACCCCCACAATTTGCCACTGTGTCTTCTTAGGTTTTAAGGTCGGGCAGCCAACTTGGAATTGACTGTCCTGCCGGTGTTTGAAGTAAAGCGTGGAGTCAATTACTCCCTCGGTGTTCCGGCCACCGGCTACGCGCCTCAGAAGGAGGCAGCCTCTTACAGGACAGAACTCCTCCTGGTGTTGTCTCCTCGTGCTGTGACTTCGTTTCTCACTCCCCGCAACACAATTCCTTTCTAGTCCTTTCTTAGGATGCTGCCGCACGTGGGGCAGGCGCAGCTCCGTGTCTTTCTGTCTCGTGCTAGGCCTCTGTCAGGATCCCACCCCTGGCAAGGGCCCTCTGTCTGCAGCTCAAATGTTCCTCCTTTCCCCCTGTCTGCCTGACAGGTCCTCTCTGGGTCAAACCCAGGCAGCTTCTCCCTAACTTTCTATCCAGCCCACCAGTTTTACCCTAATGTGAGGAGTGTCCTAATAGATAGAAACAAGGCTCCCCCTGGTGGACTGGAGTGTGAAGTGTGGTGTCTGTTTTGTGATACCTGGCAAGGTGAACTCCTTTAGTACCAACAGACGTAATATCACTCCCCCTGGTGGAAGAGCAACATTACTGTAATGACCAGGACTCTGGGGCGCTGCACTAGCACCGATCGTGGGCGTTGCTGCAGGGTGTCAGCTCTCACACAGAGTCAAACTAAATTTCATTCTAAATCCCTATCTATTTAGTGCCGTAATATAAGCTATTTTCTAATATACTTGCATTAAAAATGTCCTTTCCTTCCCTCACTACAGTATCTAATTGCTATTCTATTTTTTTCCTATTTCCTGTGTGATGACACTTCATTTGAGAATCCCATTGCAGTGCATGCTGCGATACTCAAACAAAGCGTCATCAAGGCAGAAGGCAGAGTCTGCAGTCACTGCCACCGCCCCTGCCCCCTCCCTGAAACGAAGCTTAATCAGTGACACTCGCGTTAGGGGCTGTGTTCGTCATTGCTGTCTCCCGTGAGCTGTGCACTTAGCGATCTGCACAGTGACAGTGTCTGCTCTGTTGTCGGCTCAGATCAGTAATAATCAGCTAGCAACAGAGCGGTGCAAGAACACCTGCAGGAGACGAGTGATCAGAGACCAGTAACGTCACTTGCGAGATCGGCGCTAGTCTCCTTCATGCCAGGTATTCTGACACCTCTCTGTTGACGGCTGATTATTACTGATCTCAGCCAACAACAGAGCGGATGCTGTTACTGTGCAGATCGCACAGTGCACAGCTCGCAGGTAGAGACAAAGCCCCTGAAACAAGCATAATTGATGACGGTTTGTTTTAGAGACGGGGCAGGGGCTGACTAGTACCATTGGATCCACTGTTTTGTTTTTCTCTTCTAACATACATGAACTTCTGGCTGAAAGTTAAAGAGGACCTTTCACCAAATGTTTTCATGTTAAACCGAACACACTAAATTATTGTGGCTGCATAGTGAAATAAAATGTTTTTGTATTTTAATTTTAATTTTAACTCTCTGATATGGAGATGTGCACCATCTAATGTTTCCCTTCTAATGAATTAACTTTAGTTAAGTTCAAGTGGGTGTTATTAGATATTTTTCACCTTGGGGCGTGTAATTCTGCCTCCTGTATGATAATGACCAATAATAAGCAGGCATCATCATAGAATTGCAGAAGGACTTATAATGATGTAATCAGGGTAACATGACCTGACTCTACAATTCCGATGCACTATGGGGGCCCGCTGCCTGCACCGGCGCCCGTGAGTGGCCCGTGAGTACTCACCTCTCCCTGCTCCAGCATTGCTGCGTCTTCCTCATCCTGTGACTGTGACGTTCAGGTCAGGGGGTGGGATGACATCACTAGTGTGCGCCCTCTGCCGAAGCAGTCATAGTGCAGAGAGCTGGAAGACGCCGACGTTGAGGAGTCCGAAGCAGAGCAGCAGCCAGAGAGGTGAGGTGAGTATTTCTTTTTTTTTATGTTTGGGGCATCTTATGGGGCAATTACATATGGAGCAGTGTATGGGGAAAATTACATATGGAGCGCAGTATATGTGGCCAATCACATATGGAGCAGTATGTGAGGCTTATTACATATGGTGGATCATTTTATGGGGCTAATTACGTATGGAGCAGTATATGGGGCCCATTATATATGAAGAATATTATGGGGCCAATTATATATGGAGCATTTTATGTGTCCAATTACATATGGAGTATTATATGGGAGCCATTCTGCTTGGAACAATATATGGGACCCATCATATACTGGAGCATTATATGGTGCCCATCATATACTGTATGGGGCGTTATATAGGACCTATTCTGTATGGAGCATTATATGGGGCCCATTCTGTATGGAGCAATATATGAGTCCCATCATATACTGTATGGAGCATTATATGGGGCTCATTATACTGTATGGAGCATTATATGATGCATTATATGGGGCATTATATGGGGCTCATTATTCTGTATGGTGCAATATATGGGGCCCATTATTCTGTATGGAGCAATATATGGGGCTCATTATACTGTATGGAGCACTATGTGGTGCCCATAATACTGTATGGTGAAATATATGGGGCTCATTATTCATATGGAGCAATATATGGGGCCCATTATTCTGTATGGAGCACTATGTGGTGCACATAATACTGTATGGCGCAATATATGGGGCTCATTATTCTGTATGGAGCACTATGTGGTGCCCATAGTACTGTATGGCGGACTATACTGTCCAGTTTCTGAGCTATCGATATCACTCATGTAATGTAAGAAGTAAGTGAAATCTTTGGCATTGTACTATACCTATATTTCTCTGCTGTATATGTGCATCATGAACTGTGGTATGTGTTAAAGGGGCCCACTGAGACTTTTGTGCCCATGGCCCATGAAAACCAGGAGCCCTCCCTGGGCTGCAGTAATCCAAGTTTCTTTTTAGCCAATATTGAATATTGTACATTGTACCCAATATTCAATTGAATGGGTAAAGTAAATGGAGCCTTATAACAGCACCAAGCTGTCATTTGTATTTAAGGAAGCACCTCTCCCATCAAACTTTTATCCTCTTAATAAATAAATATCATCATATTATATCGCACTGTGTACTTACAACTGCTCATTTTGCCTTTCTACCCAGTTAATTATTCTCTTTTCTCTGCTCTATGTAGAAACAGGTAGTCTTTTGTCCCTGCAATGACTCATTCCCCTCTTCATCCCCTGACCCATGTGCTCCCTCCTCCACTCTGCCATAGACTTTTGAGGATACTCATAACTTGTACAGAGAAAATTGACCTCCAGTTTCTACATACAGCTTAGATGGATTCAGCTAGTCAGTATTTAGTCATAGACCTAATGGAAAAGATAAGAATTAGCTGTGTAGAAAAGCAAAATGAGCAATTGTAAGTACACAGTGCTATATAATATGATGATTGCAATATATTAGTAGGATAAAAACTTTGATTGAAGGGCTTCTTTAACTCTAGATGAGAAAAATTTACAAAGCGAGCACAAGCAAAAATAAATAAAAATCTACTCTGGGCATTATGGCGGTATGTAGCTTGATGATGACTTGTCCTGAAAGCCAGGCTTATCGGTATTTCCGTCTGTCTATGAGCACTAACCTTACTTTGCACAATCTCTTAGAATAGATATTCTGAAGGTAATATTTCCGATGGATTGTTTGTTCAATTTATATAATACTAAATTAGCTTATACCTTGACAATGATGGTTTTCATTTCACGTTAAATAACAAATACTCATTTTGCTAAATTTCAAATGTTCCTTTGGGATAACTGCGATAATGGTTTCTCTGTACAAACTATTTTTAATCAGATGTTTTAAAATAATACCTTCTACATGACTGGCAAAGTACCTTGGAATGAGACCATTCTCCTGCTCTCCTAGATGGAAATTCCAACCCTCTGAATCAGTACACACAGCTAAGGAATAGACCTGTTGGATAAGAAAAATCATGCTAGTGAGCAACAGGTCACCATGAGGTTTTCCAAATATTGTTGTTCCTCTGATGAGTTTTGTTTTATTTTTCACTCAAATGAATCATCTCTGGATATTGTAGGTAATGTGTTTTGAAACAATTCTAAGGCCTGAATACTACTACACTATAGTATACAGCATATGCAACCAAATATAGGTATAACAGTTATGTATATAGAGTATATAGTAAGACAAAAAAGTCAAGAAAACAGTGTTAGATTCTTCATCTTTTTCTTTTTACAGTATAAGTATACTATGTCACTCAGAAAAGTATTACTTCTGTACTCGGTAGCTTGGTTTAATTAGATACTGAATTAGACCTCATTTACTAGTTGGATGTGTAACAGGAGTGGTGGAACTACTGTGCTGTGGTTCGAGGAAGCCTGGCGGGGCATGAGCACCTGACTCTTCATTAGAGCCCCTGATGGTGGGGTTAGACTTGGCTCCCGATGGACACCAGATGCTACACCAGGACTGACCTCAGACGCACAGCAGCTTACACTATGCAAACATGCTTTCTGCAGCGTTGCTCAAGGTGTGCAGAGCGGCAGTGGAGAAAATCTCTCTTAGCAGAAGACTTCATCCACTATAAGTTCATGCTCAAAACCTATAACTCTGCCCTTTATCTGGCCAAACAATCCTATTTCACCACCCTCATCACCTCACTATCCAACAACCCAAAACGACTTTTTGAAACCTTAAACTCCCTCCTGAAACCTAAAGTACAGGCCCCCATCACCAACCTCAGCGGTGAGGATCTGGCCACTTATTTCTTAGAAAAAATCAACCACATCCATCAGGATATCTCAGCACAATCTCCTCAGTGCCTGGATCCCCTTCCCTGCCGCACCTCAAGCTCACTAGATATCTTTGAGCCTGTTTCAGAAGACGAAGTCTCCAAGCTCCTCACTTCTGCTCGGCCTACAACCTGCAACAGTGACCCCATTCCTTCACATATCCTGCAGTCTCTCTCACCAGTTGTCACCACTCACCTGACTAAAATATTTAACCTCTCTCTTTCTTCAGGTATCTTTCCCTCCTCATTTAAACATGCCATCATAACCCCTTTACTTAAAAAGCCATCCCTGACCAGAACTGCACTACTAACTACAGACCTATATCTAACCTTGGTCCACTTCCGTCTAATCCACTATCTCTCGGATAACTCTCTTCTTGACCCCTTACAATGTGGTTTCCGCTCTTCACACTCCACTGAAACTGCCCTCACTAAAGTCTCTAATGATCTAATAACAGCTAAATCCAAAGGTCATTGCTCTCTGCTGATTCTCCTGGATCTATCTGCCGCTTTTGACACTGTGGATCACCAGCTCCTTCTCACTATGCTCCACTCCATAGGCCTCAAGGACACAGCCCTCTCCTGGTTCTCCTCCTACCTCTCTGACCGCTCCTTCACTGTATCTTTTGCCGGCTCCTCTTCCTCTCCTCGTCCCCTTACTATCCGGGTTCCGCAAGGCTCAGTCCCAGGCCCCCTCCTCTTCTCTCTTTACAAAGCCCCTATTGGACAAACAATCAGCAGATTTGGGTTCCAGTATCATCTCTATGCTGATGACACCCAATTATACACTTCTTCCCCCGACATCACCCCTACCCTAATTCAAAATACCAAGGATTGTCTGTCTGCAGTCTCTAACATCATGTCCTCCCTCTACCTGAAACTAAATCTCTCCAAAACGGAACTTCTTGTGTTTCTCCCTTCTACTAACCTCACTCTACCCAACATCGAAATTACCCTGGAGGGTTCAACCATAACTCCCAAGCAGCATGCCCGCTGTCTTGGGGTCATATTCGACTCCGAAGTTTCCTTTACTCCCTATATCCGATCACTCACTCGCTCTTGTCACCTGCATCTTAAAAACATCTCCAGAATCTGACCTTTTCTCACCGTTGAAACTGCTAAGACTCTTACTGTCGCTCTTATTCATTCTCGTCTGGACTACTGCAACTCTCTTCTAATCGGTCTCCCTCTTACCAAACTTTCTCCTCTCCAATCCATCTTGAATGCTGCAGCCAGAGTCATATTTCTGTCCAGCCGCTTCACCGATGCCTCCATCTTGTGCCAGTCATTACACTGGCTACCCATTCGCTACAGGGTCCAGTATAAACTCATCTCTTTCACCCACAATGCTCTCCACAGTTGTGCACCGCCTTATATCTCCTCTCTCATCGCTGTCTATCGCCCTACACGTGCCATCCGTTCTACAAATGACCTAAGACTAACATCCCCTGTAATCCAAACCTCACACCTCCGTCTCCAAGACTTCTCTCGTACTGCGCCAGCTCTCTGGAATGCACTTCCCCAGACAATCAGACTGATACCTAGCCCCGACCTATTCAAGCGCGCTTTGAAAACCCATCTCTTCAAACAAGCCTACCACATCAACTACTCAGTAAACTAACTTTGCCCTGTTCCCTCCTTCCAAATATTACTCTGAATCTGCACCCTACTATTCATCTGTCTCCACACCCTCCATGCACACGATTAACTGCACTTGATACTTGACTATTGCACTTAAACACACGGGCTGATGACCGGATCATGCAGCTTTGTATGAAAATCCCTATGTATTATAATTGACAGACCTGAAATAACAAGCACTTTTCACCTATTGTGTCCCCCCATTTCCTTGTAGATTGTAAGCTCGCGAGCAGGGACCTCACTCCTAATGTCGCTGTTTAAATTGTCTTAACTCGTACCGAATTTATTGTTTGAACATGTCCCCGCTTAATTGTAAAGTGCTGCGGAATATGTTGGCGCTATATAAATAAAAATTATTATTATTATTATTACCCCCAAGGGACAGGTAGCTGGAATGGCCAGGTAGGAGAGTATTATTATTATTATTTATTGTTATAGCGCCATTTATTCCATGGCGCTTTACATGTAAGGAGGGGTATTGTTGTGAATTTGCTTTTTGCTCCCTCTAGTGGTTACTAGTTTTTTGACTCTGGTTTTTCTGTCATTCCTTTTATCCGCACCTGGGTCGTTAGTTAGGGGTGTTGCTATATAAGCTCCCTGGACCTTCAGTTCAATGCCTGGCAACGTAGTTATCAGAGCTAGTCTGCTGTGCTCTTGTCTACTGATCCTGGTTCCAGTTATATCAGCTAAGTCTGCCTTTTGCTTTTTGCTATTTGTTTTGGTTTTGTATTTTTGTCCAGCTTGTTCCAAATCTATATCCTGACCTTTGCTGGAAGCTCTAGGGGGCTGGTGTTCTCCCCCCGGACCGTTAGACGGTTCGGGGGTTCTTGAATTTCCAGTGTGGATTTTGATAGGGTTTTTGTTGACCATATAAGTTACCTTTCTTTATTCTGCTATCAGTAAGCGGGCCTCTCTGTGCTAAACCTGGTTCATTTCTGTGTTTGTCATTTCCTCTTACCTCACCGTCATTATTTGTGGGGGGCTTCTATCCAGCTTTGGGGTCCCCTTCTCTGGAGGCAAGAAAGGTCTTTGTTTTCCTCTACTAGGGGTAGCTAGATTCTCCGGCTGGCGCGTGTCATCTAGAATCAACGTAGGAATGATCCCCGGCTACTTCTAGTGTTGGCGTTAGGAGTAGATATATGGTCAACCCAGTTACCACTGCCCTATGAGCTGGATTTTTGTATTCTGCAGACTTCCACGTTCCTCTGAGACCCTCGCCATTGGGGTCACAACAGTTTGCCAGGCCAGTATTAAATGTTTAATGCATTGCAGAAGAGGGATTATAAGAAAGAAGATTCTGAGTTTTTTTTTTCTCCTTCCCCTTTACCTCAGAGTGGCTATGCTTGCTGCAGACATGAATGTCCAGACCTTGATTACAAGTGTGGACCAGCTGGCTACTCGTGTGCAGGGCATACAAGACTATGTTATCAGAAATCCTAGGTCAGAACCTAAAATACCGATTCCTGAACTGTTTTCCGGAGACAGGTTTAAGTTTAGGAATTTCGTGAATAATTGTAAATTGTTTTTGTCCCTGAGACCATGTTCATCAGGAGATTCTGCTCAGCAAGTAAAAATTGTTATTTCGTTCTTACGGGGCGACCCTCAGGATTGGGCTTTTTCGCTGGCGCCAGGAGATCCGGCATTGGCTGATCTTGATGCGTTTTTTCTGGCGCTCGGTTTACTTTATGAGGAACCCAATCTTGAGATTCAGGCAGAAAAGGCCTTGCTGTCTATGTCTCAGGGGCAGGACGAGGCTGAAGTGTATTGCCAAAAATTTCGGAAATGGTCCGTGCTGACACATTGGAACGAGTGTGCACTGGCCGCTAATTTTAGAAATGGCCTTTCTGAAGCCATTAAGAATGTTATGGTGGGTTTTCCCATTCCCACAGGTCTGAATGATACTATGGCACTGGCTATTCAAATTGACCGGCGGTTGCGGGAGCGCAAAACCGCAAATTCCCTCATGGTGTTGTCTGAACAGACACCTAATTCGGTGCAATGTGATAGAAAAACCGCAAATTCCCTCATGGTGTTGTCTGAACAGACACCTGATTTAATGCAATGTGATAGAATCCTGACTAGAAATGAGCGGAAAATTCATAGACGCCGGAATGGCTTGTGCTACTACTGTGGTGATTCTACACATGTTATCTCAGCATGCTCTAAACGTATAGCTAAGGTTGTTAGTCCTGTCACCGTTGGTAATTTGCAACCTAAATTTATTCTGTCTGTAACTTTGATTTGCTCACTGTCATCTTATCCTGTCATGGCGTTTGTAGATTCAGGTGCTGCCCTGAGTCTCATGGATCTCTCATTTGCTAAGCGCTGTGGATTTACTCTTGAACCATTAGAAAATCCTATTCCTCTTAGGGGTATTGATGCTACACCATTGGCAGCAAATAAACCGCAGTATTGGACTCAGGTTACCATGTGCATGACTCCTGAACACCGCGAGGTGATACGTTTCCTGGTTTTACATAAAATGCATGATTTGGTCGTTTTAGGGCTGCCATGGTTACAGACCCATAATCCAGTCCTGGACTGGAAGGCTATGTCAGTCTCAAGTTGGGGCTGTCGTGGTATTCATGAGGATTCCCTGCCTGTGTCTATTGCTTCTTCTACGCCTTCGGAAGTTCCGGAGTATTTGTCTGATTATCAGGATGTCTTCAGTGAGTCTGAGTCCAGTGCACTGCCTCCTCATAGGGACTGTGACTGTGCTATAGATTTGATCCCAGGCAGTAAATTTCCTAAGGGAAGACTGTTTAATCTGTCGGTACCTGAACATACCGCTATGCGTTCATATATCAAGGAGTCTCTGGAAAAAGGACATATTCGTCCGTCTTCTTCCCCTCTTGGTGCGGGATTCTTTTTTGTGGCAAAAAAGGACGGATCTTTGAGACCTTGTATTGATTATCGGCTTTTAAATAAGATCACTGTCAAATTTCAGTATCCTTTACCGCTGTTGTCTGACTTGTTTGCCCGGATTAAGGGTGCCAAATGGTTCACCAAGATAGACCTTCGTGGTGCGTACAACCTTGTGCGCATTAAGCAAGGTGATGAATGGAAAACCGCATTCAATACGCCCGAAGGTCATTTTGAGTACTTGGTGATGCCTTTTGGGCTCTCCAATGCGCCTTCAGTTTTTCAGTCCTTTATGCATGACATTTTCCGGAAGTATCTGGATAAATTTTTGATTGTTTATCTGGATGATATTTTGGTTTTTTCTGATAATTGGGATTCGCATGTGGAGCAGGTCAGGTTGGTCTTTAAAATTTAGCGTGAAAATTCTTTGTTTGTCAAGGGCTCAAAGTGTCTCTTTGGTGTACAGAAGGTTCCCTTTTTGGGGTTCATTTTTTCCCCTTCTGCTGTGGAGATGGACCCAGTCAAGGTCCGAGCTATTCTTGATTGGACTCAGCCCTCGTCAGTTAAGAGTCTTCAGAAGTTCTTGGGCTTCGCTAACTTCTACCGTCGTTTTATCGCTAATTTTTCTAGCATTGTGAAACCTTTGACGGATATGACCAAGAAGGGCTCCGATGTAGCTAACTGGGCTCCTGCTGCCGTGGAGGCTTTCCAGGAGTTGAAACGCCGGTTTACTTCGGCGCCTGTTTTGTGCCAGCCTGACGTCTCACTTCCCTTTCAGGTTGAGGTGGATGCTTCGGAGATTGGGGCAGGGGCCGTTTTGTCGCAGAGAGGCCCTGGTTGCTCTGTTATGAAGCCTTGTGCCTTTTTCTCTAGGAAATTTTCGCCTGCCGAGCGAAATTATGATGTGGGCAATCGGGAGTTGTTGGCCATGAAATGGGCATTTGAGGAGTGGCGTCATTGGCTCGAGGGTGCTAAGCATCGTGTGGTGGTCTTGACTGATCACAAAAATCTGATGTATCTCGAGTCTGCTAAACGCCTTAATCCGAGACAGGCCCGCTGGTCATTGTTTTTCTCCCGCTTTGATTTTGTTGTCTCGTATTTACCAGGTTCAAAGAATGTGAAGGCCGATGCTCTTTCTAGGAGCTTTGTGCCTGATGCTCCTGGAGTCGCTGATCCTGTTGGTATTCTTAAAGATGGAGTTATCTTGTCAGCTATTTCTCCGGATCTGCGACGTGTGTTGCAGAGATTTCAGGCTGATAGGCCTGAGTCTTGTCCACCTGACAGACTGTTTGTCCCGGATAAGTGGACCAGCAGAGTCATTTCCGAGGTTCATTCCTCGGTGTTGGCAGGTCACCCGGGAATTTTTGGCACCAGAGATCTGGTGGCCAGGTCCTTTTGGTGGCCTTCCTTGTCAAGGGATGTGCGGTCATTTGTGCAGTCCTGTGGGACTTGTGCTCGAGCTAAGCCTTGCTGTTCTCGTGCCAGCGGTTTGCTCTTGCCCTTGCCTGTCCCGAAGAGACCTTGGACACATATCTCCATGGATTTCATTTCTGATCTTCCGCTATCTCAGGGCATGTCCGTTATCTGGGTGATATGTGATCGCTTCTCCAAGATGGTCCATTTGGTTCCTTTGCCTAAGCTGCCTTCCTCTTCCGATCTGGTTCCTGTGTTTTTCCAGAACGTGGTTCGTTTGCACGGCATCCCTGAGAATATTGTGTCAGACAGAGGATCCCAGTTCGTTTCCAGGTTCTGGCGATCCTTTTGTAGTAGGATGGGCATTGATTTGTCGTTTTCGTCTGCTTTCCATCCTCAGACTAATGGACAGACGGAGCGAACCAATCAGACTTTGGAGGCTTATTTGAGGTGTTTTGTCTCTGCTGATCAGGACGATTGGGTGACATTCTTGCCGTTGGCTGAGTTTGCCCTTAATAATCGGGCTAGTTCCGCCACCTTGGTTTCGCCTTTTTTCTGCAACTCTGGTTTCCATCCTCGCTTTTCTTCGGGTCATGTGGAGCCTTCTGACTGTCCTGGGGTGGATTCTGTGGTGGATAGGTTGCAGCAGATCTGGAATCATGTGGTGGACAACTTGAAGTTGTCACAGGAGAAGGCTCAGCGCTTTGCCAACCGCCGCCGCGGTGTGGGTCCCCGACTACGCGTTGGGGATTTGGTGTGGCTTTCTTCCCGCTTTGTTCCTATGAAGGTCTCCTCTCCCAAATTTAAACCTCGTTTTATTGGGCCTTACAAGATATTGGAAATCCTTAATCCTGTATCTTTTCGTCTGGATCTTCCTGTGTCGTTTGCTATTCACAATGTATTTCATAGGTCCTTGTTGCGGCGGTACATTGTGCCTGTAGTTCCTTCTGCTGAGCCTCCTGCTCCGGTGTTGGTTGAGGGCGAGTTGGAGTACGTGGTGGAGAAGATCTTGGATTCTCGCCTCTCCAGGCGGAGGCTTCAGTACCTGGTCAAGTGGAAGGGCTATGGTCAGGAGGATAATTCCTGGGTGGTCGCCTCTGATGTTCATGCGGCCGATTTAGTTCGTGCCTTTCATGCCGCTCATCCTGATCGCCCTGGTGGTCGTGGTGAGGGTTCGGTGACCCCTCACTAAGGGGGGGGTACTGTTGTGAATTTGCTTTTTGCTCCCTCTAGTGGTTACTAGTTTTTTGACTCTGGTTTTTCTGTCATTCCTTTTATCCGCACCTGGGTCGTTAGTTAGGGGTGTTGCTATATAAGCTCCCTGGACCTTCAGTTCAATGCCTGGCAACGTAGTTATCAGAGCTAGTCTGCTGTGCTCTTGTCTACTGATCCTGGTTCCAGTTATATCAGCTAAGTCTGCCTTTTGCTTTTTGCTATTTGTTTTGGTTTTGTATTTTTGTCCAGCTTGTTCCAAATCTATATCCTGACCTTTGCTGGAAGCTCTAGGGGGCTGGTGTTCTCCCCCCGGACCGTTAGACGGTTCGGGGGTTCTTGAATTTCCAGTGTGGATTTTGATAGGGTTTTTGTTGACCATATAAGTTACCTTTCTTTATTCTGCTATCAGTAAGCGGGCCTCTCTGTGCTAAACCTGGTTCATTTCTGTGTTTGTCATTTCCTCTTACCTCACCGTCATTATTTGTGGGGGGCTTCTATCCAGCTTTGGGGTCCCCTTCTCTGGAGGCAAGAAAGGTCTTTGTTTTCCTCTACTAGGGGTAGCTAGATTCTCCGGCTGGCGCGTGTCATCTAGAATCAACGTAGGAATGATCCCCGGCTACTTCTAGTGTTGGCGTTAGGAGTAGATATATGGTCAACCCAGTTACCACTGCCCTATGAGCTGGATTTTTGTATTCTGCAGACTTCCACGTTCCTCTGAGACCCTCGCCATTGGGGTCACAACAGGGTATACATAACTACAGAATACAGCTGATTCAGGCAGGCACGGCAGGAACATAGGCACCGGCAGGTGCGGGTTGGTACGGCTGGCATACATGCAGGCCCTGGCAGGTTCGGGCTGGCACGACTGGTATACAGATGGCCACTGGCAGGAGTGGGCTGGAACGACTGGAATACAAATAAGCACTGGCAATTCCAAGCAGTTCTGGCTGGTATACAGATAGACACTGTCAGGTGCTGGCTGGTACCGCTGAAATACAGAGAGACAAGGCAAGTATGGGCAGACAGGTACTGGACAGGTAGACTGACTGGTGGGTACTGCAGACCTGACAATAAGCAAGCCTGCAAGGGACTAACATTACAAATTGCTCAGGCACCTCCATACAGGTGGAGGTGCCTTAAATAATAAGTGTCTCCCTGCCATTGGCTGGGAACACTTTAGGACAGCATGCGGTCCCTTTAAGAAGGAGGAAGCATGCACCCTAAGCACAGTGCCTGGGGATCTGTGTGCCATGTGCAGACCCCGGGCAGCAGCCAGAATAGGATAAGAAGGCGTGGAACAGAGTGGAGAGGATAAGAATGTAGGGACGCCAATGCTACAGTACCCACTCATCTTCAAGCCCACAATAAATCTCTCCAGGAAGAGAGGGGCATGGATGTTCTCCCTGGTCTCCCACGACCTCTACTCAGGACCTAACCTGTTCCAATCCACAAGAAAAAAAATGTTCCTCTTGGTGGCCAGAATATTCTCTGTTATGATCCCAATGGTAGAGGATCTCAGGGTTCTCAGCAAAGTCTGCAAACATAAAAAACCAGCTCATAGGGAGGTGGTAACTGAGCTGACCGCATACCTGATCCTAGCCCACAACTAATAGCAGCCGGGGAACGTACCTACGTTGGTTCTAGACGTCTCGCGCCAGCCGGAGAACTAACTAACCCTTTCAGAGAAAATCAGACCTCACTTGCCTCAAGAGAAAGGTACCCCAAAGTAAAGACACGCCCCCAACAAATAATAACGGTGAGGTAAGAAGAAAGGACAAATGTAAGTATGAACTAGATTCAGCAAAGAGAGGCCCACTATATAATAGCAGAAATATATAAAGCGGACTTATGCGGTCAGCGAAAAACCCTACAAAAATATCCACGCTGAATATCCAAGAACCCCCGCACCGACTAACGGTGTGGGGGGAGAATATCAGCCCCCTTAGAGCTTCCAGCAAAATCAGGAATCACATAATGAACAAGCTGGACAAAAAACAGAACAATGCAAATGAACAAAAATAAGAAAGCAGGACTTAGCTTATCTTGCACAAATCAGGACCAGTGGACAGGAGCAACCAGACAAGGACTGATTACATTGATGCCAGGCAATGGACTAAGAATCCAGGAAGTTTAAATAGGAACACCCAGGGTCTAACGAACCAGGTGACTACAAACCTGGGGAAAGAAAATCCAAGAGCCATACCGCTAGTGACCACAAGAGGGAGCCAAAAAGTATAGTTCACAACAATTCTCCACCTTGAAAACATGTTCAGAGCTGAATGGATCTTGGAAGAAGGGACACAAACAGATGGCTGGACATTCTCCTTTGGATTTTCTGGTAGACAGCAGAATTCATGGTTCCATTTACCACAGCAAGTCTTCCAGGTCTTGATGCAGCACAACAGACCCAGACCATCACATTACAACCACCATATTTTACTGCTGGTATGATGTTCTTATTCTGCAATGCTGTGTTACTTCTACGCCAGATGTATTGGGACATACACCTTCCAAAAAGTTTTAATTTTATCTCGCCAGTCCACAGAGTATTCTCCCAATCATCTCAGGGATCATCAAGATGTTTCCTTGCAAAACTGAGACGAACATTTATGTCCTTATTGCTCAGCAGTGATTTTTGTTTTGGAACTCTGCCATGCAGGCCATCTTTGCTCAGTCTCTTTCTTATGGTGGAGTCATGAATACTAACGTTAACTGAGGCATGTGAGGCCTGCACTTCTTTGGATGTTGTGGTGGGGTTTAATGTGACCTTTGCTGCACTCTTGGGGTAGTTTTGGTTTGCTAGCCACTCCTGGGAAAGTTCACCATTGTTCTATGTTTCTTCTGAAACGCCTGCCAGAGCCGTGGGGTCCTCAGTACAAGGTCCAGTACTTAAAGGGATGTGTCACAGTGGTGGTGACCCGGTCCGTGGCCCTGGGCACCCATGTTACAGGAAAAGTCTTTAAAGGGGTTTGTGAAATAATAGAAGTTCATGATGCCACCTGTGGTACTCGGTCAGGGATGACCGACGCTGCTTAAAAGGGTCCTCTGGGGTGATGCTGTGGCAGCAGGGATGGTATGGCTTTCCACAGGTGAAACTGGGTCCTCAGGGCTCCCGGTGTAGTTGGGACGGATGGTAGGCGGTGTAGAAAGAAACAGAGGACACAGGGTTGCAATCTCTTTACCTGGTTTACTGATGAATTCAGGCAGCAGCAGTCCAGGGTACCGGATCACAGGTACAGGTAAGGTCCGGCCGGCTTGGAAGCGAATCTGGAACCACTTTTACCATTTAGGGTTGGAAGCCTTCCCTCTAGCGCTGTGGTGTAGTCCCTTGCTGCTTTAGGCCTCTCACAAGGTCCGCACGTTCACTCTGTCCCTCTTGTTGGTAGGACACTACCCGTACGACAGGGTGTCAATGGTAGACAGGTGACTTGAAGTCCAGCCGTTCCGCCGGTTTCTGCTGTGAGCCATAAAGTACTGCACAATCTTGGTCTTAAGGCAACTGGTCTTTGCGCTCAGCGTTGATGAAGCCCAGTCACAGCTTTCCTCCAGCTCCTCACTCACCTGCGCTCCACTTCCCCTCTCAGTCTCTTTACCAACTGCTCTGCTTTCTCTTTTGTCTTTCCAAGGAGCTGCAGCACTTCTCGTGGCTGCACAGCCCCAGATCTCCTTCTTCACTCCTCGCTCTCCTCTCACAAACTAACTCCTCCTCCAGACCAGAATATATATCTATATCTAGGGAAGCTTCCCTAAAACTGGGTTCAGAGCTCCCCCTTCTGGCCTGGAGTCAGAACAGTGTTGTATGTGCTGAATACCTGATAAAGGGATCCTTCCTCGCTTCCAAGCGTGGCATCACTCTCCACGTGAGTAAAGCAATGCCACTGTAACAACCAGGATCCTGGGGTGTTACACTTCCATTTGTGGATAATGGCTCTCACTGTGGTTCGCTGGAGTCCCTTTAGGAATGGCTTTATAAACTTTTCCAAAGTGATAGATCTCAGTTCCTTTGCTTCTCATTTGTTCCAGAAAATATTTGGATTGCGGCATGACGTCTAACTTTTGAGAATCTTTTCGTGTACTTAACTTTGTCAGACAGGTCCTATTTAAGTAATTTCTTGATTGAGAACAGGTGTGGCAGTAATCAGGTCTGGGTGTGGCTGGGAAATTTGAACTTAGCTTCACAAAGATGTGATAAACAACAGTTAATTTATGTTTTAAAGTGGGGGGAATCACTTTTTCACACATGGCCTTGCAGGTTTGGATTTCATTTTTCTTTAATAATAAAGACATTCATTTAAAAACAGCATTTTGTGATTACTTGTGTTATTTTTGTCTAATATTTAAATTTGGTGATCTGAAACATTTAAGTGTGACAAACATACAAAAGAGTAGGAAATCAAGAAGGGTGCAAACACTTTTTACACCACTGTATTTTCAACTCCACATAAATGAATTCAACATTTATGGGTTTTCTCATTCAGTAGCTGATAAGAGTGACCCAAGTGACCCCATGAACCTTTTCAGCAGGAAATGGGTTCAACCACATTTTTAAAGTGTCATTCCAGTGCTGCTCACTTCCTCATCAAAGGTGAATGATATGAATGATGCTGTGACTCCAAATATACGCTGAGATATTGCATGGTTGGCAGATATTCTATTCTTATGAACAGGACATGCGCATGATACCTACTGACCATACACATGCTTCAGCGGGTATGTGGAGTCATAATGTCATCGACACTGTGGACCAGCAATGTGGAAGTAAACGGTGATGGGAACTTTTTTAAAAGATTGTTCAGTAACAGGGCATATTTCAGTGATTATTGGAGGTTTCGGTCATCTTTTTAGGTTATTTTTATGAGTCTGGATCAAAATCCCATTAAACATCTTGGAGAAATCTTAAAATTGCTGTTGGGAGAAGGCGACCTTCAAATATGAGGGAGCTGGAGCAGTTTGCAAAAGAAGAGTGGTCCAAATTTCCAGTTGAGAGTTGTAAGAAGCTTGTTGATGGTTATAAGAAGCGATTGATTGCAGTTATTTATTCCAAAGGATGTGCAACCAAATATTAGCTTAAGGGTCCAATAATTTTGTGCAACCCATTTTGGTTTTTTTTGTGTGAAATTATGTCAAATTTGCCTTTTTTCCCCTCGGTTTTTTATGTGTTTTTCCAATACACACAAAGAAATAACTGTATATTTTAGGAAATTAGCCAGACAATTACCTTCAGCTGTTAATCCAAAAATGTGCACCTTGCACTCCCCATAGGTTGGACCTCCACAGATTGTGTGATGTACCCGGTGAAAGAATAATTCCACAGTGTAGATATTAGATTAATGCTTTTCTGTAATTCTGCAGTACAGTGTTGAAGATATTTTTTTTGGCTCTTTCTTCTTCAGCTGCCTGACTGGGGACAGGTGAAGCCAAATGTCTCTAGAATCTATCAAGATGAGAAGAAAGAAGGAAGATGTCTCTTTAATAAGCAGGAACTGTCAACACTGACTATTCTGGTTGTGCATTTCTTTTTAATGAGCCAGACATTCTGGAGCACCTCTGTGTTTCTCTGGTTTTCCTCTTTGAAATGTATAAATTGATTGTCAGGTATGTGTCACCATTTCCCTCGTCAGTGTAGCATGCTCCTACATAGGGTCAGTGTTACACCGGTGTATCATTATTGCAGATCCTGCCCCACCACAGGTGTAATTAATAGTGAAGAAGAGCGAACGTACTCGGATAAGGCCTTATCCGAGCATGCTCATGTGCTAACCGAGTGTCTTCGGCATGCTCGAAAAATATGTATGAGTCCCCGCGGCTGCGTGTCTCAGGGCTGTTAGCAGCCACAACACATGCAGGGATCTCCTGTTTGTTAGTCACTAGTAATGAACCCAACAAATATATACTTAAAATGGCCGTAGTGACCGTATTTAACTTTTGTGAAATCGTACATAGACCATCAACCTTGATCGGACAAAGTCAGAAGGTGTAGAGGCTTTAAAGGGAATCAGGTTTTTGCTCTTGGAAGAATGGGAGGAAAAATTAAGAAAAAAAAAAAGCAGAATATCGCCCGGGGATGAAGGGGTTAAGTAGAAAGAGGAAAAAAAGGGTTAAAATGAGCTTTTAACAATGTAGAAGTGCCTAAGGCCTACAGAAAGAGCATATTTCCTGCACATTATCAACATTCGCAAGACATGGTATCATTCATGATACATTAATTGCTGAATTCCCTGCATAATACTGAACACAACACTCTGACTGGCAACTTTCCCGAAAATCTATCAGCAATTGTATCTCCCTCGGTCTCAACTTTACAACTTATACAAGAAAACCTTAACATGCTGAGGGACCAGCTTAGAAAAATATTATGACATCCCATGAAATAGACTCTTGGAATTCAAAACCCAAATTTTCCTGTAACAAGAATTTCATATCCTTTTCCTTTAATGAACAAGCTCAAATTCTGGTCTAATTTATCATAATATAGCAGGAGAAATGTGAAGACAGATAATGAACAAATTACATTCTCTGAGGACTTCACCCCTACTGATAATATTACTAGATTTGGAGGGGGTGTGCAATGTAATATGCGAGTGGAACACTTAGTACAATGTACTGCAAAGTACTTTTAATACAATGCTCAAGTGACAATCCAATGCTGATTTATCAAATAATCTGAATTTCTGGAGAGCCAAGAAGTCATATAACATTTACCTGTAAGGGTGCTTTCACATATCGTTTAGGCACACGTTCAGTGGCTCACGTCAGGGGCCATAGACTATAATGGTGCCTACAGAGCAAACATGTGTTCTACCTTCCATCATTTTCAGGCGTGAATGCCTTCTGGAGGTGGACACTCAGTCGTAGTGGACTGCATCTGAGTGTCCTCCTTCAATAGTCGTATATGACGAAAAATGATGCACTGCAGAGCTCACGTTTGCTCTGTCCGCACTATTATAGTCTTTGGTCCCCGTTGGTGCGTACGCCCGAATCCAGTTTTGCAGGTAGTTCGAATGTAAGCCCCGACAGGGCCACTGAACGTGTGCCTAACCTCAATTTGAAAGCCCCCTAAAACCAGAGAAACTCCAGCACGGCAGCCTCAGATAGATGACCAGCATCATCACTTTTTAACCAGAAGAGCCTTATAGTACTATACTAGGGATGACTGAACATGCTTAGTGATACTTGGATATCACTTGAATATTTGGGTGCCTGGATGAGCTCGGCACTTGACCAGCATTGGCCGGTGCTTGAATTTGAATCTCAAATCCCGCCCCGCATGTTTGTCGCCTGTTAAACAGCCAATAAGTGGGTATTGCCTGCGAGTCACTGTAATGCCTTAGCCATCTTGGTAGTGGCATTACTGTGATTGGCTGGACAGGGGCTGCCACTCTCGGCTCACTGTTGCCTTTGCACAACTCATGGACAGTTGTGATTGGAAGGAGAAAGCAGTTATCCAGGCCTGTGTGTGCACAGCTTACCTAATCAGAGTCCTCTAGTGTTGATACTGGTGCTGATGCTGAACCATCATAGTAACAGTCCTACTAAGGGTTAATTCTGTGTTGCTGTCTGTATCAGATACATTCTGCATTTAGCCAAGGGACAGTTACAGGAGCAGGGAGAGTGGCAGAATACAGCCTTTAGACAGGGCTTAGGGCTTTGCAGTCCATTGTTAAATACCGTGGTGTGAAAAAGTATTTGCCCCCTTCCTGATTTTCTATTAATTTGTATGATTGTCACACGTAAATGTTTCATATCACCAAGCAAACTTAAATATTAGACAACAAAGATAACACAAGTAAACACAAAATGCAGTTTTTCAATGAGGGTCTTTATTATTAAGAGAAAAAGAAATCCAAACCTACATGGCCCTGTGTGAAAAAGTGATTCCTTAGAACATAAATTAACTGTGGTTTATCACAACTTTGGGAAGCTGAGTTGAAATTCCCTAGCCACAGCCAGGCTTGATTACTGCCACACCTGTTCTCAATCAAGAAATCACTTAAGTAGGACCTGCCTGACAAAGTGAAGTAGACCAAAAGTTCCTCAAAAGCTAGACGTGATGCCGTGATCCAAATAAATTCTGAAACAAATGAGAAATAAAGTAATTGAGATCTATCAGTATGGAAAAGGTTATAAAGCCGTTTCTAAAGCTTTGGGACTCCAGCGAACCACAGTGAGAGCCATTATTCACAAATGGCAAAAACATGGAACAGTGGTGAACCTTCTCAGGACTGGCCGGCTGACCAAAATTACCCCAAAAGGTCATAAAAGACCCCACAAGAACATCCAAAGAACTGAGCCTCACTTGCCTCAGTTAAGGTAAGTGTTTATGACTCCATCATAAGAAAGAGACAGGGCAAAAATGGGCTGCATGGCAGAGCTCCAAGACAAAAACCACAACTGAGCAATAAGAACATAAAATGTTTGGCTCTGTTTTGCCAGAAAATATTTTGATGATCCCCAAGACTTTTGGAAGGCTACTCTGTGGACTTACGAGATAAAAGTTGAACTTTTTGGTGTATGTCCCGTTAAATCTGACGTGGAAGTAACACAGCATATCAGAAAAGGAACATCACACCAACAGTAAAATATGGTGATGGCAGTATGATGGTCTGGGTCTGTTTTGCTGTTTCAGGACCTGGAAGACTTGCTGTGGTAAATGGAACCATGAATTCTGCTGTTTACCAAAAAATCCTTAAGGAGAATGTCCAGCCATCTATTCCTGACCTCAAGCTGAAGTGCACTTAGATTAAGTGTAGACCTGGTCAAGTTATTTGACAAAAGCAATGTTTAGGAAAACCCGTTAAGGGCTTTCATTTTTGGAGTGAACTACAGGATGGTAATGAGGCGGTTCGCTCCCTCCAGAACGGGTCTTACAAGTTGCCCATGGCCACAGATTCCATCAGATTCCAACCCTGCAGCAAAGGGTTGTGTTGTGAATTTGGATTCTGGGCTCCCCCGGTGGCTACTGGTGGAATTGAACTGGTGTCTTCATCTTCTCTGTTCACCTGTTCCCATCAAGATGTGGGAGTCGCTATATAACCTTGCTGCTCTGTTAGTTGCTTGCCGGTCAACAATGTTATCAGAAGCCTCTCTGTGCTTGTTCCTGCTCCTAGACAACTACTAGATAAGTTGGACTCTTGTCCATGTTTGTTTTTGCATTTTTGTTCCAGTTCACAGCTGTAGTTTCGTTACTGTGTCTGGAAAGCTCTTGTGAACAGGAATTGCCACTCTGGTGTTATGAGTTAATGCCAGAGTTTTAAAGTAATTTCTGGATGGTGTTTTGATAGGGTTTTCAGCTGACCATGAAAGTGTCCTTTCTGTCTTCTGCTATGTAGTAAGTGGACCTCAAATTTGCTAAACCTATTTTCATACTACGTTTGTTATTTCATCTTAATTCACCGCCAATACATGTGGGGGGCCTCTGTCTCCTTTCGGGGTATTTCTCTAGAGGTGAGCTAGGACTAATATTTTCCTCTGCTAGCATTATTTAGTCCTCCGGCTGGTGCTGGGCATCTAGAATCAACGTAGGCATGCTACCCGGCCACTGCTAGTTGTGCGTTAGGTTTAGTTCATGGTCAGCTCAGTTCCCATCTTCCAAGAGCTAGTTCCTTTATATGCTGATGCTATGATCTCTTGCCATTGAGATCATGACAGTTTGACCGGCCAACTAAAGGGTTAAAATCCTTGGCTGAGAAAGGAGAGAAATAAGTAGTCTGCTGAAATTTTTTTTTTTTTTTTCTCTCCTTCTAATCTTTGAATGGTTCTGTGTCCACCTGTTTGTAATGGATCTTCAGAGTGTAACTGCAGGTTTGAATAATCTCGCCACGAAGGTACAAAATTTGCAAGATTTTGTTTGTCATGCACCTGTATCTGAGCCGAGAATTCCTTTGCCGGAATTTTTCTCGGGGAATAGATCTGGGTTTCAGAATTTTCGAAATAATTGCAAATTATTTTTGTCCCTGAAATCTCGCTCTGCCGGAGACCCTGCACAGCAGGTCAGGATTGTGATTTCCTTGCTCCGGGGCGACCCTCAAGACTGGGCTTTTTCATTGACACCAGGGGATCCTGCGTTGCTCAATGTGGATGCGTTTTTTCTGGCCTTGGGGTTGCTTTATGACGAACCTCATTTGGAGCTTCAGGCAGAAAAAACTTTGATGTCCCTATCTCAGGGGCAAGATGAAGCGGAAATTTACTGCCAAAAATTCCGAAAATGGTCTGTGCTTACTCAGTGGAATGAGTGCGCCCTGGCGGCGACTTTCAGAGAGGGTCTCTCTGATGCCATTAAGGATGTTATGGTGGGGTTCCCTGTGCCTGCGGGTCTGAATGAGTCCATGACAATGGCTATTCAGATCGATAGGCGTTTGCGGGAGCGCAAACCAGTGCACCATCTGGCGGTGTCCACTGAGAAATCGCCAGAGAGTATGCAGTGTGATAGAATTCTGTCCCGAAGCGAGCGGCAGAATTTTAGACGGAAAAATGGGTTGTGTTTCTATTGTGGTGATTCTACTCATGTTATATCAGCATGCTCTAAGCGCACTAAAAAGCTTGGTAAATCTGTTTCCATTTGCACCTTACCGTCTAAATTTATTCTATCTGTGACCCTGATTTGCTCTTTGTCATCTATTACCACGGACGCCTATGTCGACTCTGGCGCCGCGTTGAGTCTTATGGATTGGTCCTTTGCCAAACGCTGTGGGTATGATTTAGAGCCTTTGGAGACTCCTATTCCTCTGAAGGGGATTGACTCCACCCCATTGGCTAATAATAAACCACAATACTGGACACAAGTAACTATGCGTATTAATCCGGATCACCAGGAGATTATTCGCTTTCTGGTGCTGTGTAATCTACATGATGATTTGGTGCTAGGATTGCCTTGGCTGCAATCTCACAACCCAGTCCTCGACTGGAGAGCTATGTCTGTGTTGAGCTGGGGATGTAAGGGGGCTCATGGGGATGTACCTGTGGTTTCCATTTCATCATCTATTCCCTCTGAAATTCCTGAGTTCCTGTCTGACTATCGTGACGTCTTTGAAGAATCCAAGCTTGGTTCGTTACCTCCGCACCGAGAGTGCGATTGTGCCATAGATTTAATCCCGGGTAGTAAATACCCAAAGGGTCGTTTATTTAATCTGTCTGTGCCTGAACATGCTGCTATGCGAGAATATATAAAGGAGTCCTTGGAAAAGGGACATATTCGTCCATCGTCATCTCCCTTAGGAGCCGGTTTTTTCTTTGTGTCAAAAAAAGACGGCTCTTTGAGACCATGTATTGATTATCGGCTTTTGAATAAAATCACTGTTAAATATCAATACCCATTGCCGTTGCTGACTGATTTGTTTGCTCGCATAAAGGGGGCCAAGTGGTTCTCTAAGATTGACCTTCGTGGGGCGTATAATTTGGTGCGAATCAGGCAGGGGGATGAGTGGAAAACCGCATTTAATACGCCCGAGGGCCATTTTGAGTATTTAGTGATGCCTTTTGGTCTTTCAAATGCTCCGTCAGTTTTCCAGTCCTTTATGCATGATATTTTTCGCGATTATTTGGATAAATTTATGATTGTGTATCTGGATGATATTCTGATTTTTTCGGATGACTGGGACTCTCATGTCCAGCAAGTCAAGAGGGTTTTTCAGGTTTTGCGGTCTAATTCTTTGTGTGTGAAGGGTTCTAAGTGTGTTTTTGGGGTACAGAGGATTTCCTTTTTGGGATATATTTTTTCCCCCTCTTCCATTGAAATGGATCCTGTCAAGGTACAAGCTATTTGTGATTGGACGCAGCCCTCTTCTCTTAAGAGTCTTCAGAAATTTTTGGGCTTTGCTAACTTTTATCGTCGATTTATTGCTGGTTTTTCGGATATTGCTAAGCCATTGACCGATTTGACTAAGAAGGGTGCTGATGTTGCCGATTGGTCCCCTGATGCTGTGGAGGCCTTTCGGGAGCTCAAGCGCCGTTTTTCCTCTGCCCCTGTGTTGCGTCAGCCTGATGTTGCTCTACCTTTTCAGGTTGAGGTCGACGCTTCTGAGATCGGAGCTGGGGCAGTGTTGTCGCAGAAAAGTTCTGACTGCTCCGTGATGAGGCCTTGTGCCTTCTTTTCCCGTAAATTTTCGCCCGCTGAGCGGAATTATGATGTTGGGAATCGGGAGCTTTTGGCCATGAAGTGGGCTTTTGAGGAGTGGCGCCATTGGCTTGAGGGGGCCAGACATCAGGTGGTGGTATTGACTGACCACAAAAATTTGATTTATCTTGAGACCGCCAGGCGCCTGAATCCTAGACAGGCGCGCTGGTCATTATTTTTCTCTCGGTTTAATTTTGTGGTGTCATACCTACCGGGTTCTAAGAATGTTAAGGCGGATGCCCTTTCTAGGAGTTTTGAGCCTGACTCGCCTGGTAACTCTGAGCCCACAGGTATCCTTAAGGATGGAGTGGTATTGTCAGCCGTTTCTCCAGACCTGCGGCGGGCCTTGCAGGAGTTTCAGGCGGATAGACCTGATCGTTGCCCACCTGATAAACTATTTGTTCCTGATGATTGGACCAGTAGAGTCATCTCTGAGGTTCATTCTTCTGCGTTGGCAGGTCATCCTGGCATTTTTGGTACCAGGGATTTGGTGGCAAGGTCCTTCTGGTGGCCTTCCCTGTCACGAGATGTGCGAGGCTTTGTGCAGTCTTGTGACGTTTGTGCTCGGGCCAAGCCTTGTTGTTCTCGGGCTAGTGGATTGTTATTGCCCTTGCCTATTCCTAAGAGGCCTTGGACGCACATCTCGATGGATTTTATTTCAGATCTGCCTGTTTCTCAGAAGATGTCTGTCATCTGGGTGGTGTGTGACCGTTTCTCTAAGATGGTCCATTTGGTTCCTCTGCCCAAGTTGCCTTCTTCTTCCGAGTTGGTTCCTCTGTTTTTTCAAAATGTTGTTCGTTTACATGGTATTCCTGAGAATATCGTTTCTGACAGAGGGACCCAATTCGTGTCTAGATTTTGGCGGGCATTCTGTGCTAGGATGGGCATAGATTTATCTTTTTCGTCCGCTTTCCATCCTCAGACGAATGGCCAGACCGAGCGGATTAATCAGACCCTGGAGACATATCTGAGGTGTTTTGTGTCTGCTGACCAGGATGATTGGGTTGCTTTTTTGCCATTGGCGGAGTTCGCTCTCAATAATCGGGCCAGCTCTGCCACTTTGGTGTCCCCGTTTTTCTGTAATTCGGGGTTTCATCCTCGATTTTCCTCTGGTCAGGTGGAATCTTCGGATTGTCCTGGAGTGGATGCTGTGGTGGAGAGATTGCATCAGATCTGGGGGCAGGTGGTGGACAATTTGAGGTTGTCCCAGGAGAAGACTCAGCTTTTTGCCAACCGCCACCGTCGTGTTGGTCCTCGGCTTTGTGTTGGGGATTTGGTGTGGTTGTCTTCTCGTTTTGTCCCTATGAGGGTCTCTTCTCCTAAGTTTAAGCCTCGGTTCATCGGCCCGTATAAGATATTGGAGATTCTTAACCCTGTTTCCTTCCGTTTGGACCTCCCTGCATCCTTTTCTATTCATAACGTTTTTCATCGGTCATTATTGCGCAGGTATGAGGTACCGGTTGTGCCTTCCGTTGAGCCTCCTGCTCCGGTGTTGGTTGAGGGTGAGTTGGAGTACGTTGTGGAGAAAATTTTAGACTCTCGTGTTTCCAGACGGAGACTCCAGTATCTGGTCAAGTGGAAGGGATACGGCCAGGAGGATAATTCTTGGGTGAATGCATCTGATGTTCATGCCTCTGATCTGGTTCGTGCCTTTCATAGGGCCCATCCTGATCGCCCTGGTGGTTCTGGTGAGGGTTCGGTGCCCCCTCCTTGAGGGGGGGGTACTGTTGTGAATTTGGATTCTGGGCTCCCCCGGTGGCTACTGGTGGAATTGAACTGGTGTCTTCATCTTCTCTGTTCACCTGTTCCCATCAAGATGTGGGAGTCGCTATATAACCTTGCTGCTCTGTTAGTTGCTTGCCGGTCAACAATGTTATCAGAAGCCTCTCTGTGCTTGTTCCTGCTCCTAGACAACTACTAGATAAGTTGGACTCTTGTCCATGTTTGTTTTTGCATTTTTGTTCCAGTTCACAGCTGTAGTTTCGTTACTGTGTCTGGAAAGCTCTTGTGAACAGGAATTGCCACTCTGGTGTTATGAGTTAATGCCAGAGTTTTAAAGTAATTTCTGGATGGTGTTTTGATAGGGTTTTCAGCTGACCATGAAAGTGTCCTTTCTGTCTTCTGCTATGTAGTAAGTGGACCTCAAATTTGCTAAACCTATTTTCATACTACGTTTGTTATTTCATCTTAATTCACCGCCAATACATGTGGGGGGCCTCTGTCTCCTTTCGGGGTATTTCTCTAGAGGTGAGCTAGGACTAATATTTTCCTCTGCTAGCATTATTTAGTCCTCCGGCTGGTGCTGGGCATCTAGAATCAACGTAGGCATGCTACCCGGCCACTGCTAGTTGTGCGTTAGGTTTAGTTCATGGTCAGCTCAGTTCCCATCTTCCAAGAGCCAGTTCCTTTATATGCTGATGCTATGATCTCTTGCCATTGAGATCATGACAGGGTTGGGTCTGTCACTTTGGAGTTTCCAAGTTGCAGAGCAGGTGTCTCTGTGCAACCCAGGTCTGTGTGGAGCTAGGGAGTTCAAGGCGTCTGACACACCCAAGTGGCAATGGATTTTGAGTTTTGGACTGTGATTACGGAAACCTGGATGCGATCCGGAGGACATCACTCTTATGTGTGAGTTTTTGGACATTAAAGACTTTTTGCTTTGAACTTTTCTGTGGTCCCTGCGTATCTGTCGTACTGCACCGACCCCACTGCACTACAATATGGATTCTGCTACATATAGATAATGCTATTTATATGGATACTGCTACATGTAGATAATGCTACATATAGATAATGCTATATATATGGATACTGCTACATATCGATAATGCTATGTGACGTCAGCGCGAGTGCCGTGGGAAATTTTCCCACGGCGCTAACATTGACGTCAGAAAAGTGAAGTGAGTTCATTGGCCATGAAATCGCAGGACCTGTCTGATGGCACTGCAAGCAGGAGAACTTTCTCACGCTCACGGTGCCCTCAGACAGGGAAAAGTAGTTCACAGGCAGACACTGAGAACATGGTGCTCAGTGTCTACTGGATGACAGGCTGCATGGTCGCATCATGCAACCATGCAGCCTGCCATCTAGACATAGCAGAGCTAGACCCATCGTGGGACAAATGGATTAAAAGCATCTCTGTGGAAAGGTGAGGAATATTTTTGTTTGTTTTTTTCTACCTCTTTTGGCATCGGGGGAATAAGCGAGGTCGGAAGTATGGTTTAATTAAGATTATTAAAGGAGTCTGTGTCTTTCTTTCAATTAAAGGACTTTTTTCTGGGTATCTGTGTTTTCCTGCAATCTGATTATGGGGTTAGTAATGGAGGTGTCTTATTGACCTCTCCATTACTAACCTTGGGGCTTGATGTCACCTGACAATACAAAGATGACATCAACCCCCCCAACTATCACCCCACTTGCCACCGCTACAGGGAAAGTGGGAAACGCAAGGCTAAGTGCCAGAACTGGCACATCTTGGAAATGCGCCCTTTCTGGGGCGGCTGAGAGCTGATGTTTTTAGCCTGGGGGCAGTATCCAAGGCCCCTTCCTAGGCTATTAATATCAGCCGGCAGCTGTCTGCATATCCTTTGCTGGTTATTAATTATTGGGGGACTCTAAGTCATTTTTTTTAGGGTCCCCATTTTAATAGCCAGTAAAGGCTAAGTATACAGTTGTGAGCTGATATTAATAGTCTGGGAAGCTCCATGCATTTTACCCCATTCCCAGGATATAAACATTGGCCCCCAGCCATTGGCTTTCCCTCTGCTATTTACAAAAATTAAGCAGGAGCCCACGCCATTTTTTTTCAGAAAAATAACCTTTTATTAATTAAATACATGTACAGTAAGCTACACAAACACTGTACTAATTGTATATGTCACAGACATCTCTATATCTACCTATTCTATGTAAATTTACTGTATGTAATCCATCTATTCTATTCTGTCGGCTCCTGCAGTGATTTTACACTATGCGGCTGCTGAATTGCCGGCTTTTCTTCTACCTATGTACTGTATGCAATATATACATATATGTGTGTGTGTGTCACTGACATCTATATAGCTATGTATTCTTTGTCTATATATCTGTTCTATCTATTCTATTCTAACCTGTCACGCTGTGATATTACTGCACATGGCACATGAATTGCCGGCTTTTCTTCTATCTATGTATATAATATATATACATATACAGTGCCTTGCGAAAGTATTCGGCCCCCTGGAACTTTTCAACCTTTTCCCACACATCATGCTTCAAACATGAAGACACCAAATGTAAATTTTTGTGAAGAATCAACAACAAGTGGAACACAACTGTGAAGTTGAACGAAATGTATTGGTTATTTTAAAAAAATTTTGAAATTCAACAACTGAAAAGTGGGGTGTGCAATATTATTCGGCCCCTTTACTTTCAGTGCAGCAAACTCACTCCAGAAGTTCATTGTGGATCTCTGAATGATCCAATGTTGTCCTAAATGCCTAATGATGATAAATATAGTCCACCTGTGTGTAATCAAGTCTCCGTATAAATGCACCTGCTCTGTGATAGTCTCAGGGTTCTGTTTGAAGCACAGAGAGCATCATGAAGACCATGGAACACAACAGGCAGGTCCGTGATAATGTTCTGGAGAAGTTTAAAGCTGGATTTGGATACAAAATGATTTCCAAAACTTTTAACATCCCAAGGAGCACTGTGCAAGTGATCATATTGAAATGGAAGGAATATCATACCACTGCAAATCTACCAAGACCCGGCCATCCCTCTAAACTTTCATCTCAAACAAGGAGAAGACTGATAAGAGATGCAGCCAAGAGGCCCATGATCACTCTACTTGAACTGCAGAGATCTACAGCTGAGGTGGGACAGTCTGTCCATAGGACAACAATCAGTCGTACACTGAACAAATCTGGCCTTTATGGAAGAGTGGCAAGAAGAAAGCCATTTCTCAAAGATATCCATAAAAAGTGTTGTTTAAAGTTTGCAACAAGCCACCTGGGAGACACACCAAACATGTGGAAAAAGGTGCTCTGGTCAGATGAAACCCAATTCAAACTTTTTGGCAACAATGCCAAACGATATGTTTGGTGTAAAGGCAACACAGCTCATCACGCTGAACACACCATCCCCACTGTCAAACATGGTGGTGGCAGCATCATGGTTTAGGCCTGCTTTTCTTCAGCAGGGACAGGGAAGATGATTAAAATTGATGGGAAGATGGATGGAGCCAAATACAGGACCATTCTTAAAGAAAACCTGTTGGAGTCTGCAAAAGACCTGAGACTGGGGCGGAGATTTGTCTTTCAACAAGACAATGATCCCAAACATAAAGCAAAATCTACAATGGAATGGTTCACAAATAAACGTATCCAGGTGTTAGAATGGCCAAGTCAAAGTCCAGACCTCAATCCAATCGAGAATCTGTGGAAAGAGTTGAAAACTGCTGTTCACAAACGATCTCCATCAAACCTCACTGAGCTCGAGCTGTTTGCCAAGGAAGAATGGGCAAGAATTTCAGTCTCTCGATGTACAAAACTGATAGAGACATACCCCAAGAGACTTGCAGCTGTAATCGCAGCAAAAGGTGGCGCAACAAAGTATTAAGTTAAAGGGGCCGAATAATATTGCACGCCCCACATTTCAGTTTTTTGAAATTCAACAAAAATTAAAAATAACCAATACATTTCGTTCAACTTCACAATTG
Organism: Ranitomeya variabilis; assembly: GCF_051348905.1. NCBI lineage: Eukaryota > Metazoa > Chordata > Amphibia > Anura > Dendrobatidae > Ranitomeya > Ranitomeya variabilis. The sequence goes on from NC_135234.1 coordinate 718,982,131, forward strand.
TGTTCCACTTGTTGATTCTTCACCAAAAATTTACATTTGGTATCATTATGTTTAAAGCACTATATATATATATATATATATATATATATATATATATAAATATATATATATATTTATATTTATATATGTGTGTGTGTGTTCACTGACATCTATATATCTATGGATTCTATGTGTATATATCTATTCTATTCTAACCTGTCACGCTGTGATTTTACTGAACGCGGCACATGAATTGCCGGATTTTATCTTTTACCGAATGCCGAATTCATGTTTGGCGATTGTTTTCAGAACATATTCGCTCATCTCTACTTGTAACCAGAATACCCAAGTCCTTCTCCTGTTCTGCAGTCCCGAGTAAACTCCCATTTAATGTACTGTATATACAGCAATAGGATTACTCCATCCTACGTGCATTACTCTAAATTTATCTACATTAAACCTCTTTTGCCAAGTGTTTGTTCATTCAGACATCTTATACAGATCGTTTTGCAATATTGTAATGTCAGGGTCAGATTTTAGTATCCTACATAGTTTGGTGTTACCTAGTGATGAACGAATATACTCGGTACTCAAGATTTCCCGAGCATGCTCAGGTGTCCTCCGAGTATTTGTACAGTAAGTACTCAGAGATTTAGTTTTCCTCACCTCAGCTGAATGATTTACATCTCTTAGCCAGCTTGATTACATGTGGGGATTCCCTAGCAACCAGGCAACCCCCACATGTACTTATGCTGGCTAACAGATGTAAATCATTCAGCTGCGGCAATGAAAACTAAATCTCCGAGTACTTACAAATAATCAGAGGACACCTGAGGGTGCTCGAGAAATCTCGAGTACCGAGTATATTTGCTCATCACTAGTGTTGTCAGCAAAGACTGACAATTTACTCTCAATTCCATCCACAAGGTCATTAATAAAGAGGTTAAAGGGAACCTGTCACCCCGTTTTTTTGATATGAAATAAAAATATGGTTCAATAGGGCCTGAGCTCAGCTTTACATCAGTACCTTTCATATCCCCTGATTCCCCACCTTTGCTGCCAGAATACCTTAGTAATCTCTCCGTTTTCATATGTCAATCACCCCGGTCTGGTCCAATGGGCAGGGCCTAATCGCCGTTTCTCCCCACCTCCAGCTTTGCTCTACGAATCTTCTTTCCTGCTGTTGCGTAATTTTCTGCACCTGCGCATTCCAGTGGCATCTCGCGCGTGCGCAGTATGTTTTGCCCAACAGTGGGCAAAGCATTCAACTCATTATTGCACATGCGCTGGCATTTTCCTTGATGTTCTGTGCCCCGGAGGTCTTTCTACACTACCAAAGGGTATACGTTTTCAGCAGGATTTAGTAGTATTTCCTTAAACAGGCCTCATTTATCTTCGGTATCCCCAGTTACCATGACATGGTACCAGTATACATGATCAAGCTCTTCTCTTAATTTGTAGAAATCAGTTCTCCTAAAGTTTCAGGTTTTGGCATTTCTCCTTTTGAATGTTTGATTGAAAATTCCATTGAAACTTACCATGTTAAGGTCACTGCATCCCAAATGCTCCCTGACCTATAAAATTACCTCTGAAATTGTATCTCGTCTATTTCACAGAACCAGATCCAACATATTACCTCCCCTAGTTGGGTCATTTATCAGCTGAGAAAGGTAATTGTTCTGAACTGCAGATAAAAACTTACAGCTTTTAACACAACCAGAAGATTTTATGTTCCATTGAATGTCTGGATAGTTAAAATCCCCCATAATAAGGACCCTATTATTATTTGCTGCCTTTTTAATTTGTTTCAGCATTTCATCCTCTACCTGTTCAGCTATATTAGGAGGCTTAAAGCAAACTCCAATTAGCAGCTTACCATTATTGTCATCCCCATATACCTTTACCCATACTGACTCTACATTGACGTAGCTCCCCCTAATGTCTCTCAGAAGCTTTGTGGCTCATCAATATGTATTTTGGCAGATTCCAGTCTCACTTTTTTATGATTTGCTTTTAACTGTGGTTTCCTCCTTAGTCATTTTCCATGAAAGTCCACTTTGGCTATGGTACTATGTACCTTGACCTTAGAGGTCAGATGTAATTCCTTAAGAAGTTTTTCTTGGCTCTTTGGTTGCCATTCATATTATTTATCTCTTCAATTTGTCATAAATTTTCCTTCTTTGGCCACGTCCGGGGAGGTTGACAACAGTCCCATACACTTTAAACTTCTGAATAGTATGTGCAACTGTTTTAGTAGGAGCCTACAAGCTGTCTGCTATTTTATTTCTAATCTCCTGAGACAACTCTCTTCTTAACATGGACTAAAGAAAGCTAAGTGCATACCATGATAACAAACAGCACAGTGACTACTTTTCACCCTTTAAATAGGCAGACTGGCTGCTTAAAAGTTTGTATACACCTGTGATGTTAATTACAGGACACATCTTTAAAATGTTCCCGTGGTTCAATTATTTAATCTTTTCTAGGGGTACAATCATTTTTGTCCACATTTTTTTCCAAAGCAATCTCTGATTTTCATAAGTTGCTATTCAGTACAATTAAATAAAAAAATACTTTTGCCAGTTTCAGGTTAGTTCAGTGACCATTCTGGGTTTACCTTACTTTACCAGAAGGGTACCAACAATTTTGTTCATGAGTGTATATGCTGTATATTTATAGGAATATATCATACACATTGCTCTAAAGTCAAGAAACTTCCTCTTCATTATATCCAAGTACTTATGATGTAATGCAAACATTCCTGCTGATCATGCAGAAATGTCAGGTAACCCATGAATGACATTTTTACAGTTTCACAAAATCCCAGCCTTGGGTATTAGAATATCCCCTAAGTTATTCTTGGCTTATGAAAATTAAAAGTGAGCTTTGCTAAATCACATTATGCAGCATTACGTCATACGTCATAGCAGATAACGATGATGTGAAATATTATTGCCAAGTTGCAGATGTGGGGATGGTAACCATTATACGTATGAGTGGATTTAGGAAAGGATTTACACATTGTGCCAGAACTTAAATTGGAGCTGGAATAATTTCCTAAAACTGACATTGCAGCTTCTCGAATACTTTTGATTTTTGACAAAGCTTAATAAAATACCAGTTTTACTGAACATTAGAAATTAAATAGAAAAATATGGAAATATAAGGAGTAAAATATGGGAATGTGTCCAAATAATACTGATGTGTAGGTTGACTCAGGGACATAAAGAGAGTACTATCACAGTGGCTTTCACACCCAGGCCCTGGTAGATGAGAGGGACAGATCACTCTTCTGCTATGCTATGACTGGCATATGTCCATTGGCGGTTGATAGTATTGATTCCATACATAAGTTCATGACCTGAAAACGTATACCTTTGGATAAAATAGACTAGATAATTCTATAATTTAATAGACTAGATAATTCTATAATTTAATAATTATCAAAATTGCTTATTATAGCATTGGTGCCATTTTGATAATGGTTTTACAGGGCTTTGGGGACACAACTCTAGTTTGGCCTACAGCCATTGTGAACTTGAGATTGACTGCAGCACTGAATATTTATTATTTGAACAGTACTTCCTGCTAAAGGGAATGATTCAGATAATAAAATTATATTAGAGAATACATAATATACATTCATGTAGGTCAACCAAAGGTGAAACTAAAGGAAGAAGACAGTATAGAAAAAAATCAAGAACATTTTGGCACATTTACAGATGTATAATAATAAAACTGGTTCATACTTTATAATACCTGGGAGCGTATAACCCTGAGATAGCTGAATATTGTTGTTTCTTTGCTTCTATTTGGAATGCTCGATGTGGGTTGTTTTATATGACATGTAATTTTGTGACCTGAGATTGTTTCCAAATTGAACCATAAACTACCTCTGGCACTGCGCGAGGGACTGAATAATTATAATGAATATTGCATCTTCAAATACTAACACTAAAATTTGCAGTTGCCATTTGGACACCCTATATTCTTGTGTGTGGAATTAATAGATCTGTTGAGCTTGTTACCTTCTTTTGTTCTTCACATGGGACATGTTTTAACTAAACTCAATGGTCTGTGTATCCTGGAAAAGTTAATGTTCTTTGGACTTGATGCTAAATATTTGTTTCTACTTAATGATGATTTATATGTTCAAGGTCTATGGACTGATATAGTATTTCTTGGTATGTGTGAGAGGGAATATGTTTGATTTTTCTGATGGCCATTATTAACTCCAGGTGTCAGGCACTGCAATGGGGGTACCATGTGCTCCATCATATTCATAATTCACAAATTGCCAAAGGCAAAAAAACCCCTAACTAAAGACTCTAAAATATAACTTTCAATTATAAGATTAAAAGGGGAATCACATTTAAATCTTCCACTTGTCAGTGTGTATCAATAAGATTCTACTTTGAAGATAACCGTCTGTTAAATATAACTAATCCTATATAGTGACAGTATTCAGGGGTATGGAATATGGTGCGGCCGCTAACTATGTCGACTCATTCCCACTCCACAATCACTGGCAAGTGTTATAAAAACTTGCTCGTAAGCCTCCCCTACATGTTTCGCCAGTTAACTGGCTTCATCAGGGGGTTTCTACATTCCAGTTTTTTTTCAGTCAAGATGGGGTGCATAGTGTACATTAATGGGAAAAAAAATGAACTTACCAAATGGCTGCAATGAAACAAAGAGTGAAAAATTTTAAGTGGTCTGAATACTTTCCGTACCCACTGTATGTATATTATGTATATTAACAAAGCTTGATTGGGTATTCTGTAGATTGTGGTAACTCAATCCAATAGAACCACATACAGCTGAACATACAGTATCATGAGAATCATGGATAAAGGGATTGAAGTCGTACATCTGCATGAGGGCTTTAAACTTGTTGATCCAAAGTGACAGACGAGGGCTGGTATTTTTTTTGGTATACAGGCTTTTGCTGCTATAACAAAAAATCAAGTAAGTGTATGTCTGTAGGAGGAACAGAGTCAGGATCCGGGCTGCCAAACTATCAGTGACCACTGCAGTAATCCATTTACTACCAACCCAAAATGAGGAGAGGGCTTCACAAGACCAGAAAATATGCAAAAACATCCCTTCTTTTGCCCTGCACCTACAACAGGTCAGATCCACTGGGGTTATGAGATTAAGTAATTTGGCAGGGACTCTACCAAAATTAAATAATTTTAAACTAGTTTCTTGGAAACGAGGACTTATGGAGGTATGTGAGAGGACATCGTTCTTGCTTAATATGTTCAGAAGACAAGGAAATTCCATGTCTTCCACAACATAAAGACAATGCAGTGTCAATTTTATAGGAAACAAGACGAAAAACAAGAACGATGAGAAGTGACTTTTTTTCTGGCTGGAACACTCAAATGCAGTGCAGTAAGAGGCAATACAGTGGCACATAGAATGGAGTCATAGGGGCAGTTGTACAGGATCATTGAGACCTAATTCCCCAATGAACATGCTAAACAGGACTGGAAAACTTCAATAGAAATTGTCATAAAGAAACTTTTTGTGCACTTATGCAACTAAACACACTTAGGGCTCGTGCAGACGATCGTATTTGTAGTCCAAGTGCGATCTGATAAAACATCAAATTGCCCTCGGACAAATGTTAACATATGGGACTGTCCACATGTCCAATTTTTGCATGCACAGCATGCACGATTTGCATCCAATATTTCGATCGCACTAGACCATGCAAGTCAATGAGTCTGTGGAAAAAAAATCGAATTCAACAGTTTGATAGTCACAGACTGACATAATAGAGAAGATGGAGAAATTAATTTACCATCTCCTCAACCGGGAAAATAAAAATAGGATGACACGATCAGCCCACTCTGATCAGAGTTTGATTAGAGTATAATTAGCATAACCTGCCTAGTTTTCTCAGATGATTGAAAATATGGTCATGTGACCCTAGCCATATAGTCCATAATTGCAGTACTATAGTCTGGTTAACAAGTGCATAGCAGGCCTCACAGAGCTCCATTTGTTTAATAAGCCGTGGTTTCCAGGCCACCTCTTTAAACATCTCACCTAACCAGTGCAATGAATCATTACAAATGTTGGACTTGAAGTGTCACATCTTCAAACACAGTATTTTGGAAAAAGAATAGGGAATAACTGAGGGGGAAGGCGAAAAGAAAACAATGTTTCCTGGAAGAATAGGATATGAACCATAGAATGGGATAGAACATGGAAATGAGGTCACACAAGGTGATACTGCACATGACACGTGTGTGAAAGTTTGTAACAGTAAATGAATCTTATATAAGAGTAAACTGTTAACAACAACTCTAAATTGTGTATCTGAATTGTGATACAAGTGAATTCTCCTCTCTCTCTGTAGTTTTTCTTGCCTTGTTTTGCTTTATGTTTGTTTTTATTTCATATTTACTGGAAATATTTCATTACTGTAAACATTTCATTATTCAGTTTGATTTATATTTTAGAGGATTTATACAGGCAGTTCCAGCTCCATGAATAGATGGCAGATTAACCCAAATGAAAGTGAATGTCCACTGTAGAAAAGCCAGGTAGGACTGGGTTAAATCCTAGCACTGCAGGCCTTGATTAGATTCACCTGGCTAGTTTTGACTAAGAACCAGGGCTTGTGTTCATCTGTGAGCTCTCCGCCTGCTGGGGATGTTGAGCAGAGTGGAGTTTGTTGAAGCAGGTGAGTGACCAGCCAAAATGTCAGCTGCAGCTGGGAGAGAGACAAGCCAGAGTCTCTTTCTGTATGGAGACTGCATGTGTCAGCTAGGAAAGCTGAGAAGTCTGCATGTTGGAGCTGCAGAGTAACATGGATGCCTGTTATGACCCCAGTGGACAGGGTCTCAGAGGAACGTGTAAGTCTGCAAGATACAAAAATCCAGCTCATAGGGCTGTGGTAACTGGGTTGACCAAATAGCTACTCCTAACGCCAACACTAGAAGTAGCCGGGGATCATGCCTACGGTGATCGCTAGATGACTCGCGCCAGCCGGAGAATCTAACTACCCCTAGGAGAAGAAAACAAAGACCTCTCTTGCCTCCAGAGAAAGGGACCCCAAAGCAAGATACAAGCCCCCCACAAATAATAACGGTGAGGTAAGAGGAAATGACAAACACAGAAATGAACCAGGTTCAGCAAAGAGAGGCCAGCTTACTAATAGCAGAATATAGCAAGATAACTTATCTGGTCAACAAAAACCCTATAAAAATCCACGCTGGAGATTCAAGAACCCCCGAACCGTCTAACGGTCCGGGGGGAGAACACCAGCCCCCTAGAGCTTCCAGCAAAGGTCAGGATACAGATAGGAACAAGCTGGACAAAAATACCAAACAAAACAAAAGCAAAAAGCAAAGAAGCAGACTTAGCTTGAAAAACAGGAACCAGGATCAGAGGACAAGAGCACAACAGATTAGCTCTGATTTCAACGATGCCAGGCATTGAACTGAAGGTCCAGGGAGCTTATATAGCAACGCCCCTGAACTAACGGCCCAGGTGAGGATATAGGAAAAGACAGACGCTCCAGAGTCAAATCACTAATGACCACTAGAGGGAGCAAAAAGCAAAATCACAACAGTACCCCCCCCTTAGTGAGGGGTCACCGAACCCTCACCACGACCACCAGGGCGATCAGGATGAGCGGCATGAAAGGCACGAACTAAATCGGCCGCATGAACATCAGAGGCGACCATCCAGGAATTATCTTCCTGACCATAGCCCTTCCGCTTGACCAGGTACTGAAGCCTCCGCCTGGAGAGACGAGAATCCAAGATCTTCTCCACCACGTACTCCAACTCGCCCTCAACCAACACCGGAGCAGGAGGCTCAGCAGAAGGAACCACAGGCACAACGTACCGCCGCAACAAGGACCTATGAAACACGTTGTGGATAGCAAACGACACAGGTAGATCCAGGCGAAAGGATACAGGATTAAGAATTTCCAATATCTTGTAAGGACCAATAAAACGAGGTTTAAATTTGGGAGAGAAAACCTTCATAGGAACAAAGCAGGAAGAAAGCCACACCAAATCCCCAACACGTAGTCGGGGACCCACACCGCGGCGGCGGTTGGCAAAGCGCTGAGCCCTCTCCTGTGACAACTTCAAGTTGTCCACCACAAGATTCCAGATCCGCTGCAACCTATCCACCACAGAATCCACCCCAGGGCAGTCAGAAGGTTCCACATGACCCGAAGAAAAACGAGGGTGGAAACCAGAGTTGCAGAAAAACGGCGAAACCAAGGTGGCGGAACTAGCCCGATTATTAAGGGCAAACTCAGCTAACGGCAAGAAGGTCACCCAATCGTCCTGATCAGCAGAGACAAAACACCTCAAATAAGCCTCCAAAGTCTGATTAGTTCGCTCCGCCTGTCCATTAGTCTGAGGATGGAAAGCAGACGAAAACGACAAGTCAATGCCCATCCTACTACAAAAGGATCGCCAGAATCTGTAAACGAACTGGGATCCTCTGTCTGACACAATATTCTCAGGGATGCCGTGCAAACGAACCACGTTCTGGAAAAATACAGGAACCAGATCGGAAGAGGAAGGCAGTTTAGGCAAAGGAACCAAATGGACCATCTTGGAGAAGCGATCACATATCACCCAGATAACAGACATACCCTGAGACACCGGAAGATCAGAAATGAAATCCATGGAGATATGTGTCCAAGGTCTCTTAGGGACAGGCAAGGGCAAGAGCAACCCGCTGGCACGAGAACAGCAAGGCTTAGCTCGAGCACAAGTCCCACAGGACTGTACAAATGACCGCACATCCCTAGACAAGGAAGGCCACCAAAAGGATCTGGCCACCAGATCTCTGGTGCCAAAAATTCCTGGGTGACCTGCCAACACCGAGGAATGAACCTCGGAAATGACTCTGCTGGTCCACTTATCAGGCACAAACAGTCTGTCAGGTGGACAAGAATCAGGCCTATCAGCCTGAAATCTCTGCAACACACGTCGCAGATCAGGAGAAATAGCTGACAAGATAATACCATCCTTAAGAATACCAACAGGTTCAGCGACTCCAGGAGCATCAGGCACAAAGCTCCTGGAAAGAGCATCGGCCATCACATTCTTTGAACCTGGTAAATACGAGACAACAAAGTCAAAACGGGAGAAAAACAATGACCAGCGGGCCTGTCTAGGATTCAGGCGTTTAGCAGACTCGAGATACATCAGATTTTTGTGATCAGTCAAGACCACCACACGATGCTTAGCACCCTCGAGCCAATGACGCCACTCCTCAAATGCCCATTTCATGGCCAACAACTCCCGATTGCCCACATCATAATTTCGCTCCGCAGGCGAAAACTTCCTAGAGAAAAAGGCACAAGGTCTCATAACAGAGCAACCAGGGCCTCTCTGCGACAAAACGGCCCATGCTCCAATCTCTGAAGCATCCACCTCAACTTGAAAGGGAAGCGAGACATCAGGCTGGCACAAAACAGGCGCCGAAGTAAACCGACGTTTCAACTCCTGGAAAGCCTCCACGGCAGCAGGAGCCCAATTAACCACATCGGAGCCCTTCTTGGTCATATCCGTCAAAGGTTTCACAATGCTAGAAAAGTTAGCGATAAAACGACGGTAGAAGTTAGCGAAACCCAAGAACTTCTGAAGACTCTTAACTGACGAGGGCTGAGTCCAATCAAGAATAGCTCGGACCTTGACTGGGTCCATCTCCACAGCAGAAGGGGAAAAAATGAACCCCAAAAAGGGAACCTTCTGTACACCAAAAAGACACTTTGAGCCCTTGACAAACAAAGAATTTTCACGCAAAATTTTAAAGACCATCCTGACCTGCTCCACATGCGAGTCCCAATTATCAGAAAAAAACAGAATATCATCCAGATAAACGATCAGAAATTTATCCAGATAGTTCCGGAAAATGTCATGCATAAAGGACTGAAAAACTGAAGGGGCATTAGAGAGCCCAAAAGGCATCACCAAGTACTCAAAATGACCTTCGGGCGTATTGAATGCGGTTTTCCATTCATCCCCTTGCTTAATGCGCACAAGGTTGTACGCACCACGAAGGTCTATCTTGGTAAACCACTTGGCACCTTTAATCCGGGCAAACAAGTCAGACAACAGCGGCAAAGGATACTGAAATTTGACAGTGATCTTATTTAAAAGCCGATAGTCAATACAAGGCCTCAAATATCCGTCCTTTTTAGCCACAAAAAAGAATCCCGCACCAAGAGGGGAAGAAGACGGACGGATGTGTCCTTTCTCCAGAGACTCCTTGATATATGAACGCATAGCGGTATGTTCAGGTATCGACAGATTAAACAGTCTTCCCTTAGGAAATTTACTGCCTGGAATCAAATCTATTGCACAGTCACATTCCCTATGAGGAGGCAATGCACTGGACCTGGACTCGCTAAAGACATCCTGATAATCAGACAAGTACTCCGGAACTTCCGAAGGCGTAGAAGAAGCAATAGACACAGGCAGGGAATCCTCATGAATACCACGACAGCCCCAACTAGACACTGACATAGCCTTCCAGTCAAGGACTGGATTATGGGTCTGTAACCATGGCAGCCCCAAAACAACCAAATCATGCATTTTATGTAGAACGAGAAAACGTATCACCTCGCGGTGTTCAGGAGTCATGCACATGGTAACCTGTGTCCAATACTGCGGCTTATTTTCTGCCAATGGCGTAGCATCAATACCCCTAAGAGGGATAGGATTTTCTAATGGTTCAAGAATAAAACCACAGCGCTTAGCAAATGAGAGATCCATAAGACTCAGGGCAGCACCTGAATCTACAAACGCCATGACAGGATAAGATGACAGTGAGCAAATCAAAGTTACAGACAGAATAAACTTAGGATGCAAATTACCAACGGTGACAGGACTAACAACCTTAGATATACGTTTAGAGCATGCTGAGATAACATGTGTAGAATCACCACAGTAGTAGCACAAGCCATTCCGGCGTCTATGAATTTTCCTCTCATTTCTAGTCAGGATTCTATCACATTGCATCAAATCAGGTGTCCGTTCAGACAACACCATGAGGGAATTTGCGGTTTTTCTATCACATTGCATCACATCAGGTGTCTGTTCAGACAACAATATGAGGGAATTTGCGGTTTTGCGCTCCCGCAACCGCCGGTCAATTTGAATAGCCAGGGACATGGTATCATTCAGACCTGTGGGAATGGGAAAACCCACCATAACATTCTTAATGGCCTCAGAAAGGCCATTTCTAAAATTAGCGGCCAGTGCACACTCGTTCCAATGTGTCAGCACGGACCATTTCCAAAATTTTTGGCAATACACCTCAGCCTCGTCCTGGCCCTGAGACATAGCCAGCAAGGCTTTCTCTGCCTGAATCTCAAGATTGGGTTCCTCATAAAGTAAACCGAGCGCCAGAAAAAACGCATCAATATCAGCCAATGCCGGATCTCCTGGCGCCAACGAAAAAGCCCAATCCTGAGGGTCACCCCGTAAGAATGAAATAACAATTTTTACTTGTTGAGCAGAGTCTCCAGACGAACAAGGTTTCAGGGACAAAAATAATTTACAATTATTCCTGAAATTCCTAAACTTAAATCGGTCTCCTGAGAACAGTTCAGGAATCGGAATCTTGGGTTCAGACCTAGGATTTCTGGTAACATAATCTTGTATACCCTGCACACGAGCGGCAAGCTGGTCCACACTTGTAATCAAGGTCTGGACATTCATGTCTGCAGCAAGCTTAAGCCACTCTGAGGTAAAGGGGAAAAGAAAAAAAAAAAAAAATGAGAGAGGGAAAAAAAAAACTCAAAATTTTCTCTCTTATAATCCCACTTCTGCAATGCATTAAACATTTAATACTGGCCTGGCATACTGTTATGACCCCAGTGGACAGGGTCTCAGAGGAACGTGTAAGTCTGCAAGATACAAAAATCCAGCTCATAGGGCTGTGGTAACTGGGTTGACCAAATAGCTACTCCTAACGCCAACACTAGAAGTAGCCGGGGATCATGCCTACGGTGATCGCTAGATGACTCGCGCCAGCCGGAGAATCTAACTACCCCTAGGAGAAGAAAACAAAGACCTCTCTTGCCTCCAGAGAAAGGGACCCCAAAGCAAGATACAAGCCCCCCACAAATAATAACGGTGAGGTAAGAGGAAATGACAAACACAGAAATGAACCAGGTTCAGCAAAGAGAGGCCAGCTTACTAATAGCAGAATATAGCAAGATAACTTATCTGGTCAACAAAAACCCTATAAAAATCCACGCTGGAGATTCAAGAACCCCCGAACCGTCTAACGGTCCGGGGGGAGAACACCAGCCCCCTAGAGCTTCCAGCAAAGGTCAGGATACAGATAGGAACAAGCTGGACAAAAATACCAAACAAAACAAAAGCAAAGAAGCAGACTTAGCTTGAAAAACAGGAACCAGGATCAGAGGACAAGAGCACAACAGATTAGCTCTGATTTCAACGATGCCAGGCATTGAACTGAAGGTCCAGGGAGCTTATATAGCAACGCCCCTGAACTAACGGCCCAGGTGAGGATATAGGAAAAGACAGACGCTCCAGAGTCAAATCACTAATGACCACTAGAGGGAGCAAAAAGCAAAATCACAACAGATGCCGCAGCTTGTTTAGTGTGAGCTGTGCATGGCACTGAACTCCTTGTGTTTATTTACTATGTTACCTTTGTGCCCAGAAATCATTAAAACCACACGTTTTGACCAAATATCATTGCCTGTGTGATCGCTGTCTAATGCTTACCTGAGAGCTGAATTCCTACAATTGGTGGAGGATGTGGGCAGGAGTTCTGTTATGATCTGGTGGCCTAAGAGCAGCATGGGACGTACTCTGGAGAAGGTGGTACCTGTACTGACCGCAGACCCTGAACCTAACACCGCAACTAGAAGTAGCCGTGGAATGTACCTAGCGCTCCCTAGACATCTCGACACAGCCGGAGGACTAATTACCCCTAGAGATAGAAAAGGGAAAACTATCTTGCCTCAGAGAAAATCCCCAAAGAACAGGCAGCCCCCCACAAATATTGACTGTGAGAGGAGAGGGAAAAAACATACACAGACTGAAATGAGAATTTAGCAAAGGAGGCCACTTCTAGCTAAATAGAAAGGACAGGACAGAGTACTATGCGGTCAGTATTAAAACACTGGAAAATATCCACCACAGAAAATACAAAAACTCCACAGCTAACTAAAGACATGGAGGGTATATCTGCATCTCCAGAGATACCAGCTTGGCTAAACAAATCCTTATACAGACCAAGCTGGACAAGACAAAACATGGAAAATAACTGAACAATAAGACCACAGCATGTGGACAGCAAAATCAAGGCCAGAACTTATCTTTGTTGAAAAGAACTGCAAAGCAGAAGAGACCAGGCAGGGATGTGAATCCTCCAGGAAAAATGGGCAACTAGCACTGACTAAAGGGTGAAGCAAGACTAAAAAGCCCTGTCCAAATTGCAAAAAGTGAAAACACCTGATAAATGCTGTGATTCAGAGACAGCAGCACTACCACTTAAAACCACCGGAGGGAGCCCAAGAGCAGAATTCACAACAGTACCCCCCCCCCTTGAGGAGGGGTCACCGAACCCTCACCAGAGCCCCCAGGCCGATCCGGACGAGCCAAATGAAAGGCACGAACCAAATCATCAGCATGAACATCGGAGGCAACAACCCAAGAATTATCCTCCTGGCCATAACCCTTCCATTTGACAAGATACTGAAGCCTCCGCCTCGAAAAACGAGAATCCAAAATCTTCTCAACCACATACTCCAACTCCCCATCAATCAACACCGGGGCAGGAGGATCAACAGAGGGAACAACGGGCACCACATATTTCCGCAACAAAGATCTATGAAAAACATTATGGATGGAAAAAGAGGCTGGAAGGGCCAAACGAAAAGACACTGGATTGATAATCTCAAAAATCCTATAAGGGCCAATAAACCGAGGCTTAAACTTAGGGGAAGAACCCTTCATACGGACATGACGGGAAGACAACCAGACCAAATCCCCAACCCGAAGCCGGGAACCAACACAGCGACGACGGTTAGCAAAACGCTGAGCCCCTTCCTGAGACAACACCAAATTGTCAACAACATGAGCCCAAATTTGCTGCAACCTGTCAACCACAGAGTCCACCCCAGGACAATCAGAAGGCTCAACCTGCCCTGAAGAAAAACGAGGATGAAAACCAGAGTTACAAAAGAAGAGTGAAACAAAGGTAGCAGAACTAGCCCGATTATTAAGGGCAAACTCGGCCAATGGCAAGAAAGCCACCCAATCATCCTGATCAGCAGACACAAAGCATCTCAAATAAATTTCCAAAGTCTGATTAGTTCGCTCGGTTTGGCCATTTGTCTGAGGATGAAATGCGGAAGAAAAAGACAAATCAATGCCCAGCCTAGCACAAAAGGCCCGCCAAAACCTAGAAACAAACTGGGAACCTCTATCGGACACAATGTTCTCCGGAATGCCATGCAAACGAACCACATGCTGAAAAAACAACGGAACCAAATCAGAAGAGGAAGGCAACTTAGGCAAAGGTACCAAATGAACCATCTTAGAAAACCGGTCACAAACCACCCAGATAACTGACATCCTCTGGGAAACCAGATGATCCGAAATAAAATCCATAGAAATATGCGTCCAAGGCCTCTCAGGGACCGGCAAAGGCAAAAGCAACCCACTAGCACGGGAATAGCAAGGCTTGGCCCGCGCACAAGTCCCACAGGACTGCACAAAAGAACGTACATCCCGTGACAAAGAAGGCCACCAAAAGGACCTACCAACCAAATCTCTGGTACCAAAAATCCAAGGATGACCGGCCAACACAGAACAATGAACCTCCAAAATCACTTTACTAGTCCATCTGTCAGGAACAAACAATTTCCCCACTGGACAGCGGTCAGGTTTATCAGCCTGAAATTTCTGAAGAACCCGTCGTAAATCAGGGGAGATGGCAGAAAGAATCACCCCTTCCTTCAGAATACCGACCGGCTCAAGGACCCCAGGAGAATCAGGCAAAAAGCTCCTAGAGAGGGCATCAGCCTTAACATTCTTAGAACCCGGAAGATACAAGACCACAAAATCAAAACGGGAGAAAAACAGGGACCATCGGGCCTGTCTAGGATTCAGCCGTTTGGCAGACTCGAGAAAAATCAGATTCTTATGATCGTTCAAGACCACAATACGGTGCTTGGCCCCCTCAAGCCAATGTCGCCACTCCTCAAATGCCCACTTCATAGCCAACAACTCACGATTGCCGACATCATAATTGCGTTCCGCCGGCGAAAACTTTTGAGAAAAGAAGGCACACGGTTTCATCAAGGAACCATCAGAATTCCTCTGAGACAAAACGGCCCCTGCCCCAATCTTAGAAGCGTCAACCTCAACCTGAAAAGGAAGAGAAACATCCGGCTGACGCAACACAGGGGCAGAAGTAAATCGGCGTTTAAGCTCCTGAAAGGCAGAAACAGCCGCAGAGGACCAAATCGTAACATCAGCGCCTTTCCTCGTCAAAACGGTCAGGGGTTTAACCACACTGGAGAAGTTGGCAATGAAATGGCGATAAAAATTAGCAAAGCCCAAAAATTTCTGAAGGCTCTTCACGGTTGTGGGCTGGATCCAATCATGAATGGCCTGAACCTTAACCGGATCCATTTCTATAGATGAGGCAGAAAAAATGAAGCCCAAAAAAGAAACCTTCTGTACTCCAAAGAGGCACTTAGACCCCTTCACAAACAAGGCATTATCACGAAGGATCTGAAATACCATCCTGACTTGTTTCACATGAGACTCCCAATCATCTGAAAAAATCAAAATATCATCCAAATATACAACCATGAATTTATCAAGATAATTCCGAAATATATCATGCATGAAGGACTGAAACACAGATGGAGCATTAGAGAGTCCGAATGGCATCACAAGGTATTCAAAATGGCCTTCGGGCTTATTAAACGCAGTTTTCCATTCTTCCCCCTGCTTAATACGAACCAGATTATATGCCCCTCGAAGGTCAATCTTAGTAAACCAACTAGCCCCCTTAATCCTAGCAAACAGATCAGAAAGCAAAGGCAAAGGGTATTGGAATTTGACCGTGATCTTATTCAAGAGGCGATAATCAATACAGGGTCTCAAGGAGCCATCTTTTTTGGCAACAAAGAAAAAACCTGCTCCCAATGGTGAAGAAGATGGCCGAATATGCCCCTTCTCCAAGGACTCCTTCACATAGCTCCGCATGGCGGTATGTTCTGGCACAGACAGGTTGAAAAGTCGGCCTTTAGGGAACTTACAGCCTGGAATCAAGTCAATAGCTCAATCACAGTCCCTATGCGGTGGAAGGGAACTGGACTTGGGCTCATTGAATACATCCTGGAAATCTGACAAAAACTCAGGAATTTCAGAAGAGGGAGAGGAGGCAATTGACATCACAGGAACGTCACCATGAACCCCCTGACAACCCCAACTAGTCACAGACATAGATTTCCAATCTAATACCGGATTATGCACCTGTAACCATGAGAAACCCAGCACAATAGCATCATGCAAATTATACAACACCAGAAAACGACAATCTTCCTGATGGGCTGGCTGTTGTGAATTCTGTTGTGGGTTCTGCTCTTGGGCTCCCTCCGGTGGTTATAAGTGGTAGTGCTGCTGTTTGTCCTTCACAGCAGTCATCAGGTGCTTCCACTTTGGACGGGGCTATTTAGTCTGGCTTCACCCTTTAGTGAGTGCCAGTTGTCCATTGTTTTTCTGGAGGATTCACATCTCTGCTTGGTTTCTCCTGCTGGATTGTCCAAATCATCAAAGATAAGTCCTGGCTTTGTTTTTGCAGTCCACATGCGGTGGACTTTATAGTTCACTGAATTGCTATGTTTTTTCTTGTCCAGCTTTGTCTGTGTAAGGATTTATTCAGCCAAGTTGGAAGCTCTGGAGTCGCAGAGTTACCCTCCATGCCTTTAGTTAGGTGTGGAGATTTTTGTATTCTCTGTGGTGGATTTTTGTAGTAATTTAATACTGACCGCACAGTACTCTGTCCTGTCTTTTCTTTCTAGGTAGCGTGGCCTCCTTTGCTAAATTCTGTTTTCAGTCTGCGTTTGTAATTTCCCTCTCCTCTCACAGTCAATATTTGTGGGGGGCTGTCTTTCCTTTGGGGATTTTCTCTGAGGCAAGATAGTTTTCCTGTTTCTTTCTTTAGGGGTAATTAGTCCTCCGGCTGTGACGAGGTGTCGAGGGAGTGACAGGAACATCCCACGGCTACTTATAGTTGCGGTGTAAGGGTCCCTTTCCACTTGCGAGATAAAAAACGGTCCGTAATCTGGACCGAAAAAACGGATGGAACGTATGCGATTTTCATGCGAGTGTCATGCGAGTACAATGCGATTTTTAATCGCATCATCCGTATGACATCCGTATTACTGTCCGATTTGTACGCACCGGTGTCCTTTGAAAAGCCGGTAATTCAGCGCGGTGTACAGTAAAATCACACTGACAGGTTAGAATAGAGTAGATATATACACATAGAATAGGTATATATACATATATATATGTCAGTGAGACACCTATATATGTATATTTATATTTAATGCAGCGCAAGATAGCATAAAAGCCGCTAATTCAATTGCCGGCTTTTAATTTCTCCTTCCCAAACCCGACAGGATATGAGACATGGTTTACATACAGTAAACCATCTCATATCCCCCTTTTTTTTGCATATTCCACACTACTAATGTTAGTAGTGTGTATGTGCAAAATTTCAGCGCTGTAGCTATTAAATTTAAGGGTTAACTCACGGAAAAAATTGGCGTGGGCTCCCGCGCAATTTTCTCCGCCAGAGCGGTAAAGCCAGTGACTGAGGGCAGATATTAATAGCCAGGAGAGGGTCCATGGTTATTGGCCCCCCCTGGCTACAAACATCTGCCCCCAGCCACCCCAGAAAAGGCACATCTGGAAGATGCGCCTATTCTGGCACTTGGCCACTCTCTTCCCACTCCCTGTAGCGGTGGGATATGGGGTAATGAAGGGTTAATGCCACCTTGCTATTGTAAGGTGACATTAAGCCAGATTAATATTGGAGAGGCGTCAATTATGTCACCTATCCATTATTAATCCAATTGTATGAAAGGGTTAAAAAACACACACACACATGATTACAAAGTAGTTTAATGAAATAAACACAGCGGTTGTTGTAATAATTTAGTGCTCTCTCAATCCATCAGGAACACCCTCGCTTGGCAACATAATAAACGCACAAGATACATACCCTCAGATGTCAGATCACGTCCCACGATGTAATCCATCTGAAGGGGTTAACTAATATTACAGGCAGGAGCCCTGCTAATGCAGCGGTGTGCTCGTGCCTGTAATTCCCCGGCGAATGAATGAAATGTAGGTCATTGACCTACATTTCCTTCAGTCGCGGTGATGCGCCCCCTGGTGGATGTCCTCATATGACCTGGAGCGTGGGAAAAAGTTCCCAGGCTGCAGTTCATGAGAACATCCACCAGGGGCGCCTCACCGCGACTCAATGTAAGTACAGATCCTGCTTTCCTTTCAGCACCCGGGGATTACAGGCACGAGCGAGTGGTTTATTGCAGCTCGTGCCTGTAATATTAGTTAACCCCTTCAGATGGATTACCTCGTTGGACGTGATCTGACATCAGAAGGTATGTATCTTGTGCGGTTATTATTTTGCCAAGCGAGGGTGTTGCTGATGGATTGAGAGAGCAATAAATTATTACAACAACCGCTGTGTTTATTTCATTAAAATACTTTTAAATCGTGTGTGTGTGTTTTTTAACCCTTTCAAACAATTGGATTAATAATGGATAGGTGTCATAATTGACGCCTCTCCATTATTAATCTGGCTTAATGTCACCTTACAATAGCAAGGTGGCATTAACCCTTCATTACCCCATAGCCCACCGCTACAGGGAGTGAGAAGAGAGTGGCCAAGTGCCAGAATAGGCGCATCTTCCAGATGTGCCTTTTCTGGGGTGGCTGGGGGCAGATGTTTTTAGCCACGGGGGGGCCAATAACCATGGACCCTCTCCTGGCTATTAATATCTGCCCTCAGTCACTGGCTTTACCATTCTGGCGGAGAAAATTGCGCGGGAGCCCACGCCAATTTTTTCCGCCATTTAACCCTTTATTTCAGCAGCTACAGCGCTGAAATTTTGCACATACACACTACTAACATTAGTAGTGTGGAATATGCAAAAAAAGGGGGATATGAGATGGTTTACTGTATGTAAACCATGTCTCATATCCTGTCGGGTATGGGAAGGAGAAATGAAAAGCCGGCAATTGAATTAGCGGCTTTAATGCTATCTAGCGCTGCATTAAATATAAATATACATATATAGGTGTCTCACTGACATATACAGTGCCTACAAGTAGTATTCAACCCTCTGCAGATTTAGCAGGTTTACACATTTGGAATTAACTTGGCATTGTGACATTTGGACTGTAGATCAGCCTGGAAGTGTGAAATGCACTGCAGCAAAAAAGAATGTTATTTCTTTGTTTATTATTTTTTTAAATTGTGAAAAGTCTTTTCAGAGGGTCATTTATTATTCAACCCCTCAACCCACCAGAATTCTGTTTGGTTCCCCTAAATTATTAAGAAGTAGTTCAGGCACAAAGAACAATGAGCTTCACATGTTTGGATTAATTATCTCTTTTTCCAGCCTTTTCTGACTATTTAAGACCCTCCCCAAACTTGTGAACAGCACTCAAGCATGGTCAACATGGGAAAGACAAAGGGGCATTCCAAGGCCATCAGAGAAAAGATCGTGGAGGGTCACAAGGCTGGCAAGGGGTACAAAACCCTTTCCAAGGAGTTGGGCCTACCTGTCTCCACTGTTGGGAGCATCATCCGGAAGTGGAAGGCTTATGGAACTACTGTTAGCCTTCCACGGCCTGGACAGCCTTTGAAAGTTTCCTCCCGTGCCGAGGCCGGGCTTGTCTGAAGAGTCAAGGCTAACCCAAGGACAACAAGGAAGGAGCTCCGAGAAGATCTTATGGCAGTGGGGACATTGGTTTCAGTCAATACCATAAGTAGCGTACTCCACCGCAATGGTCTCCGTTCCAGACGAGCCCGTAAGGTACCTTTACTTTCAAAGCGTCATGTCAAGGCTCGTCTACAGTTTGCTCATGATCACTTGGAGGACTCTGAGACTGACTGGTTCAAGGTTCTCTGGTCTGATGAGACCAAGATCGATATCTTTGGTGCCAACCACACACGTGACGTTTGGAGACTGGATGGCACTGCATACGACCCCAAGAATACCATCCCTACAGTCAAGCATGGTGGTGGCAGCATCATGCTGTGGGGCTGTTTCTCAGCCAAGGGGCCTGGCCATCTGGTCCGCATCCATGGGAAGATGGATAGCACGGCCTACCTGGAGATTTTGGACAAGAACCTCCGCTCCTCCATCAAGGATCTTAAGATGGGTCGTCATTTCATCTTCCAACAAGACAACGACCCAAAGCACACAGCCAAGAAAACCAAGGCCTGGTTCAAGAGGCAAAAAATCAAGGTGTTGCAGTGGCCTAGTCAGTCTCCTGACCTTAACCCAATTGAAAACTTGTGGAAGGACCTCAAGATTAAAGTCCACATGAGACACCCAAAGAACCTAGATAACTTGGAGAAGATCTGTATGGAGGAGTGGGCCAAGATAACTCCAGAGACCTGTGCCGGCCTGATCAGGTCTTATAAAAGACGATTATTAGCTGTAATTGCAAACAAAGGTTATTCCACAAAATATTAAACCTAGGGGTTGAATAATAATTGACCCACACTTTTATGTTTAAAATTATAAAAATTTAACTGAGCAACAAAACTTTTTGGTTTGTAAGATTTATGCATCTGTTAATAAATCCTGCTCTTGTTTGAAGTTTGAAGGCTCTAACTTATTTGCATCTTATTAAACCTGCTAAATCTGCAGGGGGTTGAATACTACTTGTAGGCACTGTATATATGTATATAGACACATTCTATGTGTATATATCTAGTCTATTCTAACTTGTCAGTGTGATTTTACTGTACACCGCGCTGAATTACCGGCTTTTCAAAGGACACCGGTGCGTAAAAATCGGACAGAACTCGCATGGTGCGAGTGCTGTGCGATTTTTTTCTCGCACCCATTGACTTGCATTGGCGAGTCTCGTCCGAGAATCGCAGCAATACGCAGCATGCTGCGATTTTTTTCTCAGCCGATCCAGATTTTTCTCAGTCCGATTTCGGCTGAGAAAAAAATCGCAAATCAAAAGACACCTATTAACTAACATTGGTCCGAGTGCAATCCGATTTTTTATCGGATTGCACGCGTCCGTTTTCCTCGCAAGTGGAAAGGGACCCTTAACTTCAGGGTCTGCGGTCAGTATAGAGGCCACCTACTCCAGAGCTCGTCCATGCTGCTCCTAGGCCACCAGATCACAACAGTACAACTGGCCAACAGTGAGTTAACCGCATCTCAAAAGAAGGGAAAGAAAGTGCTGAGCCATTTTTTTTTTCTGTACTCTGTTGTGTTTTTTTTTTTTCCCTCTTCACCTCTGGGTGGCTCAAGAGTTAGGCGCTGACATGGATGTTCAGGGACTTGCTTCTCGGGTGGATCAACCTGCTGCTAGAGTACAGGGTATTTCTGATTATATCGTGCAGACTCCTGTATTAGAGCCTAGAATTCCTACCCCCGATCTGTTTTTTGGGGACAGGTCCAAATTTTTGAGCTTTAAAAATAACTGTAATCTGTTTTTTGCTCTGAAGCCCCGTTCCTCTGGTGATCCCATCCAGCAGGTAAAAATTGTCATTTCTCTGTTGCGTGGCGACCCGCAGGATTGGGCATTTTCCCTAGAATCTGGGAATCCGGCCTTGCTTAATGTAGACACCTTTTTTCAGGCGCTTGGGTTATTGTATGATGAACCTAATTCTGTGGATCATGCTGAGAAAACCTTGTTGGCCCTGTGTCAGGGTCAAGAAGCGGCAGAATCATATTGCCAGAAATTAAGAAAATGGTCTGTGCTTACTAAGTGGAATGAGGATGCTTTGGCGGCAATTTTCAGAAAGGGTCTTTCTGAATCTGTTAAAGATGTTATGGTGGGCTTCCCCACGCCTGCAGGTCTGAGTGATTCTATGTCTCTGGCCATTCAAATTGATCGGCGCTTGCGTGAGCGCAGAGTTGTGCACACTATGGCATTGTCTTCCGAGCGGAGTCCTGAGCCAATGCAGTGTGATAGGATTGTGTCTAGAGCTGAACGACAAGGATTCAGATGTCAGAATAGGTTGTGCTTTTTCTGCGGCGATTCTGCTCATGTTATTTCTGATTGCCCTAAGCGTGCCAAGAGAATCGCTAATTCTGTTACTATCAGTACTGTACAACCTAAATTTCTGTTATCTGTGACCCTGATCTGCTCATTATCGTCATTCTCTGTCATGGCATTTGTGGATTCAGGCGCCGCTTTAAATTTGATGGACTTAGAATTTGCCAGACGTTGTGGTTTTCCCTTACAGCCTTTGCGGAGTCCTATCCCTTTGAGGGGTATTGATGCTACACCATTGGCTAAAAATAAACCTCAGTTTTGGACACAGTTAACTATGTGCATGGCGCCAGCCCATCAGGAAGATCGTCGTTTCCTGGTGTTGCATAATTTGCATGATGCTATTGTGCTGGGGTTTCCATGGTTACAGGTACATAATCCGGTGTTGGATTGGAAATCTATGTCTGTGACTAGTTGGGGTTGTCAGGGAGTTCATGATGACGTTCCTCTGATGTCAATTTCCTCCTCCCCCTCTTCTGAAATTCCTGAGTTTCTGTCAGATTTCCAGGATGTTTTCGATGAGCCCAAGTCCAGTTCCCTTCCACCGCATAGGGACTGTGATTGTGCTATTGAATTGATTCCAGGCTGTAAGTTTCCTAAGGGCCGACTTTTCAACCTGTATGTGCCTGAACATGCCGCCATGCGGAGCTATGTAAAGGAGTCTTTGGAGAAGGGGCATATTCGGCCATCTTCTTCTCCATTGGGTGCAGGTTTTTTTTTGTCGCCAAGAAAGATGGCTCCTTGAGACCCTGTATTGATTATCGCCTCTTGAATAAGATCACGGTCAAATTCCAATACCCTTTGCCTTTGCTTTCTGATTTGTTTGCCAGGATTAAGGGGGCTAGTTGGTTTACTAAGATTGACCTTCGAGGGGCATATAATCTTGTTCGTATTAAGCAGGGTGACGAATGGAAAACTGCGTTTAATACGCCCGAGGGCCATTTTGAATATCTTGTGATGCCATTCGGACTCTCTAATGCCCCATCTGTGTTTCAGTCCTTCATGCATGATATTTTTCGGAATTATCTTGATAAATTCATGATTGTATATTTGGATGATATTTTGATTTTTTCAGATGATTGGGAGTCTCATGTGAAACAAGTCAGGATGGTATTTCAGGTCCTTCGTGATAATGCCTTGTTTGTGAAGGGGTCTAAGTGCCTCTTTGGAGTACAGAAGGTTTCTTTTTTGGGCTTCATTTTTTCTCCATCATCTATAGAAATGGATCCGGTTAAGGTTCAGGCCATTCATGATTGGATCCAGCCCACATCCGTGAAGAGCCTTCAGAAATTTTTGGGCTTTGCTAATTTTTATCGCCGTTTCATTGCCAACTTCTCCAGTGTGGTTAAACCCCTGACCGATTTGACGAGGAAGGGTGCTGATGTAGCTAATTGGTCCTCTGAGGCTGTTTCTGCCTTTCAGGAGCTTAAGCGCCGATTTACTTCTGCCCCTGTGTTGCGTCAGCCGGATGTTTCTCTTCCTTTTCAGGTTGAGGTTGACGCTTCTGAGATTGGGGCAGGGGCCGTTTTGTCTCAGAAGAATTCTGATGGTTCCTTGATGAAACCGTGTGCCTTCTTTTCTCGAAAGTTTTCGCCTGCGGAACGCAATTATGATGTCGGCAATCGTGAGTTGTTGGCTATGAAGTGGGCATTTGAGGAGTGGCGACATTGGCTTGAGGGGGCCAAGCACCGTATTGTGGTCTTGACCGATCATAAGAATCTGATTTACCTCGAGTCTGCCAAACGGCTGAATCCTAGACAGGCCCGATGGTCCCTGTTTTTCTCCCGTTTTGATTTTGTTGTCTCATATCTTCCGGGTTCTAAGAATGTTAAGGCTGATGCCCTCTCTAGGAGTTTTTTTCCTGATTCCCCTGGGATTCTTGAGCCGGTTGGTATTCTGAAGGAGGGGGTGATTCTTTCTGCCATCTCCCCTGATTTGCAACGGTTTCTTCAGGAGTTTCAGGCTGATAAACCTGATCGCTGTCCAGCGGGGAAACTGTTTGTTCCTGACAGATGGACTAGTAAAGTGATTTCTGAGGTTCAGTGTTCTGTGTTGGCTGGCCATCCTGGGATTTTTGGTACCAGAGATTTGGTTAGTAGGTCCTTTTGGTGGCCTTCTTTGTCACGGGATGTGTGTTCTTTTGTGCAGTCCTGTGGGACTTGTGCGCGGGCCAAACCTTGCTGCTCCCGCGCCAGTGGGTTGCTTTTGCCTTTGCCGGTCCCTGAGAGGCCTTGGACGCATATTTCTATGGATTTTATTTCGGATCTTCCTGTTTCCCAGAGGATGTCTGTTATCTGGGTGGTCTGTGACCGGTTTTCTAAGATGGTTCATTTGGTACCTTTGCCTAAATTGCCTTCCTCTTCTGAGTTGGTTCCGTTGTTTTTTCAGCATGCTGGGCATTGATTTGTCTTTTTCATCCGCATTTCATCCTCAGACAAACGGCCAAACCGAGCGAACTAACCAGACTTTGGAAACTTATTTGAGATGCTTTGTGTCTGCCGATCAGGATGATTGGGTGGCTTTCTTGCCATTGGCCGAGTTTGCCCTTAATAATCGGGCTAGTTCTGCTACCTTGGTTACCTTCTTTTGTAATTCTGGGTTTCATCCTCGTTTTTCTTCAGGGCAGGTTGAGTCTTCTGATTGTCCTGGGGTGGACTCTGTGGTTGACAGGTTGCAGCAGATTTGGGCTCATGTTGTGGACAATTTGGTGTTGTCTCAGGAGGAGGCTCAGCGTTTTGCCAACCGTCGTCGGCGTGTGGGTTCCCGGCTTTGAGTTGGGGATTTGGTCTGGTTGTCTTCTCGTCATGTTCCTATGAAGGTTTCTTCCCCGAAGTTCAAGCCTCGGTTTATTGGTCCTTATAGGATTTCTGAGATTATCAATCCAGTGTCTTTTCGTTTGGCCCTTCCAGCCTCTTTTTCCATCCATAATGTTTTTCATAGATCTTTGTTGCGGAAATATGTGGTGCCCATGGTTCCCTCTGTTGATCCTCCTGCCCCGTTGTTGATTGATGGGGAGTTGGAGTATGTTGTGGAGAAGATCTTGGATTCTCGTTTTTCAAGACGGAGGCTTCAGTATCTTGTCAAGTGGAAGGGTTATGGCCAGGAGGATAATTCTTGGGTTGCCTCCGATGTTCATGCTGACGATTTGGTTTGTGCCTTCCATTTGGCTCATCCGGATCGGCCTGGGGGCTCTGGTGAGGGTTCGGTGACCCCTCCTCAGGGGGGGGGGGTACTGTTGTGAATTCTGTTGTGGGTTCTGCTCTTGGGCTCCCTCCGGTGGTTATAAGTGGTAGTGCTGTTGTTTGTCCTTCGCAGCAGTCATCAGGTGCTTCCACTTTGGACTGGGCTATTTAGTCTGGCTTCACCCTTTAGTGAGTGCCAGTTGTCCATTGTTTTTCTGGAGGATTCACATCTCTGCTTGGTTTCTCCTGCTGGATTGTCCAAATCATCAAAGATAAGTCCTGGCTTTGTTTTTGCAGTCCACATGCGGTGGACTTTATAGTTCAGTGAATTGCTATGTTTTTTCTTGTCCAGCTTTGTCTGTGTAAGGATTTATTCAGCCAAGTTGGAAGCTCTGGAGTCGCAGAGATACCCTCCATGCCTTTAGTTAGGTGTGGAGATTTTTGTATTCTCTGTGGTGGATTTTTGTAGTAATTTAATACTGACCGCACAGTACTCTGTCCTGTCTTTTCTTTCTAGGTAGCGTGGCCTCCTTTGCTAAATTCTGTTTTCAGTCTGCGTTTGTAATTTCCCTCTCCTCTCACAGTCAATATTTGTGGGGGGCTGTCTTTCCTTTGGGGATTTTCTCTGAAGCAAGATAGTTTTCCTGTTTCTTTCTTTAGGGGTAATTAGTCCTCCGGCTGTGACGAGGTGTCGAAGGAGTGACAGGAACATCTCACTGCTACTTATAATTGCGGTATTAAATTCAGGGTCTGCGGTCAGTATAGAGGCCACCTACTCCAGAGCTCGTCCATGCTGCTCCTAGGCCACGAGATCACAACAGCTGGCGCCATGCACATGGTCAGCTGTGTCCAAAACTGAGGTTTATTTTTAGCCAACGGTGTAGCATCAATGCCCCTCAAAGGAATAGGACTCTGCAAAGGCTGCAAGGGGAAACCACAACGTCTGGCAAATTCTAAGTCCATTAAATTTAGAGCGGCGCCTGAATCCACAAATGCCATGACAGAAAATGACGATAATGAGCAGATCAGGGTCACAGATAACAGAAATTTAGGTTGTACAGTACTGATGGTAACAGAACCAGCGATTCTCTTGGTACGCTTAGGGCAATCAGAAATAACATGAGCAGAATCGCCGCAGTAAAAACACAACCTATTCTTTCGTCTGAATCCTTGTCGTTCAGCTCTAGACACAATCCTATCACACTGCATTGGCTCAGGACTGTGCTCGGAAAACAATGCCATAGTGTGCACAACTCTGCGCTCGCGCAAGCGCCGATCAATCTGAATGGCCAGAGACATAGAATCACTCAGACCAGCAGGTGTGGGGAACCCCACCATAACATCTTTAACGGATTCAGAAAGACCCTTTCTGAAGATTGCCGCCAAGGCATCCTCATTCCATTTAGTCAGTACAGACCATTTTCTAAACTTCTGGCAATATGATTCTGCCGCTTCTTGACCCTGAGACAGGGCCAACAAGGTCTTCTCAGCATGATCCACTGAATTAGGTTCATCATACAATAACCCAAGCGCCTGAAAAAAGGTGTCTACATTAAGCAACGCCGGATTCCCAGGTTCCAGGACAAATGCCCAATCCTGGGGGTCACCACGCAGCAGAGATATAATAATTTTAACCTGCTGGATGGGATCACCAGAGGAACGAGGTTTCAGAGAAAAAAACAGTTTACAGTTATTTTAAAAGCTCAGAAATTTGGACCTAGCCCCAAAAAACAAATCAGGAGTTGGAATTCTAGGCTCTAAAACTGGAGTCTGAACGATATAATCGGAAATACCCTGTACTCTAGCAGCAAGTTGATCCACACGAGAAGCCAATCCCTGAACATCCATACCAGCGCCGAACTCCTGAGCCACCCAGAGGCAAAGAGGGAAGAGAAAAAAAAAAACACAACAGACTACAGAAAAAAAAATGGCTCAGCACTTTCCTTCCCTTCTTCTGAGATGCGGTTAACTCATTGTTGGCCAGTTGTACTGTTATGATCTGGTGGCCTAAGAGCAGCATGGGACGTACTCTAGAGAAGGTGGTACCTGTACTGACCGCAGACCCTGAACCTAACACCGCAACTAGAAGTAGCCGTGGAATGTACCTAGCGCTCCCTAGACATCTCGACACAGCTGGAGGACTAATTACCCCTAGAGATAGAAAAGGGAAAACTATCTTGCCTCAGAGAAAATCCCCAAAGAACAGGCAGCCCCCCACAAATATTGACTGTGAGAGGAGAGGGAAAAAACATACACAGACTGAAATGAGAATTTAGCATAGGAGGCCACTTCTAGCTAAATAGAAAGGACAGGACAGAGTACTATGCGGTCAGTATTAAAACACTAGAAAATATCCACCACAGAAAATACAAAAACTCCACAGCTAACTAAAGACATGGAGGGTATATCTGCATCTCCAGAGATATCAGCTTGGCTAAACAAATCCTTATACAGACCAAGCTGGACAAGACAAAACATGGAAAATAACTGAACAATAAGACCACAGCATGTGGACAGCAAAATCAAGGCCAGAACTTATCTTTGTTGAAAAGAACTGCAAAGCAGAAGAGACCAGGCAGGGATGTGAATCCTCCAGGAACAATGGACAACTGGCACTGATTAAAGGGTGAAGCAAGACTAAATAGCCCTGTCCAAATTGCAAAAAGTGAAAACACCTGATAAATGCTGTGATTCAGAGACAGCAGCGCTACCACTTACAACCACCGGAGGGAGCCCAAGAGCAGAATTCACAACAGAGTTCCAAACAGCACAGGTGATTGAAGTGTAAAGAGTGAATATCCTGGGTAAAGGCAGCTACAGCATTGTAAGCACAGTCTGGAAGCATAGAGGTTGTTTGTCCTGATGAAAAAGTCTGTGAACTTTGAAACGCGTTGACTAATAAAAACCATAGTCCTCCACACATTGTCTCCTGAATTCCTTTCTTCCTCATATTGAGGTCATCGGCAGCGCAGGAAAAAAACATCTTCCACTTCCAGTTTCCTGTAAAATTTATGGATCTGAAGCAGCCGGTTTAATGAACTTTTTATGGTGTTCTGGCAGGTGAGCACATCCTTGTACAAACTGTTTTTCCACCCTCTATCTGGATAAAACCCTATGTAAATACATATATGTAAATCTAAACATGTTGGATTCTCTCATTCAAAGATAGAAACAATCATGCTAATCACAAGCTTACACAGACCGAAGCGTTCCCCTGTACAAGAATAGTATATGGGTCCTTTGCAGTCCAATAAGTAATGATAATACATCATTCTACCTGCTTTGGAGGTAGAAGTCTCCTTACCTCTTGGGCCCCTGAGCGGCAGTACAGAGAGTACCAATGGGATGTCCACTCCTGACGCTAATCCTGATTTTGGCAGAGCTGAAGTTTACAGCAGTTCTTGACTATTGATCAGGCAGAATATGATGGGACACTTTCTCCAAGATGTTCATTTGCCTTTAATCATCATGTAGACAGAGCTTGTAAATGTAGTGCATATGGTCATAGCCAAGAAGTGTAAGAGTTGTGGACTGTACTGTTCCTGCCCCTCAAGACAACAATCACGTTATGTAAATGATGTCATGTGAACTGTGTGTTATAATTTTAAGTGTATACGTTGGTATGGTAATGTGTAGGGCATAAGTAATGTTTAGTGTAAAGTATACAGTAAGACAGAGGTAGAACATAAGGTAGTGACTATAGGGTAAAATAGACTTTGGTAGGCATTATAGGTGTAATCTGGTTAATGTATCACGTGGGACACGAAATGTTAGTATAGTGGGAATTGTGTGCAATAGGAATATAGGAAATGTGAAGTATAAGATAAGTGATATAATACATAGTGTTGTGAGGGTGATCTGCCCAGTTATATAAAGTAGGGACAGACATAGTTAAAGTTGGGACTAGCCCATAGTGGGAGCTTCCTGATAGATGGTCAGATAGGGAACTACAGTTACCAAGTTCAAGTTGCAGAGGGCTAGCATCTATAGTTTCGGGGCAGTGGGAGGCCTTAATGGAATTCCTTTCAGACATTTCTACAATGTCCATGGCTCAAGGACAGGTACTACGAAGAGTGCCTTATCCTCCGGCATACAGAGAAAGTTGGACGAGGAACCGCGTTAAGGGAAGGTAACGGATACCTAAGTGTACTGGATGGGAAATCCCTGGGGCTGATGGAAATATTAAGCATGAGGAAAGTTCAGGAAGAATGTACAGCAATGCTCAAAATGTACTGTGCTACGGAAACAAGAAAAAAGAAGTGTTGTGCCCAATACAGCGTGTTACAATCTGATGAATTTGAACTAACTATGGTTCGTGGCACGCCTGTGGACAGGTCTTTTCTTGGTTTCTCTGGCCTAGAGCAGGAAAATGAGACTCTGCCTACAGTCTGGCCCGGAGCACGGGCATACCATTAGCTGCAAACTTCTAAAACTGATTACACAAGAACCACAAGACAGATTTTTTCACCCAGGTATCATTTTAATCTGTTTAGCAGTGGCAACATGACAATGTCTGTAGTTTACTTAGCAAAATCCTGCTGACAGGTTCACTTTACTGAATGCGCCCCATTTGTTTATTACGTGAGAGATACTCAGCTCTTAGTGTACCCCATCCTCTATAACACTGGCATAACCAAATACATCTGAATTTCTCTGAAAAGCTTTAACTTTGAGTCCATGAGTCATCTCTGATTATTAGGTTATCTCATATTTAAACTTTTCAGCGATATCCTAAATTTAGATTACTGATCCCTCTAATACCATCAAGCTTTTAGGATCAGCAACCTGGTCGTCGAGTTTCAAGGTATGCGAAGAGATGTACAACACTTTACAGATGTGGCACTCGCCTCTAGTTCTGCCTGATCTGATGAATGTAGATGGGAAAGAATAGGATAAAAAGTGCTTTTGATGATCAGGAGTAGGGATGAGCGGACCCATGGAAGTTCAGGTTCTGGTACCCAACCTGAACTTTAATCCAAAGTTCAGTTTGGGTACCAGAACTGTACCTGAACTTAAACCAGAACCCGGACCCAATTTAAAATAATAGTAAATATAAAGTATGTACACTGGCGCCTAGTCACCTGAAAGGGTAGAGTAGAGTGCTGTGGGAGCTGCAAGTGGTTGCAACAGGTTCTGTGCCAACCCTGTTAAAAAGAACAACCAAGTAATGAAAAATAATTAGAACCACTGCGCTTACCCAAGAGCAACAGAACGAGCAAAAAAACTTGACTTACTTGGTAAAGGATCAGTTATTGAATATAAGAGCCACTTGTTCCCTTAGAAGCACAATCAGGTTCTACTCCGCTTCTAAGGGAACAAGTGGCTCTTATATTCAATAACTGATCCTTTACCAAGTAAGTCAAGTTTTTTTGCTCGTTCTGTTGCTCTTGGGTAAGCGCAGTGGTTCTAATTATTTTTCATTAAAATAATAGTAACCCGAACTTTGGATCTGGAAAAAAAATCCCTCTCTGTCCAACGGACTTCCCCCCGAACTGTGAACACTGCAACAGAATGACTTCCGGGGGAATTCCGTGTTTTGGGTTTAGCACCAGACAGTAAATGTCCGGTACGAACCCTGGACTTTTAACTTCAGGTTCTTTCATCTCTAATCAGAAGCAATGCTTATCATTCTGTGAAGAATATGTTGTAAATAAACCAGGACAGCAGACAAATACTACATATCCTTGTACAGAAGAGAAGGTTTATCATCCTGATGTACGTGGCTCACCAGGGGCACAGTGTCGGTTTAGGTGAAGGGTATGCAAACTTTTCCGGTCCATGCACCACATTTTCAGATTGGACCAATCTCAAGAGCCACAATATAATTTATAGGGTGATTGTGGCATAAATTTCAGCTTTCAGCAGAATCATCGTCAGTGAGACGTTGTGTGAAAATAAATTGTTTTGCTTGGAACCTACAGAAACCATGATCCGCATCATCATAGTATGGAGGATTGCAGGAAGAGAACAAATACTGGGAAGTCATAATGAACGGACAGGAACTGCAACACATATAAACTAACTATAACAATTAACTTCTACTGTCTTCTCAAGATAGTCCCTCTACAACATAAGCCTGCAGTTGTTCTACACTCCAACAGCAATTACTATCTGAGACATTTATGACAGTCACCTCCAACCTATGGGAAGAATGGGAAGGGGGGTGCCACTCCACGCTCATGCATGAGTCTTCATTGTAAGTAACTTATATTGCCAACTGCCCAACTGTTTCACTACTCCCATAAACATCAATGAAAATTGCCACTCACACGCATGACCACCTCTCCACCTCACCTACTCCTTACCTGAGTGTCACACAAGGGTTAGGAGACCTCTATCTACCAAGGGTTTGTCATCAATATAAAGTAGTGGAACAGCCTTTTCAGGTGCTTGTGGGTGCCCTCAAATACAGGGTTCCTGGGCAGCAGGTGCACATGATTCACATGTATTTTATTATATATCTTTTTGCAATATTAAAATTCATGCAGGTCAACAAAAAAATCTAAATGAAAAGGCATTCCCTTTGAGATTACATTACTTTTCAAATTCTATGAATTAATCCCAAAGATCTCACTTCAATTAGCACTAATTAATATAAATAACCGCTTTTAAGTACAATCTATTAGCTTAATTGCCTTTCTCAGAGAAGGCTCATTATTGGTGACTATAACATAACAGTAGAAAAAGGCATGGACCGCATATCCAAAGCCCATACGCTGATCTATTGAAAATAAGCAAAAAATTACAAAACTGAACATGAAGTTCATAGTTAACTGATCTTATCTTCATCTAATAAGACTGTATGAAGCCCATTGCCAAGTCATGGTGAACCTCTCAGAGGGTCTCTAACTCTATAGGAGTGGTGCTGTGGCCAACCACTACTGCACCATCAGGCGGATCAACCCAGGTGCCAACACAACACCCATGCTGCAAGGCAGTGGTCACCCTACTCCATAGTCACAGCAGCAATGGCCACCACTCAAGACCAAGTGAAATGTGCTAAAAAACTCACGTTTCACATGATTATAGACAAAAAGACCCCTTCTATAATCTCCTGTTAACTTAAAACACCTGGGATAAATGGGAGGAGTGCTGGCATCAAGCAAAACAATATAAGAGGAGACATCATTGTCTTTCTGCAGCTTGTGGGTGATTCCTTTATTTACCTCAGTGCTTATATATAGAACTGCTAAAATTGGATCAGACTGCAAACTGGGTCTGCAAATGAATGAAGATTACAGACCGAAATTTAGTGCAAATTTATTAACTAAGTGTAACCGCTAATGTGCAAAAAATAAATTTCCCATGTCAAAGATGTCCATAACCATTTAAAGGAATTCGTCCTCAGGTTTTTACTGTGTAATGAGAAAAGCATGATGCAGAGTTCAGAGATCCTGATTCCAGCCATGTGTCACTTCCTAGGCTGTGTTTTGTTATTTCAATACAAATCGGTGTTTTATCAGCAGGAGATTATGACTCGAGGACTAGATGTTCTGTGATCATGGTCCAACCTCGCCCCACTAGTGATTAGCAACTTTCTGTCAATATACAGTGTTCACAGAAAGCTGCCAATCAGTGGTGTGGGTGGGGTTATACAAAGCTCAGCATTTTGAGCTTTGCTTAATCTGCAGCAAACTGTAGCCATGGCCGAGGATACTGGGGCATCTGTGCCCTGGCCTCCCAAC
Source organism: Ranitomeya variabilis (assembly GCF_051348905.1). Lineage (NCBI taxonomy): Eukaryota > Metazoa > Chordata > Amphibia > Anura > Dendrobatidae > Ranitomeya > Ranitomeya variabilis. The sequence goes on from NC_135234.1 coordinate 719,015,308, forward strand.
ACATGAAAATAATGTCCATTACTCTGCATACCTGTGGGTTCACCTTCTACGCCATCAGGGTCCCCTCTGCTGTGTTGCAGGCTCCCTATAGATCAGGGGTCCCCAACCTGTAGCTCGCGGGCCACATGTGGCTCGCCTGCTCCTGACATGTGGCTCGCCAACGGTCACAGAAAAGAAGTCCCCAGGGAGCTGCCCCCTGCCTGTAATACACACCCAGGGCTGGCGTCAGCACCCGGGCAAGTGTCGGGGCCCTGAGCAGGCGGAGGGGGGTCCACTCGCGGGAGCCGGCACCATAACACACCAGTGTCCCCGACAGCGAGTGGGCCCCCCTCCGCCTGCTCCGGGCCCCGGCACTTGTGATGCTTACCTCTCCTGGTTCCAGCACTGCAGCGTCTTCCATCCTCTGACTGTGATGTTCAGTTCAGAGGCGCGATGACGTCACCAGTGTGCGCCCTCTGCCTGAGCAGACACAGCACAGAGAGCAGGAAGACGCTGAGGAGTCCAGAGAAGAGCAGCGACAAGCAACGAGAGGTGAGTATTTCGTTTTTTTTTTATATTTGGAGGAATATATGGGGACCATCAGAAGGGGCCCATATATGGAGCATTATATGGGGCCATTTCTATAGGGAGCATCTTATGGGGCCAATTTAATATGGAGCATCTTATGGGGCCAATTCTATATGGAGCTTCTTAATGGGGCCAATTTAATATGGGGGTTGCCTGGTTGCTAGGGAATCCCCACATGTACTTATGCTGGCTAACAGATGTAAATCATTCAGCTGCGGCAAGAAAAACTAAATCTCTGAGCACTAAAAAATACTCGGAGGACCCCCGAGCGTGCTCGAGAAATCTCGAGTAACGAGTATATTCGCTCATCACTAGTTGGCACCCTTGAAATTGTTCTAGAAAATAAAGTATTTCTCCCAGAAAATTATTGCAATTACACGCCTTGTTATACACGTTTATTTCTTTGTATTGGAACAACACAAAAACAACACAGAAAAAAAGGCAAATTGGACATAATTTGACACAAAACCCGAAAAATGGGCTGAACAAAATTGTTGGCACCCTCAAAATTCATTTTCTTGGACAGTTTCAAGGGTGCCATTGCCAACACTTTCAGCCATGACTGTAGCTATACAACTAGTTTCAGTAGTAAAAAAGTTCTGAGAGGTTCCCTTTAGATAGTGCCGTCTTGGCTTCCATTCATAAAGGAGACATGTCACCCATGATAGATTCATGTTTGAATACAGGCGAATGGCTTGTTGGGTGTAGTGAGGTTCATTGTGGTCCATGTAATTTTCATGGCAGCACAAATCCTGCAGATCAACAACCCTGAATAGTAAATTACGCTGATGAGAACAGAAAAATGATACCGTATTATATATTCCGGCTAATGCTATCCTGGGCAGGGCATTGCTTACCCAGTCTTCAGAATTCTACATTTAATGTATATATTTAAAGTCAATTTCATTTGCAAGAAAAATAAACACCAGAGGAAACCTTTCCTCTGCATCAGATGGAACCTGCTCTCTAACAAATGTGGGATTTAGAGCGGCAATGCAAAGTGTTGATTAGACAGCTACATATGAGCTTACACGAAAAAAAAGCCTCTTGAGAAAAACAGTTCTGCGTTATCCAAACTGAGATCATGTCCTGAGGGAATCACGGGACTGGTAATTGGTTCAGGGAAATCTCGAAATAGAACATTTAAGTTGGAATAAAATGGGTGTGTCAGCCGAGCCGTCATTCCTTACTCTTATAATCCCTACATAAGTAGTCAAACAAGTTTTCAATAATCAAAATCAAGTGTCCGATTGGTGGGCTCTGATTTCTCCAAATTCATTGGTGAACTGATCAGTGGTCGTGCATGCACACTTACGTCCCTTTGTATGGACAAGAATACCCAAGCGCTGCTCTTGGCCATCTCTGGCAGGCTAATGGACAGTGTATAGAGCGGAGGTTACTTGCGCCCTTTGGCCCATTCATATAGAGCAGACCTGGGCAAAGTGCAGCCTGCGGGCCACATCCTGCACTCTGGCTGTTCCACATACCTAGAAAGCTGAAGGGCTGAAAACGCTGGCCCACGGCTGACCCCCTCACCCAGTGTCTCGCTGTCACCACTATTTGCATCCTCAGGATTCAGGTAGCGGTGAATATAATGGGGAAGCAGGGAGGAATATGTGGGGGCTCATACTACATATAGGAAGGCTACATGGGGGCTCATATTGTATGTAGGAGGATTATGTGGGGGTTCATACTGTATATAGGGAGGCTATGAGAGGTCTCATTTTGATACTGTATCCGGGGGGGCTGTGTGGAGGATCATACTGTATATAGGGAGGCTATGTGTAGGCTTATACGGTATATAGGAGGGCTATGTGGGACTCATACTGTATGTAGGGGTACTTTGGGGGCTCATACTGTTTATAGGGGCTATGTGATGTGAGGGCTCATACCGATGCTGTATATAGAAGGGCTATGTGGGTTGTCATATTGTAAATAGGAGGGCTATCTAGCGGCTCATACTGTATACAGGAGGCTATTTGAGTGATCGTACTGTATATAGGAAGCTATGTGGGTTTTAATACAGTATATAGGAAGGCTATGTGAGGCTCATACAATATATAGGGAGGCTATGTGGGGCTCATACTGTATATAGAGAAGCTATGTGAGGGCTCAAACTGATACTGTATATTGGGGGCTGTATGGGGGCTCATCTTGTATATACAGAGACTATATGGGGGCTCATACTGTGCATAGGTGGGCTATGTGGGTTCATGCTGCATATGGGGGACTGTGTGCATGCTCATATTGTATATAGGGTGCTGTATGTGATCTCATACTGTATATAAGGGGGCTCTGTGTTTGATCATAAAGTATATTAGGTGCTGTTTGGGGGCTTATACTGTTCATAGGGATCCTGAAGGGGCTCCTGCTGTATATAGGGGGCTATGTGCGGACTCATACTGTATAGGGGCTGTATAAGGGCTACTGCTAAATATAGGGGGCTATGTGCGGACTCATTCTGTATAGCGGCTGTATAAGGGCTCATGCTGTATATAGGGGGCTGTGTGGGGGGCTCAAACTGTATATATGGTACTGCGTGTTCAGCTCATACTGTATATAGGGGCTGTGTGTGGACTCATACTATCTATAGGGGGCTGTATGGAAGGGCTCAGGCAGAATATCAGCAATCTGTGTGCTGGCTTATGTTGTAAATAGGGGGTGCTGTGTGTGGACTCTTAATGTATATAAGGGGCTGTGGGTGGACTCTGTTATGAACTGGTGGCCTAGGAGCAGCATGAGGCGTACTCTGGAGAAGGTGGTACCTGTACTGACCGCAAACCCTGAACTTAACACCGCAACTAGAAGTAGCCGTGGAATGTACCTATCACTCCCTAGACATCTCGACACAGCCGGAGGACTAATTACCCCTAGAGATAGAAAAGAGAAAACTATCTTGCCTCAGAAAAAAATCCCCAAAGGATAGACAGCCCCCCCCACACAAATATTGACTGTGAGAAGAGAGGGAAATAACATACACAGACTGAAATCAGAATTTAGCAAAGGAGGCCACTTCTAGCTAAATAGAAAGGATAGGACAGAGTACTATGCGGTCAGTATTAAAACACTAGAAAATATCCACCACAGAAAATACAAAAACTCCACATCTAACTAAAGGCATGGAGGGTATATCTGCATCTCCAGAGATACCAGCTTGGCTAAACAAATCCTTATACAGACCAAGCTGGACAAGACAAAACATGGAAAATAACTAGAACGATCAGGCCCACAGCATGTGGACTGCAGAAAACAAAGCCAGCACTTATCTTGTTGAAATGAACAGCAAGCAAGAGAGACCAGGCAGGGAAGTGAATCCTCCAGGAAACAATGGACAACTGGCACTAACCAAAGGGTCAAGCAAGACTAAATAGCCCAGTCAGACTTGCAATAAGTGGACACACCTGATGAATGCTGTGATCAAAAGACAGTAGCACTACTGTTGTGAATTCTGTTCTCGGGCTCCCTCCTGTGGTCAGGAATGGTACTTCGGCGAGTTCTGTTCATGGACTCCCTCTGGTGGCTGTGAGTGGAGCTGCTGGTTCTGAGGTTCTGTCTTCAGCTGACCTCGTTTAGTTCTGCTGGCTGCTCTATTTAACTCCACTCAGATCGTTACCTGATGCCAGCTGTCAATGTTCTAGTACTGGTTCAGTTTTCTCTTGGATCTTTCAAATGACCTGTCTACTCCAGCAAAAGCTAAGTCCCTGCTAGCTGATTTGTTTACTACTGTTTTCTTTTCCAGCCTGGTATCATGATTTTGTCCTGTTAGCTGGAAGCTCTGGGATGCAGAGTGGCACCTCCGCACTGTGAGTCAGTGCGGGGGTCTCTTTTGCACACTCTGCGTGGATTTTTGTCGATTTTTGTGCTGACCGCAAAGATACCTTTTCTATCCTCAATCTGTTTAGTAAGGTCTGGCCTCCTTTGCTGAATCTTGTTTCATTCCTGTGTTTGTGACTTCCATCTTAACTCACAGTCAATATGTGTCGGGGGCTGCCTATTTCTTTGGGGAATTTCTCTGAGGCAAGCTAGGCTTAATTTTCTATCTTTAGGAGTAGTTAGCTCTTAGGCTGTGAAGAGGCGTCTAGGCAGAGTTAGGTACGCTCCACGGCTATTTCTAGTGTGTTGTGATAGGATTAGTGGTTGCGGTCAGCAGAGTTCCCACTTCCCAGAGCTAGTTCAGTATTACTAGTTTGCTCATCAGGTCATTCCAGGTGCTTCTAACCACCAGGTCAATCATAACAGTACAGCTGGCCAATAAAGTGTTAATGCATCTCAATAGAGGGATAAGAGAAGTTCTGAGACCATTTTTCTTTTCCTCTGCAGCATGTTTTGTTTTTCCTATCCCCTAAATCTCTGGGTGGTTCAGGACACAGGTGTAGATATGGACATTCAAGGTATGTCCTCTTGTGTGGATCAACTCACTGCAAGGGTACAAGGCATTCAAGATTATGTAGTTCAGATTCCGATGTTAGAACCCAGAATTCCAATTCCTGCTTTGTTTTCTGGGGATAGATCTAAGTTCCTGAATTTCAAAAATAATTGTAGATTGTTTTTTTCTTTGAAACCCCGCTCCTCTGGTGACCCCCTTCAGCAAGAAAAAATCATAATTTCTTTGCTACGTGGCGACCCTCAAGACTGGGCATTTCCCCTTGCGCCAGGAGATCCTGCACTGCGTAATGTAGATGCTTTGTTTCTGGCGCTTGGATTGCTTTATGATGAACCAGATTCAGTGGATCAGGCAGAAAAATTTTTGCTGGCTTTGTGTCAGGGTCAGGATGAAGTAGAGGTATATTGTCAGAAGTTCAGAAAGTGGTCTGTGCTCACTCAGTGGAATGAGTGTGCCCTGGCGGCAATTTTCAGAAAGGGTCTTTCTGAAGCCCTTAAGGATGTTATGGTGGGATTTCCCACGCCTGCTGGTCTGAATGAGTCTATGTCCTTGGCCATTCAGATCGATCGACGCTTACGTGAGCGCAAAACTGTGCACCATTTGGCGGTGTCTTCTGGGCAGAGGCCTGAGCCTATGCAATGCGATAGGACTTTGACCAGAGCTGAACGGCAAGAATACAGACGTTAGAATGGGCTGTGTTTTTACTGTGGTGACTCCACTCATGCTATCTCTGATTGTCCTAAGCGCACTAAGTGGTTCGCTAGGTCTGCCACCATTGGTACTGTACAGCCAAAATTTCTTTTGTCCGTTACTCTGATTTGCTCTTTGTTGTCCTATTCTGTTATGGCGTTTGTGGATTCAGGCGCTGCCCTGAATTTGATGGACTTGGAGTTTGCCAGGCGCTGTGGTTTTTTCTTGGAGCCCTTACAGTATCCTATTCCATTGAGAGGAATTGATGCTACGCCTTTGGCCAAGAATAAGCCTCAGTACTGGACTCAATTGACCATGTGCATGGCTCCTGCACATCAGGAGGATATTCACTTTTTGGTGTTGCATAATCTGCATGATGTGGTCGTTTTGGGTTTGCCATGGCTACAGGTCCATAATCCAGTATTGGATTGGAAATCAATGTCTGTATCCAGCTGGGGTTGTCAAGGGGTACATGGTGATGTCCCACTGTTGTCAATTTCGTCTTCCCATCCTTCTGAAGTCCCTGAGTTCTTGTCGGATTACCGGGATGTATTTGATGAGCCCAAATCCAGTGCCCTACCTCCTCATAGGGATTGCGATTGTGCTATTAATTTGATTCCTGGTAGTAAGTTCCCGAAGGGCCGACTGTTCAATTTGTCTGTGCCGGAACACGCCGCTATGCGGATTTATATAAAGGAGTCCTTGGAGAAAGGGCATATTCGCCCGTCCTCATCACCGTTGGGAGCAGGGTTCTTTTTTGTGGCCAAGAAGGATGGTTCTCTGAGACCTTGTATAGATTACCGCCTTCTCAATAAAATCACCGTCAAATTTCAGTACCCTTTGCTGCTACTGTCTGATTTGTTTGCTCGAATTAAGGGGGCTAGTTGGTTCACCAAGATAGATCTTCGAGGGGCGTATAATCTTGTGCGTAATAAACAAGGCGATGAATGGAAAACAGCATTTAATACGCCCGAGGGCCATTTTGAGTACCTGGTGATGCCATTCGGGCTTTCTAATGCTCCATCTGTGTTTCAGTCCTTTATGCATGACATCTTCCGAAAGTACCTGGATAGAGTCATGATTGTATATTTGGATGGTATTTTGTTTTTTTCGGACGATTGGGAGTCTCATGTGAAGCAGGTCAGAATGGTGTTTCAGGTCCTTCGTGCTAATTCCTTGTTTGTGAAGGGGTCTAAATGTCTCTTTGGAGTTCAGAAGGTTTCATTTTTGGGCTTCATTTTTTCCCCTTCTACTATCGAGATGGACCCTGTTAAAGTTCAGGCCATTTATGATTGGACTCAGCCTACTTCTGTGAAGAGCCTACAGAAATTCCTGGGCTTTGCTAATTTTTACCGTCTCTTCATCGCTAATTTTTCTAGTGTTGTTAAACCATTGACTGATTTGACCAAGAAAGGTGCTGATGTGGTCAATTGGTCCTCCGCGGCCGTTGAGGCTTTTCAGGAGTTGAAGCGTCGTTTTTCTTCTGCCCCTGTGTTGTGTCAGCCAGATGTTTCGCTCCCGTTTCAGGTCGAGGTGGATGCTTCTGAGATTGGAGCAGGGGCTGTCTTGTCTCAAAGAAGTTCTGATGGCTCGGTGATGAAACCATGTGCTTTCTTTTCTAGAACGTTTTCGCCTGCTGAGCGTAATTATGATGTGGGCAATCGAGAATTGTTGGCTATGAAGTGGGCATTCGAGGAGTGGCGACATTGGCTTGAAGGAGCCAAGCATCGCGTAGTGGTCTTGACGGATCACAAGAATCTGACTTATCTCGAGTATGCCAAGCGCTTGAATCCTAGACAGGCTCGATGGTCGCTGTTTTTTTCCCGCTTCGATTTTGTGGTTTCGTACCTTCCAGGTTCTAAGAATGTGAAGGCTGATGCCCTTTCAAGGAGTTTTTTGCCTGATTCTCCGGGAGTTCCTGAGCCGGTTGGTATTCTCAAGGAGGGGGTAATTTTGTCTGCCATCTCCCCTGATTTGCGGCGGGTGCTGCAGGAGTTTCAGGCTGATAGACCTGACCGTTGCCCAGCGGACAAACTGTTTGTTCCTGATAGATGGACTAGTAGAGTTATCTCTGAGGTTCATTGTTCGGTGTTGGCTGGTCATCCTGGAATCTTTGGTACCAGAGATTTGGTGGCTAGATCCTTTTGGTGGCCTTCCTTGTCACGGGATGTGCGTTCTTTTGTGCAGTCCTGTGGGACTTGTGCTCGGACTAAGCCCTGCTGTTCTCGTGCCAGTGGGTTGCTTTTGCCCTTGCCGGTCCCAAAAAGGCCCTGGACGCATATTTCCATGGATTTTATTTCAGATCTCCCTGTCTCTCAAAGGATGTCGGTTATCTGGGTGGTTTGTGATCGCTTTTCTAAGATGGTCCATTTGGTACCTTTGCCTAAACTGCCTTCCTCCTCCGATTTGGTTCCATTGTTTTTCCAGCACGTGGTTCGTTTGCATGGCATTCCGGAGAACATCGTGTCGGATAGAGGTTCCCAGTTTGTTTCAAGGTTTTGGCGGTCCTTTTGTGCTAAGATGGGCATTGATTTGTCTTTTTCTTCGGCTTTCCATCCTCAGACAAATGGCCAAACCGAACGAACCAATCAGACATTGTAATCATATCTGAGATGCTTTGTTTCTGCTGATCAGGATGATTGGGTATCTTTCTTGCCATTGGCTGAGTTCGCCCTTAATAATCGGGCCAGCTCGGCCACTTTGGTTTCGCCTTTTTTCTGTAATTCTGGTTTCCATCCTCGTTTTTCTTCCGGGCAGGTTGAGTCTTCGGATTGTCCTGGTGTGGATTCTGTGGTGGACAGGTTGCAGCAAATTTGGACTCACGTGGTGGACAATTTGATATTGTCCCAGGAGAAGGCTCAACGTTTCGCTAACCGCCGTCGCTGTGTTGGTCCCCGACTTCGTGTTGGGGATTTGGTTTGGTTGTCGTCTCGTTATGTTCCTATGAAGGTTTCGTCTCCTAAGTTTAAGCCTCAATTCATTGGTCCGTATAAGATTTCTGAAATTCTTAATCCTGTGTCATTTCGTTTGGACCTTCCAGCTTCTTTCGCCATCCATAATGTGTTCCATAGGTCGTTGTTGCGGAGATATGTGACTCCTATGGTTCCCTCCGTTGATTCTCCTGCCCCGGTTTGGGTTGAGGGGGAGTTGGAGTATGTGGTGGAGAAGATTTTTTTATTCTCGTATTTCGAGACGGAAACTTCAGTACCTGGTCAAGTGGAAAGGTTATGGTCAGGAGGTTAATTCCTGGGTTGTTGCCTCTGATGTTCATGCTGCCGATCTGGTTCGTGCCTTTCATTTGGCTCGTCCTGATTGGCCTGGGGGCTCTGGTGAGGGTTCGGTGACCCCTCCTCAAGGGGGGGTACTGTTGTGAATTCTGTTCTCGGGCTCCCTCCTGTGGTCAGGAATGGTACTTCAGCGAGTTCTGTTCATGGACTCCCTCTGGTGGCTGTGAGTGGAGCTGCTGGTTCTGAGGTTCTGTCTTCAGCTGACCTCGTTTAGTTCTGCTGGCTGCTCTATTTAACTCCACTCAGATCGTTACCTGATGCCAGCTGTCAATGTTCTAGTACTGGTTCAGTTTTCTCTTGGATCTTTCAGATGACCTGTCTACTCCAGCAAAAGCTAAGTCCCTGCTAGCTGATTTGTTTACTACTGTTTTCTTTTCCAAAAAAAACATCAAAAAGGAGGACTAGAAGCTATATAGCCATAAAATCACAAAGCTTTATTGAAGACATACATACAAAATCAATTAAAAAGGAGGCAGAGAATATGCAAATAAGAACCACCAAGGAGGTAAGATAATACAATAGTGTTTACATAAATAGCAAATTAATGGTCAAAAAAACTATACAAAAAATGCGTAGGATTCAGGTATAATAAAGTTCATAGAAATGTACTTCCCTTCATAAAAATAGTTAGGGGTACTATACGCATATAAATGTAAGTATGTATATACCCAAGCTTATTACTAATATTGTATCTTGCCACAAAGTGGCTATGTGCTTTAATAAATATTCCGAAAAATAAAGTGTATAAACAAAGCCTAATCCTATATAATATAATGTGGTGACCTTCATAAAGAGGATAAAATCCTTCACATACCGTTATTATATTTCATAGGGAATATACATGCGGCTTAAAGTGCAAAATTAGTGGCCTATAGAAAGGAACATAGCTGATGCACATATAAGACTTTGCCAAGTGGCATATATAGAAACAGAAATAGCTTGGAGTATTACCTCTATAGTGGTAGCAGCAGCCCGACGCGCGTTTCGCGTATTGCTTCGTCTAAGGGAAAGTGCTTACTACTGTTGTGTTACTAGTTGCTTTTATAACCCCAGTTACATCCACATTGGTGACATTCTAATGGCGGTGCTTCCGCTGGCAAACCCGCATGACGTCGCTGCTGGTCAGCGCCACGTGACGCCTGACCACTCCCCAGCCCGACGCGTCAGAGCAAGAGGGTGGACCAAGCGCCAACAGCGACGCGTCTCCACAGCAACGTCAAGCCAGGAGACCTACGCAAGCGCCCATTGCGCTAGTAAGTATCGGTGGGGGATTCTCAAGATAAACAAATAAGTGAAGACTATAAATAAATTCGGCTCAATGTGTATATTTTCTAAAGGTAAAAAGTGTACCTATCAAAACCAACAAAAATACTAAAAATAAATACTCACTAAAGGAATATAAGAAAAACTAAAGAGCTATGAGTATATAATTACTACCATAAAAGTGCCATATGTGATGCTATAAAAAGTGCTGTAGTATAATCGTATATCTAAATACGTGACAAAAATATATATTATTACTCTAAAAAATTATAAATAAATAACACAAAAATTATAATTAATACCGCGTGCAAACAAATTGTAAATACATATACATATGTAAACATTCATAAATATAAATGTAAAGAAATCATGCAAAATATAAAAATCCTGACTATAAAAACACATAACATCTCAAAGACAGCATGAGATAACACTTATGTAACTATGCTGCAAAATAGCATTAGTTTAGTGTGTAAAAAAGGTTTAGATAGCTCCACCGATGGCAAACCGGCGTGACGCCACTGTTATTCAGCGCCACGTGACATCCGTCCGCTCCCCAGTTCGACGCGTCAGAACAAGGAGGCGGACCAGGTGCCAACAGCGGCGCGTCCCCACAGCGACATCAAAGCAGGGAGCCACCAAGGGAGCACCCACCATCAAAAATATAGGGGAGGAATTCACAATATGAACAAGCTGCTCTATATATATTTATGCGTTTTTAAAGATAAAAATAGTGTAAAAAATGCCAACAAGATACTGTAACTATATTAGTATCACAAATATGTGCCATAAATAGTGCTATAATAAACTTATATATCAAATAACATTATTATAAAATAATATAATAAAACACCGACAAAGTGCATTATAGTGTCTGATACTAAGTGAAAAAAAAATATATTTCTAAATAACAATTATATATAAATATAGACATTTATAAAAATATAAACACAAAGCAAACCTACAATATATACTAGTCTTCACTTATAAAATACAAAATATCTCAAAGGAAAATTTCTTCATGGGATGATACTTTCTCCCACTGTTTCTTTGCTTATAAATAACGATAGTCCAGTATATAATAAAATATTCATGGTTCCACCGATAGCGCAGAAGAGGATGATATGTAGCCATAAGACCAAAGGGGATTTCTGATATCAATAAATGCTTAAAGGCAGCTAAAATAAAGATAAAAAACATATAAATTAAAAACTAGCAACAACATCATAAAAACATGCTTAAAATCAATTTACAAGAAAGGGGCAAAACTAAGGACTTCATTTAAACCTGAAGGTTGGACGGAACCCACTTTATATATCCACTGGGCCTCCAGCTGTGCTAATGTTTTCTTCCAATTACCTCCCCGTGTGTCAATATGTACCTTGTCAATACCAGTGACCGATAGGAGAGTCGCATCACAGCCATGGTATTTTTTGAAATGCCTAGGTATAGGCTTCAAAAGTGTAGGATCCTCTACACTAATTGCATTTGCTATATCCCGGTAGTGTTCTCTTGCCCTAATTTTGAGTGACCTAGATGTGAGCCCTACATATAGCTTGGGGCAAGTGCATCTTGCTAAATAAACTACCCCTATCGAATTACAAGTGATGTGCTGCGTGATGGTGAATATGGTCTTACCGTCACTGGATTTGAACTCAGTAGCACGCAGCATATTAGGGCAGGCAATGCATTCTCCACATGGGTAAAAACCCCATTTTGGGCCTTTAGATGAAAAACTCCTCTCTATTTGTGGTCCGCGGTAGTAGCTGTGAACTAGCTGGTCTTTAAGGTTAGGCGATCGACGAAAAGTAATGGACGGATGTTGCGGTAAATATTGAGTAAGGGTACGGTCATTTGTCAAAATAGGCCAATATTTATTCAAAGCTTCTCTCATCTCAAACCATTTGCCATTGTATGTGGATATGAAGCGCACTGTTGGCTCGGCAGCATTGTTCTTACGTTGTTGCAGAAGATCGGGGCGTTTTAATTTTTTTGCTTTCTTAAGGCCTCTTTTTATACTTCTCTTAGAATAACCTCGTTCTTCAAATCTTGTTGCGAGTAAACTAGCTTGTTTCTGAAAAGTCAGATCATTAGAGCAAATTCGTCTGGCTCTCAAAAATTGTCCCGTAGGTATTCCATCTATGAGAGGCCTCGGATGTGAAGATGTTGCATGGAGTAAGTTGTTTACGGCTGTTTTTTTACGGAAAACATCAGTTTCAAGGGTTTTTCCAATTTCTCCTGTGATCTGAATATCTAAAAAATCAATAGTAGTTTGACTGTAGTTACAGGTTAATCGGATATTCAAATTATTGTTATTCAGAATCTTTACAAAATCCAGGAGGTCCCGTTCTGAACCCTGCCAGACGATCAAAATATCGTCTATGTAGCGGGTCCAGAACAGGACTCCCTCTATGTGCGCTACTGGTTCCGTGAAAAAAATCTTTCTCTCCCACATACCTAAAAATAAATTTGCGTATGAACACGCAAAAGCCGCGCCCATGGCAGTGCCTTGTCTTTGAAGATATATAGTCTCTTTAAAAATAAAAAAATTGTGCTCCAGGGCAAAAGTTAGCAGGGTGAGAAGAAAATTCACAAAGTCTGGTTCATGTTCGCTCATTCTCAAAAAAGTTTTAACTGCTTGAATGCCATCCCGATGGTGGATGGATGTATATAATGATTCTACATCCATCGAGACTAGCCACATATCCTCCTCCCAGGGTATTCCTTCAATCTTTCTCAAGACATCACCAGTGTCTTTAGCGTAGGAGGGGAGATCAGCTACCAATGGCTTTAAATGAAAATCCAAAAATTTGGATATTGTCTCACATAAATTTCCATTGCCTGAAACTATAGGCCGCCCCGGTGGAACATCAGGATTTTTATGAATCTTAGGGGTAAAGTAGATACAGGCCATTTTAGGATATTGGGGAATGAGGTGGTTTTGCAAATCTTTTGTTATTAACCCTTCATAGAAGGCTTTATCCAAGATGTTTTGTAGATCTTGTTGATATTTGGATGTCGGGTTAAATGTTAATTTTTTATAGCAGGATTCATCCCGCAATTGCCTGTAAGCCTCCTTTTCATACATGTGTGTCGGCCAAACCACCACATTCCCCCCTTTATCCGCAGATTTAATTAATACCCCCTTTAAATTTTTAAGTTCTTTTAAAGCTACTCTATGGGCTCTAGACAAATTTGATCCGACAGTCGATGTTTTAATTTTCTCAAATTCTTTGGTAACCAATTTGACGAACATTTCAATATCAGGGTAAAGATTTAGAGGGGGAAATTTTTTTGGGGTAGGTGGAAAAAATTTACCTGTATTCACTTCATGGCTCGATTGTTGTTGTTCATCACTTAGTTCCTCTAAAATGGCTATAGCTTGTAGATCTGCATCAGTCCAGTCCTCCTCTGTAGGTTTGTTATGCAATTTTTTGAGGACTAGCTTGCGAGCAAACAATTGTAGATCTTTTATAGCTAAAAAGGAATTAAAGGATGAAGTAGGTGAAAAAGATAGACCTAAGCTTAACACTTCATTTTGTGCTTTTGTAAGTTCACAACTAGAGAGGTTAATCACCTGTAATTTAGAGGAAGAAGCACCTCCATTATTCCTTCCGTATCTCTTTGATGTATCATTCTTCCTCCTATAGTTAGTTTTACGCAAATTATATAAACGATTATGAGTTTCTTCTCCTTCTCTTGAGGATACAGATGACATAGAGGAGGACCGGGATATATTAGGAGATTTAACGGTAGTTGATTGCCATTTATAAACTGTGTTACTTTTATAATCCTGTAGGTCTCTTTGGAATTTTTTAGCTTTAATCTCCTTTATCTCCTTTTCCCATATAGAGAATTGATTATCGATTTCTTTATTAAGTCCATCCATCTCAGAGACACTTAAATTTTCACTTAGTTTTTTCTGAGTGTCTTCAATTTCTGTGTCTAACTTTTCAATGCTTTTTTTGTTATTGCCTATTAATAGCTCCATAAGAGCTCTTGAACACACTGAACACGCCTCTTCCCATTTTGTCCTAAATGTCATGTCCTCAACTGGGAAAGAGGGCATGATACGCACCCGAAGGCCTCTCGGTATGAGGCCTTTGGCCAAATAACTCTCTAATGATGCCTTATTCCACCAGGTTCGGGTCCTCTTTTTTAAAAAATATTTCATGGAATTTTTAAGCTCCAACTTTTGCCCACTCTCTGTAGTTACTGATTGCATCGACTCTCCTCCAAAAACTGTGTCAATACATGTAAGCCAGTTTTTGTCTCTGGCTTTAATGTCCATCCTGGCAGAAATATAGAAAACTGTAAACTAATACAGAAAAATACAATGCATCAAAGAGAAGAAAAACACCTGCCTAGATAAATGGCATAACTTCAAATCAACATAAACATCAAAAAGGAGGACTAGAAGCTATATAGCCATAAAATCACAAAGCTTTATTGAAGACATACATACAAAATCAATTAAAAAGGAGGCAGAGAATATGCAAATAAGAACCACCAAGGAGGTAAGATAATACAATAGTGTTTACATAAATAGCAAATTAATGGTCAAAAAAACTATACAAAAAATGCGTAGGATTCAGGTATAATAAAGTTCATAGAAATGTACTTCCCTTCATAAAAATAGTTAGGGGTACTATACGCATATAAATGTAAGTATGTATATACCCAAGCTTATTACTAATATTGTATCTTGCCACAAAGTGGCTATGTGCTTTAATAAATATTCCGAAAAATAAAGTGTATAAACAAAGCCTAATCCTATATAATATAATGTGGTGACCTTCATAAAGAGGATAAAATCCTTCACATACCGTTATTATATTTCATAGGGAATATACATGCGGCTTAAAGTGCAAAATTAGTGGCCTATAGAAAGGAACATAGCTGATGCACATATAAGACTTTGCCAAGTGGCATATATAGAAACAGAAATAGCTTGGAGTATTACCTCTATAGTGGTAGCAGCAGCCCGACGCGCGTTTCGCGTACTGCTTCGTCTAAGGGAAAGTGCTTACTACTGTTGTGTTACTAGTTGCTTTTATAACCCCAGTTACATCCACATTGGTGACATTCTAATGGCGGTGCTTCCGCCGGCAAACCCGCATGACGTCGCTGCTGGTCAGCGCCACGTGACGCCTGACCACTCCCCAGCCCGACGCGTCAGAGCAAGAGGGTGGACCAAGCGCCAACAGCGACGCGTCTCCACAGCAACGTCAAGCCAGGAGACCTACGCAAGCGCCCATTGCGCTAGTAAGTATCGGTGGGGGATTCTCAAGATAAACAAATAAGTGAAGACTATAAATAAATTCGGCTCAATGTGTATATTTTCTAAAGGTAAAAAGTGTACCTATCAAAACCAACAAAAATACTAAAAATAAATACTCACTAAAGGAATATAAGAAAAACTAAAGAGCTATGAGTATATAATTACTACCATAAAAGTGCCATATGTGATGCTATAAAAAGTGCTGTAGTATAATCGTATATCTAAATACGTGACAAAAATATATATTATTACTCTAAAAAATTATAAATAAATAACACAAAAATTATAATTAATACCGCGTGCAAACAAATTGTAAATACATATACATATGTAAACATTCATAAATATAAATGTAAAGAAATCATGCAAAATATAAAAATCCTGACTATAAAAACGCATAACATCTCAAAGACAGCATGAGATAACACTTATGTAACTATGCTGCAAAATAGCATTAGTTTAGTGTGTAAAAAAGGTTTAGATAGCTCCACCGATGGCAAACCGGCGTGACGCCACTGTTATTCAGCGCCACGTGACATCCGTCCGCTCCCCAGTTCGACGCGTCAGAACAAGGAGGCGGACCAGGTGCCAACAGCGGCGCGTCCCCACAGCGACATCAAAGCAGGGAGCCACCAAGGGAGCACCCACCATCAAAAATATAGGGGAGGAATTCACAATATGAACAAGCTGCTCTATATATATTTATGCGTTTTTAAAGATAAAAATAGTGTAAAAAATGCCAACAAGATACTGTAACTATATTAGTATCACAAATATGTGCCATAAATAGTGCTATAATAAACTTATATATCAAATAACATTATTATAAAATAATATAATAAAACACCGACAAAGTGCATTATAGTGTCTGATACTAAGTGAAAAAAAAATATATTTCTAAATAACAATTATATATAAATATAGACATTTATAAAAATGTAAACACAAAGCAAACCTACAATATATACTAGTCTTCACTTATAAAATACAAAATATCTCAAAGGAAAATTTCTTCATGGGATGATACTTTCTCCCACTGTTTCTTTGCTTATAAATAACGATAGTCCAGTATATAATAAAATATTCATGGTTCCACCGATAGCGCAGAAGAGGATGATATGTAGCCATAAGACCAAAGGGGATTTCTGATATCAAAAAATGCTTAAAGGCAGCTAAAATAAAGATAAAAGGTAGGTACACTTTTTACCTTTAGAAAATATACACATTGAGCCGAATTTATTTATAGTCTTCACTTATTTGTTTATCTTGAGAATCCCCCACCGATACTTACTAGCGCAATGGGCGCTTGCGTAGGTCTCCTGGCTTGACGTTGCTGTGGAGACGCGTCGCTGTTGGCGCTTGGTCCACCCTCTTGCTCTGACGCGTCGGGCTGGGGAGTGGTCAGGCGTCACGTGGCGCTGACCAGCAGCGACGTCATGCGGGTTTGCCGGCGGAAGCACCGCCATTAGAATGTCACCAATGTGGATGTAACTGGGGTTATAAAAGCAACTAGTAACACAACAGTAGTAAGCACTTTCCCTTAGACGAAGCAATACGCGAAACGCGCGTCGGGCTGCTGCTACCACTATAGAGGTAATACTCCAAGCTATTTCTGTTTCTATATATGCCACTTGGCAAAGTCTTATATGTGCATCAGCTATGTTCCTTTCTATAGGCCACTAATTTTGCACTTTAAGCCGCATGTATATTCCCTATGAAATATAATAACGGTATGTGAAGGATTTTATCCTCTTTATGAAGGTCACCACATTATATTATATAGGATTAGGCTTTGTTTATACACTTTATTTTTCGGAATATTTATTAAAGCACATAGCCACTTTGTGGCAAGATACAATATTAGTAATAAGCTTGGGTATATACATACTTACATTTATATGCGTATAGTACCCCTAACTATTTTTATGAAGGGAAGTACATTTCTATGAACTTTATTATACCTGAATCCTACGCATTTTTTGTATAGTTTTTTTGACCATTAATTTGCTATTTATGTAAACACTATTGTATTATCTTACCTCCTTGGTGGTTCTTATTTGCATATTCTCTGCCTCCTTTTTAATTGATTTTGTATGTATGTCTTCAATAAAGCTTTGTGATTTTATGGCTATATAGCTTCTAGTCCTCCTTCTTGATGTTTATGTTGATTTGAAGTTATGCCATTTATCTAGGCAGGTGTTTTTCTTCTCTTTGATGCATTGTTTTCTTTTCCAGCCTGTTATCATGATTTTGTCCTGTTAGCTGGAAGCTCTGGGATGCAGAGTGGCACCTCCGCACTGTGAGTCAGTGCGGGGGTCTCTTTTGCACACTCTGCATGGATTTTTGTCGATTTTTGTGCTGACCGCAAAGATACCTTTTCTATCCTCAATCTGTTTAGTAAGGTCTGGCCTCCTTTGCTGAATCTTGTTTCATTCCTGTGTTTGTGACTTCCATCTTAACTCACAGTCAATATGTGTCGGGGGTTGCCTATTTCTTTGGGGAATTTCTCTGAGGCAAGCTAGGCTTAATTTTCTATCTTTAGGAGTAGTTAGCTCTTAGGCTGTGAAGAGGCGTCTAGGCAGAGTTAGGTACGCTCCACGGCTATTTCTAGTGTGTTGTGATAGGATTAGTGGTTGCGGTCAGCAGAGTTCCCACTTCCCAGAGCTAGTTCAGTATTACTAGTTTGCTCATCAGGTCATTCCGGGTGCTTCTAACCACCAGGTCAATCATAACACACTACCACTTATAACCACCGGAGGGAGCCCAAGAGCAGAATTCACAACAGTACCCCCCCCTTGAGGAGGGGTCACCGAACCCTCACCAGAGCCCCCAGGCTGATCCAGACGAGTCAAATGAAAGGCACGAACCACATCGTCATCATGAACCTCGGACGCATTAACCCAAGAATTATCCTCCTTGCCATAACCTGTTATGATCTGGTGGCCTAGGAGCAGCATGGACGAGCTCTGGAGTAGGTGGCCTCTATACTGACCGCAGACCCTGAACTTAACACCGCAACTAGAAGTAGCCGTGGGATGTTCCTGTCACTCCCTAGACACCTCGTCACAGCCGGAGGACTAATTACCCCTAAAGAAAGAAACAGGAAAACTATCTTGCCTCAAAGAAAATCCCCAAAGGAAAGACAGCCCCCCACAAATATTGGCTGTGCGAGGAGAGGGAAATTACAAACGCAGACTGAAAACAGAATTTAGCAAAGGAAGCCACGCTACCTAGAAAGAAAAGACAGGACAGAGTACTGTGCGGTCAGTATTAAAATACTACAAAAATCCACCACAGAGAATACAAAAATCTCCACACCTAACTAAAGGCATGGAGGGTAACTCTGCAACTCCAGAGCTTCCAGCTTGGCTGAATAAATCCTTACACAGACAAAGCTGGACAAGAAAAAACATAGCAATTCACTGAACTATAAAGTCCACCGCATGTGGACTGCAAAAACAAAGCCAGGACTTATCTTTGATGATTTGGACAATCCAGCAGGAGAAACCAAGCAGCGATGTGAATCCTCCAGAAAACAATGGACAACTGGCACTCACTAAAGGGTGAAGCCAGACTAAATAGCCCCGTCCGAAGTGGACGCACCTGATAACTGCTGTGAAGGACAAACAGCAGCACTACCACTTATAACCACCGGAGGGAGCCCAAGAGCAAAACCCACAACAGAATTCACAACAGTAACCCCCTTTGAGGAGGGGTCACCGAACCCTCACCAGAGCCCCCAGGCCGATCCAAACGAGCCAAATGGAAGGCACGAACCAAATCGTCAGCATGAACATCGGAGGCAACAACCCAAGAATTATCCTCCTGGCCATAACCCTTCCACTTGACAAGATACTGAAGCCTCCGTCTTGAAAAACGAGAATCCAAGATCTTCTCCACAACATACTCCAACTCCCCATCAATCAACACCGGGGCAGGAGGATCAACAGAGGGAACCACGGGCACCACATATTTCCACAACAAAGATCTATGAAAAACATTATGGATGGAAAAAGAGGCTGGAAGGGCCAAACGAAAAGACACTGGATTGATAATCTCAGAAATCCTATAAGGACCAATAAACCGAGGCATGAACTTCGGGGAAGAAACCTTCATAGGAACATGACGAGAAGACAACCAGACTAAATCCCCAACCCGAAGCCGGGAACCCACACGCCGACAACGGTTGGCAAAACGCTGAGCCTCCTCCTGAGACAACACCAAATTGTCCACAACATGAGCCCAAATCTGCTGCAACCTGTCAACCACAGAGTCCACCCCAGGGCAATCAGAAGACTCAACCTGCCCTGAAGAAAAACGAGGATGAAACCCAGAATTACAAAAGAATGGTGAAACCAAGGTAGCAGAACTAGCCCGATTATTAAGGGCAAACTAGGCCAATGGCAAGAAAGCCACCCAATCATCCTGATCAGCAGACACAAAGCATCTCAAATAAGTTTCCAAAGTCTGGTTAGTTCGCTCGGTTTGGCCGTTTGTCTGAGGATGAAATGCGGAAGAAAAAGACAAATCAATGCCCAGCTTAGCACAAAAGGACCGCCAAAACCTAGAAACAAACTGGGAACCTCTATCGGACACAATATTCTCCGGAATGCTATGCAAACGAACCACATGCTGAAAAAACAATGGAACCAACTCAGAAAAGGAAGGCAATTTAGGCAAAGGTACCAAATGAACCATCTTAGAAAACTGGTCACAGACCACCCAGATAACAGACATCCTCTGGGAAACAGGAAGATCCGACATAAAATCCATAGAAATATGCATCCAAGGCCTCTCAGGGACCGGCAAAGGCAAAAGCAACCCACTGGCGCGGGAACAGCAAGGCTTGGCCCGCGCACAAGTCCCACAGGACTGCACAAAAGAACGCACATCTCGTGACAAAGAAAGCCACCAAAAGGACCTACCAACCAAATCTCTGGTACCAAAAATCCCAGAATGGCCAGCCAACACTGAACAATGAATCTCAGAAATCACTTTACTAGTCCATCTGTCAGGAACAAACAATTTCCCCACTGGACAGCGATCAGGCTTATCGGCCTGAAACTCCTGAAGAGCCCGTCGTAAATCAGGGGAGATGGCAGAAAGAATCACCCCTTCCTTCAGAATGCCGACCGGCTCAAGGACCCCAGGAGAATCAGGCAAAAAACTCCTAGAGAGGGCATCCGCCTTAACATTCTTAGAACCTGGAAGGTACGAGACCACAAAATCAAAACGGGAGAAAAACAGGGACCATCGGGCCTGTCTAGGATTCAGCCGTCTGGCAGACTTGAGGTAAATCAGATTCTTATGATCAGTCAAGACCACAATACGGTGCTTGGCCCCCTCAAGCCAATGACGCCACTCCTCAAATGCCCACTTCATAGCCAACAACACACAATTGCCGACATCATAATTGCGTTCCGCAGGTGAAAACTTCCGAGAAAAGAAGGCACACGGTTTCAACAAGGAACCATCAGAATTCCTCTGAGACAAAACGGCCCCTGCCCCAATCTCAGAAGCGTCAACCTCAACCTGAAATGGAAGGGAGACATCCGGCTGATGCAACACAGGGGCAGAAGTAAATCGGCGTTTAAGCTCCTGAAAGGCAGAAACAGCTGCAGAGGACCAATTCACCACATCAGCGCCCTTCTTCGTCAAATCGGTCAGGGGTTTAACCACACTGGAGAAGTTGGCAATAAAGCGGCGATAAAAATTAGCAAAGCCCAAAAATTTCTGAAGGCTCTTCACAGAAGTGGGCTGCATCCAATCATGAATGGCTTGAACCTTAACCGGATCCATTTCTATAGATGAAGGAGAAAAAATGAAGCCCAAAAAAGAAACCTTCTGTACTCCAAAAAGGCACTTAGACCCCTTCACGAACAAAGCATTATCACGAAGGATCTGAAATACCATCCTGACTTGTTTCACATGAGACTCCCAATCATCTGAAAAAATCAAAATATCATCCAAATATACAATCATGAATTTATCAAGATAATTCCGAAATATATCATGCATAAAGGACTGAAACACAGATGGGGCTTTAGAGAGCCCGAATGGCATCACAAGGTATTCAAAATGGCCTTCGGGCGTATTAAACGCAGTTTTCCATTCGTCACTCTGCTTAATACGAACAAGATTATGTGCCCCTCGAAGGTCAATCTTAGTAAACCAACTAGCCCCCTTAATCCTAGCAAACAAATCAGAAAGCAAAGGCAAAGGGTATTGGAATTTGACCGTGATCTTATTTAAGAGGCGATAATCAATACAGGGTCTCAAGGAGCCATCCTTCTTGGCAACAAAAAAAAACCTGCTCTCAATGGTGAAGAAGATGGCCGAATATGCCCTTTCTCCAAAGATTCCTTAACATAGCTCCGCATGGCGGAATGTTCTGGCACAGACAGGTTAAAAAGTCGGCCCTTAGGGAACTTACAACCTGGAATCAAGTCGATAGCACAATCACAGTCCCTATGCAGTGGAAGGGAACTGGACTTGGGCTCATCAAATACATCCTGGAAATCTGACAAAAACTCAGGAATTTCAGAAGAGGGGGAGGAGGTAATTGACATTAAAGGAACGTTACCATGAACCCCCTGACAACCCCAACTAGTCACAGACATAGATTTCCAATCCAATACCGGATTATGCACCTGTAACCATGGGAAACCCAGCACAATAGCATCATGCAAATTATGCAACACCAGAAAACGACAATCTTCCTGATGAGCTGGCGCCATACACATGGTCAGCTGTGTCCAAAACTGAGGTTTATTTTTAGCCAGCGGTGTAGCATCAATGCCCGTCAAAGGAATAGGATTCTGTAAAGGCTGCAAAGGGAACCCACAATGTCTGGCAAATTCTAAGTCCATTAAGTTTAAAGCGGCGCCTGAATCCACAAATGTCATGACAGAAAATGACGATAATGAGCAGATCAGGGTCACAGATAACAGAAATTTAGGTTGTACAGTACTGATGGTAACAGAAGTAGCGATTCTCTTAGTACGCTTAGGGCAATCAGAAATAACATGAGCAGAATCGCCGCAGTAAAAACACAACCCATTCTGACGTCTGAATCCGTGTCGTTCCGCTCTAGACACAATCCTATCACACTGCATAGGCTCAGGACTCCGCTCGGAAGACAACGCCACAGCGCGCACAACTCTGCGCTCGCGTAAGCGCCGATCAATCTGAATGGCCAGAGACATAGAATCACTCAGACCAGCAGGCGTGGGAAACCCCACCATAACATCTTTAACAGATTCCGAAAGACCCTTTCTGAAAATTGCAGCCAAGGCATCCTCATTCCACTTAGTCAGCACAGACCATTTTCTAAATTTCTGGCAATATAATTCTGCCGCTTCTTGACCCTGAGACAGGGCCAACAAGGTCTTCTCAGCATGATCCACTGAATTAGGTTCATCATACAATAACCCTAGCGCTTGAAAAAAGGTGTCTACATTAAGCAAAGCAGGATTTCCAGCTTCCAAGGAGAACGCCCAATCCTGAGGGTCACCGCGCAGCAGAGAAATGACTATTTTAACCTGCTGGATGGGATCACCAGAGGAACGGGGTTTCAGAGCTAAAAACAGTTTACAGTTATTTTTAAAGCTCAAAAATTTGGACCTGTCTCTAAAAAACAAATCAGGAGTTGGAATTCTAGGCTCCAAAACCGGAGTCTGAACGATATAATCGGAAATACCCTGTACTCTAGCAGCAAGCTGATCCACACGAGAAGCCAATCCCTGAACGTCCATACCAGCGCCAAACTCCTGAACCACCCAGAGGTAAAGAGGAAAGAAGAGGCACAACAGACTACAGAAAAAAAAAATGGCTCAGCACTTTCCTTTCTTTCTTCTGAGATGCAATTAACTCATGGTTGGCCAGTTGTACTGTTATGAACTGGTGGCCTAGGAGCAGCATGAGGCGTACTCTGGAGAAGGTGGTACCTGTACTGACCGCAGACCCTGAACTTAACACTGCAACTAGAAGTAGCCGTGGAATGTACCTATCACTCCCTAGACATCTCTACACAGCCGGAGGACTAATTACCCCTAGAGATAGAAAATTGAAAACTATCTTGCCTCAGAGAAAATTCCCCAAAGGATAGACAGCCCCCCCCACACAAATATTGACTGTGAGAAGAGAGGGAAATAACATACACAGACTGAAATCAGAATTTAGCAAAGGAGGCCACTTCTAGCTAAATAGAAAGGATAGGACAGAGTACTATGCGGTCAGTATTAAAACACTAGAAAATATCCACCACAGAAAATACAAAAACTCCACATCTAACTAAAGGCATGGAGGGTATATCTGCATCTCCAGAGATACCAGCTTGGCTAAACAAATCCTTATACAGACCAAGCTGGACAAGACAAAACATGGAAAATAACTAGAACGATCAGGCCCACAGCATGTGGACTGCAGAAAACAAAGCCAGCACTTATCTTGTTGAAATGAACAGCAAGCAAGAGAGACCAGGCAGGGAAGTGAATCCTCCAGGAAACAATGGACAACTGGCACTAACCAAAGGGTCAAGCAAGACTAAATAGCCCAGTCAGACTTGCAATAAGTGGACACACCTGATGAATGCGCGATCCAAAGACAGCAGCACTACCACTTATAACCACCGGAGGGAGCCCAAGAGCAGAATTCACAACAGGACTCGTACTGCATATAGGGTGTTGTGTGTGGGCTCATACTGTATAGGGGGTTGTGTGTGGACTCACACTGAATATAGAGGAAGTGTGTGGGGACACCCCCTATACAGGTCCTTCTCAAAAAATTAGCATATAGTGTTAAATTTCATTATTTACCATAATGTAATGATTACAATTAAACTTTCATATATTATAGATTCATTATCCACCAACTGAAATTTGTCAGGTCTTTTATTGTTTTAATACTGATGATTTTGGCATACAACTCCTGATAACCCAAAAAACCTGTCTCAATAAATTAGCATATCAAGAAAAGGTTCTCTAAATGACCTATTACCCTAATCTTCTGAATCAACTAATTAACTCTAAACACATGCAAAAGATACCTGAGGCTTTTAAAAACTCCCTGCCTGGTTCATTACTCAAAACCCCCATCATGGGTAAGACTAGCGACCTGACAGATGTCAAGAAGGCCATCATTGACACCCTCAAGCAAGAGGGTAAGACCCAGAAAGAAATTTCTCAACAAATAGGCTGTTCCCAGAGTGCTGTATCAAGGCACCTCAATGGTAAGTCTGTTGGAAGGAAACAATGTGGCAGAAAACGCTGTACAACGAGAAGAGGTGACCGGAACCTGAGGAAGCAGTGGACTGAGTCTGGTGTGGAAACATCCAGAGCCACCGTGCACAGGCGTGTGCAGGAAATGGGCTACAGGTGCCGCATTCCCCAGGTAAAGCCACTTTTGAACCATAAACAGTGGCAGAAGCGCCTGACCTGGGCTACAGAGAAGCAGCACTGGACTGTTGCTAAGTGGTCCCAAGTACTTTTTTCTGATGAAAGCAAATTTTGCATGTCATTCGGAAATCAAGTTGCCAGAGTCTGGAGGAAGACTGGGGAGAAGGAAATGCCAAAATGCCTGAAGTCCAGTGTCAAGTACCCACAGTCAGTGATGGTGTGGGGTGCCATGTCAGCTGCTGGTGTTGGTCCACTGTGTTTCATCAAGGGCAGGGTCAATGCAGCTAGCTATCAGGAGATTTTGGAGCACTTCATGCTTCCATCGGCTGAAATGCTTTATGGAGATGAAGATTTCATTTTTCAGCACGACCTGGCACCTGCTCACAGTGCCAAAACCACTGGTAAATGGTTTACTGACCATGGTATTACTGTGCTCAATTGGCCTGCCAACTATCCTGACCTGAACCCCATAGAGAATCTGTGGGATATTGTGAAGAGAAAGTTGAGAGACGCAAGACCCAACACTCTGGATGAGCTTAAGGCCGCTATTGAAGCATCCTGGGCCTCCATAACATCTCAGCAGTGTCACAGGCTGATTGCCTCCATGCCACGCCGCATTGAAGCAGTCATTTCTGCCAAAGGATTCCCGACCAAGTATTGAGTGCATAACTGAACATTATTATTTGATGGTTTTTTTGTTTTGTATTAAAAAACACTTTTATTTGATTGGTCGGGTGAAATATGCTAATTTATTGAGACAGGTTTTTTGGGTTATCAGGAGTTGTATGCCAAAATCATCAGTATTAAAACAATAAAAGACCTGACAAATTTCAGTTGGTGGATAATGAATCTATAATATATGAAAGTTTAATTGTAATCATTACATTATGGCAAATAATGAAATTTAACACTATATGCTAATTTTTTGAGAAGGACCTGTATATCGGGGTGTAAGCATGCATAATTGTGCTCAATACTAAGTGATACAATTAATATAAAATAATAACTGATATGTTAATATTAAAATTGAGCTGAATTAATTTCAGCCTATTAGTTTGGCCCTCCTCACCAGCCACGGCCTCTTATGGAAAAATAGCCCCTGATATAGAGGATTCAGGTCATCCACACTGATAAAATGCTTATAAATTACTAGATGGTAGCCCGATTCTAACGCATCAGGTATTCTTCAATATGTATGTAGTTTATTTATGAAGATTTTAGAATAATACATTGAATACACAGGATTCGGCCGGCCGCGACCAATTAACGAAGTGTGGTTCAAATCCCGCCCCAATTCCCAGCCGGACTGCGCCTGTCGTTGATTGTTCGCGGCCGGCCATGTAGTATATAGCACAGCCACGTAGTATATAACAGCCCATGTAGACAATAGCACAGCCATGTAGCATATAACACAGCTCACGTAGTATATAACAGCCCACGCACGCAGTGTATAACACAGCCCATTGTCATGATCTCAATGGCATGAGAACATAGCATAAGCATATATAGGAACTAGCTCTTGGAAGATGGGAACTGAGCTGACCATGAACTAAACCTAACGCACAACTAGCAGTGGCCGGGTAGCATGCCTACGTTGATTCTAGATGCCCAGCACCAGCCGGAGGACTAAATAAAGCTAGCAGAGGAAAATATTAGTCCTAGCTCACCTCTAGAGAAATACCCCGAAAGGAGACAGAGGCCCCCCACATGTATTGGCGGTGAGTTGAGATGAAATAACAAACGTAGTATGAAAATAGGTTTAGCAAATTTGAGGTCCACTTACTACATAGCAGAAGACAGAAAGGACACTTTCATGGTCAGCTGAAAACCCTATCAAAAACACCATCCAGAAATTACTTTAAAACTCTGGCATTAACTCATAACACCAGAGTGGCAATTCCTGTTCACAAGAGCTTTCCAGACACAGTAACGAAACTACAGCTGTGAACTGGAACAAAAATGCAAAAACAAACATGGACAAGAGTCCAACTTATCTAGTAGTTGTCTAGGAGCAGGAACAAGCACAGAGAGGCTTCTGATAACATTGTTGACCGGCAAGCAACTAACAGAGCAGCAAGGTTATATAGCGACTCCCACATCTTGATGGGAACAGGTGAACAGAGAAGATGAAGACACCAGTTCAATTCCACCAGTAGCCACCGGGGGAGCCCAGAATCCAAATTCACAACAGTACCCCCCCCTCAAGGAGGGGGCACCGAACCCTCACCAGAACCACCAGGGCGATCAGGATGGGCCCTATGAAAGGCACGAACCAGATCGGAGGCATGAACATCAGATGCATTCACCCAAGAATTATCCTCCTGGCCGTATCCCTTCCACTTGACCAGATACTGGAGTCTCCGTCTGGAAACACGAGAGTCTAAGATTTTCTCCACAACGTACTCCAACTCACCCTCAACCAACACCGGAGCAGGAGGCTCAACGGAAGGCACAACCGGTACCTCATACCTGCGCAATAATGACCGATGAAAAACGTTATGAATAGAAAAGGATGCAGGGAGGTCCAAACGGAAGGAAACAGGGTTAAGAATCTCCAATATCTTATACGGGCCGATAAACCGAGGCTTAAACTTAGGAGAAGAGACCCTCATAGGGACAAAACGAGAAGACAACCACACCAAATCCCCAACAGAAAGCCGAGGACCAACACGACGGTGGCGGTTGGCAAAAAGCTGAGTCTTCTCCTGGGACAACCTCAAATTGTCCACCACCTGCCCCCAGATCTGATGCAATCTCTCCACCACAGCATCCACTCCAGGACAATCCGAAGACTCCACCTGACCAGAGGAAAATCGAGGATGAAACCCCGAATTACAGAAAAACGGGGACACCAAAGTGGCAGAGCTGGCCCGATTATTGAGAGCGAACTCCGCCAATGGCAAAAAAGCAATCCAATCATCCTGGTCAGCAGACACAAAACACCTCAGATATGTCTCCAGGGTCTGATTAATCCGCTCGGTCTGGCCATTCGTCTGAGGATGGAAAGCGGACGAAAAAGATAAATCTATGCCCATCCTAGCACAGAATGCCCGCCAAAATCTAGACACGAATTGGGTCCCTCTGTCAGAAACGATATTCTCAGGAATACCATGCAAACGAACAACATTTTGAAAAAACAGAGGAACCAACTCGGAAGAAGAAGGTAACTTGGGCAGAGGAACCAAATGGACCATCTTAGAAAAACGGTCACACACCACCCAGATGACAGACATCTTCTGAGAAACAGGCAGATCTGAAATAAAATCCATCGAGATGTGCGTCCAAGGCCTCTTAGGAATAGGCAAGGGCAACAATAATCCACTAGCCCGAGAACAACAAGGCTTGGCCCGAGCACAAACGTCACAAGACTGCACAAAGCCTCGCACATCTCGTGACAGGGAAGGCCACCAGAAGGACCTTGCCACCAAATCCCTGGTACCAAAAATGCCAGGATGACCTGCCAACGCAGAAGAATGAACCTCAGAGATGACTCTACTGGTCCAATCATCAGGAACAAACAGTTTATCAGGTGGGCAACGATCAGGTCTATCCGCCTGAAACTCCTGCAAGGCCCGCCGCAGGTCTGGAGAAACGGCTGACAATACCACTCCATCCTTAAGGATACCTGTGGGCTTGGGCTCAGAGTTACCAGGCGAGTCAGGCTCAAAACTCCTAGAAAGGGCATCCGCCTTAACATTCTTAGAACCCGGTAGGTATGACACCACAAAATTAAACCGAGAGAAAAATAATGACCAGCGCGCCTGTCTAGGATTCAGGCGCCTGGCGGTCTCAAGATAAATCAAATTTTTGTGGTCAGTCAATACCACCACCTGATGTCTGGCCCCCTCAAGCCAATGGCGCCACTCCTCAAAAGCCCACTTCATGGCCAAAAGCTCCCGATTCCCAACATCATAATTCCGCTCAGCGGGCGAAAATTTACGGGAAAAGAAGGCACAAGGCCTCATCACGGAGCAGTCAGAACTTTTCTGCGACAACACTGCCCCATCTCCGATCTCAGAAGCGTCGACCTCAACCTGAAAAGGTAGAGCAACATCAGGCTGACGCAACACAGGGGCAGAGGAAAAACGGCGCTTAAGCTCCCGAAAGGCCTCCACAGCATCAGGGGACCAATCAGCAACATCAGCACCCTTCTTAGTCAAATCGGTCAATGGCTTAGCAATATCCGAAAAACCAGCAATAAATCGACGATAAAAGTTAGCAAAGCCCAAAAATTTCTGAAGACTCTTAAGAGAAGAGGGCTGCGTCCAATCACAAATAGCTTGAACCTTGACAGGATCCATTTCAATGGAAGAGGGGGAAAAAATATATCCCAAAAAGGAAATCCTCTGTACCCCAAAAACACACTTAGAACCCTTCACACACAAAGAATTAGACCGCAAAACCTGAAAAACCCTCCTGACTTGCTGGACATGAGAGTCCCAGTCATCCGAAAAAATCAGAATATCATCCAGATACACAATCATAAATTTATCCAAATAATCGCGAAAAATATCATGCATAAAGGACTGGAAAACTGACGGAGCATTAGAAAGACCAAAAGGCATCACTAAATACTCAAAGTGGCCCTCGGGCGTATTAAATGCGGTTTTCCACTCATCCCCCTGCCTGATTCGCACCAAATTATACGCCCCACGAAGGTCAATCTTAGAGAACCACTTGGCCCCCTTTATGCGAGCAAACAAATCAGTCAGCAACGGCAATGGGTATTGATATTTAACAGTGATTTTATTCAAAAGCCGATAATCAATACATGGTCTCAAAGAGCCGTCTTTTTTTGACACAAAGAAAAAACCGGCTCCTAAGGGAGATGACGATGGACGAATATGTCCCTTTTCCAAGGACTCCTTTATATATTCTCGCATAGCAGCGTGTTCAGGCACAGACAGATTAAATAAACGACCCTTTGGGTATTTACTACCCGGGATTAAATCTATGGCACAATCGCACTCTCGGTGCGGAGGTAACGAACCAAGCTTGGATTCTTCAAAGACGTCACGATAGTCAGACAGGAACTCAGGAATTTCAGAGGGAATGGATGATGAAATGGAAACCACAGGTACATCCCCATGAGCCCCCTTACATCCCCAGCTCAACACAGACATAGCTCTCCAGTCGAGGACTGGGTTGTGAGATTGCAGCCAAGGCAATCCTAGCACCAAATCATCATGTAGACTATACAGCACCAGAAAGCGAATAATCTCCTGGTGATCCGGATTAATACGCATAGTTACTTGTGTCCAGTATTGTGGTTTATTATTAGCCAATGGGGTGGAGTCAATCCCCTTCAGAGGAATAGGAGTCTCCAAAGGCTCTAAATCATACCCACAGCGTTTGGCAAAGGACCAATCCATAAGACTCAAAGCGGCGCCAGAGTCGACATAGGCGTCCGTGGTAATAGATGACAAAGAGCAAATCAGGGTCACAGATAGAATAAATTTAGACGGTAAGGTGCAAATGGAAACAGATTTACCAAGCTTTTTAGTGCGCTTAGAGCATGCTGATATAACATGAGTAGAATCACCACAATAGAAACACAACCCATTTTTCCGTCTAAAATTCTGCCGCTCGCTTCGGGACAGAATTCTATCACACTGCATACTCTCTGGCGACTTCTCAGTGGACACCGCCAGATGGTGCACTGGTTTGCGCTCCCGCAAACGCCTATCGATCTGAATAGCCATTGTCATGGACTCATTCAGACCCGCAGGCACAGGGAACCCCACCATAACATCCTTAATGGCATCAGAGAGACCCTCTCTGAAAGTCGCCGCCAGGGCGCACTCATTCCACTGAGTAAGCACAGACCATTTACGGAATCTTTGGCAGTAAATTTCCGCTTCATCTTGCCCCTGAGATAGGGACATCAAAGTTTTTTCTGCCTGAAGCTCCAAATGAGGTTCGTCATAAAGCAACCCCAAGGCCAGAAAAAACGCATCCACATTGAGCAACGCAGGATCCCCTGGTGTCAATGAAAAAGCCCAGTCTTGAGGGTCGCCCCGGAGCAAGGAAATCACAATCCTGACCTGCTGTGCAGGGTCTCCGGCAGAGCGAGATTTCAGGGACAAAAATAATTCGCAATTATTTCGAAAATTCTGAAACCCGGATCTATTTCCCGAGAAAAATTCCGGCAAAGGAATTCTCGGCTCAGATACAGGTGCATGACAAACAAAATCTTGCAAATTTTGTACCTTCGTGGCGAGATTATTCAAACCTGCAGTTACACTCTGAAGATCCATTACAAACAGGTGGACACAGAGCCATTCAAGGGTTAAGAGGAGGTAAGAAGCAGCTAGACAGCAATTAAGGGCTAGGCAGCAAAACTCTGAGGGGAAAAAAAAAAAAAAAATTTCCCTTCAACACTTCTTTTTCTCCTGCTTCAGCCCAAACAATTAACACTTTGAGGGCCGGTCAAACTGTCATGATCTCAATGGCATGAGAACATAGCATAAGCATATATAGGAACTAGCTCTTGGAAGATGGGAACTGAGCTGACCATGAACTAAACCTAACGCACAACTAGCAGTGGCCGGGTAGCATGCCTACGTTGATTCTAGATGCCCAGCACCAGCCGGAGGACTAAATAAAGCTAGCAGAGGAAAATATTAGTCCTAGCTCACCTCTAGAGAAATACCCCGAAAGGAGACAGAGGCCCCCCACATGTATTGGCGGTGAGTTGAGATGAAATAACAAACGTAGTATGAAAATAGGTTTAGCAAATTTGAGGTCCACTTACTACATAGCAGAAGACAGAAAGGACACTTTCATGGTCAGCTGAAAACCCTATCAAAAACACCATCCAGAAATTACTTTAAAACTCTGGCATTAACTCATAACACCAGAGTGGCAATTCCTGTTCACAAGAGCTTTCCAGACACAGTAATGAAACTACAGCTGTGAACTGGAACAAAAATGCAAAAACAAACATGGACAAGAGTCCAACTTATCTAGTAGTTGTCTAGGAGCAGGAACAAGCACAGAGAGGCTTCTGATAACATTGTTGACCGGCAAGCAACTAACAGAGCAGCAAGGTTATATAGCGACTCCCACATCTTGATGGGAACAGGTGAACAGAGAAGATGAAGACACCAGTTCAATTCCACCAGTAGCCACCGGGGGAGCCCAGAATCCAAATTCACAACAGCCCATGTAGTGTGTACAACAGCACACGTAGTGTATAACACAGGCCATGTAGTGTAAAACACAGGCCATGTAGCATATAACAGCCCACGTAGTGTATAACACAGCCCACGTAGCATATAACACAGCTCACGTAGTATATAACAGCCCACGCATGCAGTGTATAACACAGCCCACATAGTGTATAACACAGGCCACGTAGTGTAAAACACAGGCCACGTAGTATATAACAGCTCACGTAGTGTATAACACAGCCCACGTAGCATATAGCACAGCCCACGTAGTATATAGCACAGCCACGTAGTATATAACAGCCCACGTAGTGTATAACACAGCCACGTAGTATATAGCACAGCCCACGTAGCATGTAGCACAGCCACGTAGTATATTGCACAGCCACGTAGTATATTGCACAGCCACATAGTATATTGCACAGCCACATAGTATATAGCACAGCCCACGTAGTATATAGCACAGCCCACGTAGTATATAGCACAGCCGACGTAGTATATTGCACAGCCATGTAGTTTATTGCACAGCCACGTAGTATATTGCACAGCCCACGTAGTATTTTGCACAGCCCACGTAGTGTATAACACAGCCACGTAGTATATAGCACAGCCGACGTAGTATATTGCACAGCCCATGTAGTATATTGCACAGCCCACGTAGTATATTGCACAGCCCACGTAGTATATTGCACAGCCACGTAGTATATTGCACAGCCCATGTAGTATATTGCACAGCCCACGTAGTATATTGCACAGCCCATGTAGTATATAGCACAGCCACGCAGTATATTGCACTGCCCACGTAGTATATAACACAGCCCACGTAGCAATGTGGGCATCATATCCCTGTTAAAAAAAGAATTAAAATAAAAAATAGTAGTATACTCACCTTCCGTTGGCCCCCGGATCCAGGCGAAGCGTTTACCGATGTTCCTCGCACGCTCCGGTCCCAAGAGTGCATTGCGGTCTCGCGAGATGATGACGTAGCGGTCTCGCGAGACCGCTACGTCATCATCTAGCGAGATCGCAATGCATGGAGCGGTCACCTGAACATCGCGATCAGCCGGAAAGGCCTGTTCTGGATCCGAGGGGTCGAGGGGCCGACGGACGGTGAGTATATAACTATTTTTTATTTTTTTTTATTATTTTTAACATTAGATCTTTTTACTATTGATGCTGCATAGGCAGCATCAATAGTAAAAAGTTGGTCACACAGGGTTAATAGCAGCGTTAACGGACTGCGTTACACTTACCCTTTCTGACTGCGGGGAGTAAGAAGCGGCCACTTTGCCGCCTGACTGTGCCCGTCGCTGATTGGTCGTTGCTGTTTTGCCGTGACCAGTCAGCGACTTGGGATTTCCGTGACAGACAGAAAGACAGACAGAAGGACAGACAGAAACACGAAAGTGACCCTTAGACAATTATATAGTAGATGCTTTTAAATTTTTTTTAAAGCTATTGCTCCCGAGTGCAACAAGTTACCACTAGGGTGCCCTAGCAAAGCCTTGTTTCTTTTCCTCTCTTCTCTAGCCTATGAGTGCTTGTTATTCCATTGTCTCCCATCTCCATTCATTGACCTGAGACTTTTTTTTAACCCTTTCAAGACCTGGCAATTTTAGTTTCTTTGCTTTTGTTTTCATCTTCCCTGTGTGGCCTATTAATAAAAAAACAACAACATAATCACGTTCCTCCATCATGTTCTCATACACTTTATGCAGTTAATAGCCTCTGTGTCTGTACTGTTACATACTTAGGTAGTTAACTGGTTCATGCAGCTTTACATGAACACCCGAGCCTTACACTATGGCTGGTCCAAATAACTAAAGCAATTGTTACCATCCACCTCTCGTGTCTCCCCTTTTCCTCATAGATTGTAAGCTTGCGAGCAGGGCCCTCATTCCTACTGGTATCTGTTTTGAACTGTGATTTCTGTTATGCTGTAATGTCTGTTGTCTGTATAAGTCCCCTCTATAAGTTGTAAAGCGCTGCGGAATATGTTGGCGCTATATAAATAAAATTATTATTATTATTATCTTCCATTCTTTCAAGGGCCATAACTTTTTTTTTTATATTTTTTTTTATACTTTATCTATACATATGTATGATAGCTTGTTTTTTTTTGTATTTTTTGCTGGACAGGTTGTAATTTTGAATCACACCAATCATTTTACCATATAATGTTTAGTGGAATTTTATTGTACATGAGTATAACATATACCAATAATGATCATATAAAGACATATATTGTACCCTGCACTTTCATAATACAGGTGGCACTAGCAATGAGAAAGAAAGAAAGAAAATTGATAAATTATGCTAATGATAAAAGCGGTGAGATATTATACTAACAACAAAGATGAGAGGGATGGGGGAGTAAAAGTGGTTTTCAACTTTTTTTAAATGTTGACACCTAAAATGTTCCCTGTAATGTAAAATAACAAAGCTAGACAGTACTCACCCTCCTTGGACTCTCTCTC
This sequence comes from Ranitomeya variabilis, assembly GCF_051348905.1. Classification (NCBI taxonomy): domain Eukaryota; kingdom Metazoa; phylum Chordata; class Amphibia; order Anura; family Dendrobatidae; genus Ranitomeya; species Ranitomeya variabilis. The sequence goes on from NC_135234.1 coordinate 719,049,821, forward strand.
CGCCACTGCTCCGGTCTCTGTGTTTTGGCACAAGCATTGACTTCACGTCGATAGTTCATATCACTGCAGCAGCCAATCCCTGAGCTCAGCAGCTCGTGCCATCTACATCATGCCATAAGCCAAAACAAAAAGACACGGAGCAGCGGTGGGATGTCGGAGCTTGAACTGGGGAGGGTGAGTACTATCTAACTGTGTATTAATGGAATTGCTGGAGTCCACTTTTGTAAAAGTGGAAAACCCCTTTAACAAGATTATTACAGTTTATAGTTTCTGTACATGAAGTTTTTTTTGCAGGTGGATTCTGCCTGAAATAACCCTGAAAAAAAAAAGTAAAAAATGGCTAAGAGCATGAACCTAGTTAGGTCCAGAAATATTTGACAAGTCACACAAGTTTTGGCATTTTAGCTATTTTCCAAAACATATTCAAGGTACAGTTATATAATGAATAAGGGGCTTAACGTGCAGACTCTCAGTTTTAATTTGAGGGTATTCGCATACTAATTGGAGTAAGGCTACTTTCACACTAGCGTCGTACGACGCACGACGCAATGCGTCGTGCCGGCGTACCGACGCATGCTGTGAAAAAAAAGCACAACGGGGGCAGCGGATGCAGTTTTACAACGCATCCGCTGCCCCATTGCAATGTCCGGGGAGGAGGGGGCGGAGTTCCGGCCGCGCATGCGCGGTCGGAAATGGGGACACGAGGCACAAAAAAGTTACATGTAACGTTTTTTTGTGCCGACGGTCTGCCAACACACGACGCATCCATGTGGCAATGCGTCGCTAATGCAAGCCTATGGAGAAAAAATGCATCCTGCGGGCAACTTTGCAGGATGCGTTTTTTCTCAAAAACAACGCATTGTGACGTGCGTTGTACGACGCTAGTGTGAAAGTAGCCTAAGGGTTTAGGAATTACAGCTCTTTAATATGTAGCTGCCTCTTTTTAAAGGGACAAAAAGTAATTGGATAGATATCCAAAAAGCTCTTTAATGAGTTGCATGTGCTATTCCCTCGTTAATCAATTATCAATTATGCAGGTAAAAGCTCTTGAGATGATTCCAGGTGTGGCATTTGCATTTGGAAGTGGTTGCTGTGTATCAACAACATGTGATCAAAGGGACTCTTAATGGAAGAGAAACAGACCATCATTAGAAGAAAGAAGAAATCCATCAGAGAGATAGCAAAATTGTTAGGAATGGTCAAATCAGCAGTTTAGTACTTTTTGCAAAAAAAGAGCACACTTATGCAGGCTCGGACTGGCCCACCAGAGAACCGGAGGATGGGCATACTGGCCAGCAGCTGCCTAGGGCCCCCACTGCTCCAGGGGCCCCTTGCCAGTGGCTATAGGGTCCCTGAGTCAAGAGGGCCCGCCCTGTGCCAGTAGCAGCAACTGGAGACAGGATCCTGTCACCGCTGCTAAAGCCAAATGAATATTCACGCTTCCCCACGCCCCTATGGGCGTGGAGAGGCGTGAATACCATTTCTCTTTAATAGCGGGCAGCGTTAGCTAACACTGTCCGCATGTAAAGCCGCACCACACACACACTCACAAAGTACCGCACACCCACACACACACACACAGCACCGCACACAGGCACGCAGGCACACAGACTCACAGAGCAGCTCACCTCCCGGTGTCCTGCTTCCTGTCTGAGACAGCCTAGCTGGATGACATCATCATCTAGCGTGCTGCTGTCTCAGTCAGAAAGCTTCCAGGAATCCAGCGAGGAAGAGGCTGCTGGAATGAGCTGCTGCTGCGGGGAGGTGAGCTGTGCTGCGTGCCTGCGTGTGTGTGTGTGTGAGGGAGAGTGTGTGTGTGTGTGAGTGTGTGTGTGTGTCTGTGAGTGTGTGTGTGAGACTGTGTGTGTGTGTGTGAGAGAGTGTGTGTGTGTGATGAGCTGCTGCTGCGGTGAGCTGTGTGTGTGTGGTGAAGGACAATGATATTGGTGGGGGGAGACAATGATGGAGGTGATGGGCAATGATGGTGATGGGGGAGACAATGATGGAGGTGATGGGCAATGATGGTGGTGGGGGGAGACAATAGGCGATGGGCAATCATGATGAGGGAGGGAATGATGGAGGTGATGGGCAATGAGGGTAAGGGGAGGCAATGATGGAGGTGATAGGTAATGATGGTATGGGAGGCAATGATGTGGTGATAGGCAATGATGGTGGGGAGGCAATGATGGAGATGATGGGCAATGATGGTGGTAGGGGGAGGCAATGATGGAGGTGATGGGCAATGGTGGTGGTTGGAGGCAATGATGAGGTGATGAAATGGGCAATGGAGGTGATGGGCAATGATGGTGGTGGGAGGCAATGATGGAAGTGATGGGCAATGATGGTGGTGGGGGAGGCAATGATGGAGGTGATAGGAAATGATGGTGGTGGGGGAGGCAATGATGGAGGTGATGATGGAGGGGATGAATTGGACAATGATGGTGTGGGAGGAGGCAATGATGCAAGTGGTGGAATGGGCAGTGATGGAGGTGGTGGGGGAGAATGATAGTGGTGGTCGGGGAGAAGGCAATGATGGAGGTGGTGATGAGGACAATGATGGGGTGGAGAGGGGCTGCATTATACTTTATGAGGGGGCTACATTATATTCTGTGGGGGGACTGCATTATTCACAGGGGACTGCATTATATTATGGGGGGCTACATCATACTATGTGAGGGGGCTACAGTATACTTTATTGGGGGCTGCATTATATTCTGTGGTGGGGCTACATTCTCACAGTTGACTACATTATATTCTGTGGTGGCTGCATTATACTATATGAGGGGGCTGCATTATACCCTATGAGGGTGTTACATTATATTCTATGGTGGGGACTGCGTTATACCTGAGGGGGTTGCAGTATATTTTGTGGGGTGCTGCATTATATTCTATGAGGGGGCTAAATTATATTCTGTGAGGGGGCTAAATTATATTCTGTGAAGGGGCTACCCCAACCCTTGCTACATAATTAAGACGTGAACTACCTTATATTATACCCTGATATTAGTGATTTTTACCGCACAATTGGTGGACTTGTATCTATTTCTATGTAGCTACAAAGTGGGCCCCAAGAATGATTTTCTCTGGTGGGCCCAAGGTGCTCCAGTCCGATGCTGCACTTATGAGCTTAGGAAAGCAAAAAGACCTGGATGTTCACAGAAGACAACAGTGATAGATGGTTGCAGAATCCTTTTGATGGTGAAGAAAAACCCCTTAACAACATTAACTCAAATGAATAACACTCTCCATGAGGCAGGTGTTTCAGTATCTAAGTTTATCATAAAGAGAAGACTTCATGAGAGCAAATACAGAAGGTTCACCACAAGATTCAAACAACTAATCCAGCCTTATTAATAGGAGGGCCAGATTAGACTTCAACAAAAAACATCTAAGGAATCCAGCCCAGTTCTGGAAAAGCATTCTATGGACAGATGAAATGAACATTAACCTGTACCAGAATGATGGGAAGAAGAAAGGACAAGGCTTGGAACGGCTCATGATCCAATGCACAGCACGTCTCTGTAATACATGGTGGAAGTAGTGTGATGGGATGGGCATGCATGGCTTCCAATGGCGCTGGTCACTAGTGTTTATTAATGATGACACTGAGGAGCAGCCGCATAAATCCTAAAGTGTACAGGGCGATACTTACGGCTCAGATTCAACCATTTGCAGCAAGGTTGAATGGACGTCGCTTCACAGTACAGATGACCATGACCCAAAACATTTTGCGAAAGCATCTCAGGAGTTTTTAAGGCAAGAAGTATATTATTCTGCAATGGATGAGTCAATTACCAGATCTCAACTCCATTGAGCAGCATTTCACATGCTTAAGATAAAACTTAAGGCAGAAAGACCCAAAAGCAATTCACAACTAAAGCAAGCTGCAATAAAGGCCTGGCAAAGCATGACTAAGGAGGATGTTGGCAGATATGCAACAGATACATACTTATTTGTGTGCAGGACGAATTTACACTTTTCTGACAGTAGATGGCGATGTTGTTACTGTTGTATGCTTAGTTGAATGTGCAGCGCCCCAGAGTCCTGGTCGTTGCAGTACTGTGGCTCCGCCGCTAAGGGGGGCTATGGTACGTCTGATGGCACTGAAGGAGTTCATCTGACCAGGTATCACATACACCAATACATTTCACAGTCGGGCCTCCAGGGGGAGCTAAGGGTGCTACTTATTAGGCCACTCCTCACCACTGTGAGTAAACTGGGGGTCAGGCAGGAAGTTAGGGTCAGAAAGCTGACTGGGTTGGACCAGGCAACACCTTGTGGCAGAGGGTGTTGTGGGGCAAGATTCGGTAGGGTCCCTGTCAGGTTTGGGACCCTATATGTAATATAGTAAAGCACGGCACTCTGGGTATCTGGGAGGTGCTCAAGTTAGGTATCCAACCCGTAGAACATCAATGAAAAAATACTTGGCACTCAGGAGAACTTTGTAGTGAGGTAAAACATCATTTATTCAGTGCATCCGGTTCAACATGAACGTTTTCGGTCCCAACATAGGACCTTCATCAGACAGGATTTTTGAGTACTGGAATGCACAAAATGTTTGTGTGGGCCCAAGGCTGGTGCCAAAATCGGACAAAGTCCAGGAGGTATGGTGCCACCTCGTTCAAGTTTAGGAAAAATGTGCTGCCAAAGGGCGAGGAAAATCGCTGGTACAGGGAGCGCTTGTATGATAATGGGACTGCACAGCAAATGGGCGAGATACTCGCTGTAGAGAAGAGCGCTGGTGCTGCAGTGGAGAGGAAATGGCGCCGTGCAGAGAATCCTCCCGGAGACGCGTCTCCGGGAGGATTCTCTGCACGGCGCCATTTCCTCTCCACTGCAGCACCAGCGCTCTTCTCTACAGCGAGTATCTCGCCCATTTGCTGTGCAGTCCCATTATCATACAAGCGCTCCCTGTACCAGCGATTTTCCTCGCCCTTTGGCAGCACATTTTTCCTAAACTTGAACGAGGTGGCACCATACCTCCTGGACTTTGTCCGATTTTGGCACCAGCCTTGGGCCCACACAAACATTTTGTGCATTCCAGTACTCAAAAATCCTGTCTGATGAAGGTCCTATGTTGGGACCGAAAACGTTCATGTTGAACCGGATGCACTGAATAAATGATGTTTTACCTCACTACAAAGTTCTCCTGAGTGCCAAGTATTTTTTCATTGAGGTTTGGGACCCTGACAGAGGCCTGGCAAAAAGGAAGAACGTCACGGGACCGTGCCTGCTCAGCATAGCGGCGGTGCCCTAAGAAAGGATTAGAAGCGAGATATATTGTGCTGAGTGAGAAACGAGATCAAAGCAAGAGGAGAAATACCAGTAGGAGTCGTGCTGTAAGACCGAGGCAACATCCTACTGAGGCGCACAACCGGCGGCCGGAACGCCGAGGAAGTATTTATATATCTAGCTCCAAGCAATACTTCAAACCACGGCAGGACAGTCAGTCTCAGGCGGGCTGTCTAACATACATCACCTATGAAGACATGGGGGGCGCACTAGGAGAGGGGCGACTCTAGGGTCCCGGAAGAGCTCCGAGCCTACTCGTCATACGGGTGCCGTCCTAACCAGAACTTCAGGGAGGGACGGAGGAGAAGAACATCATCCGAACGAGTTGTGAGGGAACATCAGAAACAGACACAACAGTTGTGGGGTACTATCCCGTAAGCACAGCAGGGGAGGACCACAACACATAGCGCTAGCAGGAAGGCACAGATTTCCACCTGCAAAGAGAACTCTGGAGGTGCCATTGGACCGGCCGGACTTACGTAGCCTGGTGAACCATATTCCGGACTGAGGACCCAGAGATCTTCAGTAAAGAGGTAAAGAGACTGCAACCTGGTGTCCTCGTTATTTACTGCACCGCACCACCACCACATCTATTATTTAACGGTGCGCCCCTCGGCAGGGTCACGGACCGGGGCCTAGCCACCGTGACAACCCCAGAGCAGAGACTCAGAGGCCCGGTACCGGGTACCCCTCGGCCCTGCGGCAGTGGGGGCGCTACAACTTGGCGTCACGAACAGGATCTACTTAAGCCTGAAGAATCAGGTCATGTGTGCCTTGGAACTGTGAGTTATCGTGCTTGGACTGTGCTTTATTACAAAGACTGTGTGTTGCCACTTGCCGCCAGAAGTTCCCGCCAAAACCGCCGCCATTACAGCGCTAAGGAGAGCGCAGGAGAAGAAGAAGGGCGTGGAAGTGGGCGTGAACAAGCTGAAGAGCGCGAAAGACAATGGCCGCCCAGTCTAAATATCTCGGCCCCTTGAGGACGTGTCCGTCAGCAGCCGAGATCCGCCTCCTGATCCTCAATGGTGGGCAGAGACAGAGAAAACGAAACCGCCCACGAAGGAGAGAGCGGGAAAAGGACCAGGAAGAAGAAGTCCGCGACATGGAGGATGCCATGGCCAGCCGCCTGGAGCCGGAGCGTGGGGTCGGAGCCGAGGACTCCCCCAGCTACCCGGAGAGGCACCGCAGCCAGACCTCCGCAGCTGACGCTGACCTCCTGCAGATCGGAGCGGACGAGCTGACCCACCAACTCCTGCAGACGCAGCTGAGCACTGAGGCCGGGTGGAAGAAGACCATCATCGGGAGCCTCAACAGACGCCTGTCGGCAGCCTCGCTTGGTCCGAAGCTGGAAAGCAAGGCCCTACCGGAAAGCGGTATGCTGCATGCAGAGATGACAACGCCGCAGCACAAGGCCTCGCAACCAGCGTTCCAGACCCCAGCGGAGACGGAGCAGACCGGCATCGGAGGGACCGCATCTGAAGCAGGTATGAAAGACGACCCTGCCCTGACGACCGACACCACTCCAGTGACTGCTAGTGCCGCAACTGCTGACTCCATTCCAGTGACTGATCTTGCAGCAGCCGCTACCTCTGCTGCAGCAAATGCCCATACTCAAGCTGCGCAGACCTCCATCGCTGCGCATGATTTAACAGTACATGCAAGACGGGTTAACGGCGTTTGTCCAGCACTGGGTGTAACCCTGGACCTCACTCTTCCCAGGCCAAGAAGGGTTAAGTGCCAGGTACAGCCCTTGAAGCCGTCCAACTAAACCTCGGAAACCTGAAACTGTAAATAGTTAACTGTTTCCTGCTGTTTTGCTGCTAAAACCCATCCAGGGTTAACTCTTAAAGGGATCCCTTTGTTGACCCGGGATCCCTATTGCTTTTTGGTTATTTTTCTACTTTTTGTTTCCTGTTGAAAAGAACTGCTGGAATCATGAACAGTGCATGATACAAACTGCTTGTAAATAGTTTGCACCTTCTTAAAGGTGCTCCCTACTGGTTTTACTTAAAGAAGGACTCTTTGCGAAGATACCACACTGGAGCCTTTACTGAGTACGAACTGGTAGCGTGAGAAGATGTGCTACCTCATAGAGACTTGATCCCCTCTTAAAGGGGATGTCCACATATTGCGCTGATGAACCGTATTGCCTTCTTAAGACAGTTGGGTGGCAATAATGTCTTAAAAAGAGAAAGTAATAATGTTGATATGAAAACGTTAAATGTACCTAACTAGTTAAATGTGAAAAGTGTTTGATAATGTTGATGGAAGAACGAGGACAGGAAGTGAACCCGTAGGGGTTAGTGGTGAGTCCTCTTAGGAGCCAGATAGAGATGGCTCAGTGATTTCAAACTGAAAGTAAATGTTATGTTCTATACTGTGTATAGTAGTTGAAAAGGCAGTAGGCCCGGGCTGAAAGGGGCGGTCCTGTAAAGAAAGGAGAGGCAGTAGGTCTGGAGCATCTAGGACAGGCGGTCCTGCAGATTTAAAGAAGGAGAATGAAGTTAATTGCCTTATAATGTGTTATAAGAAGGTCTTTAGTGGATTTAGAGTGTACATCCTTAAAGGCAATGTTAAATTATTGTTCAACAATTTTGCACTTAGTAGAATACCCGGTTGGGTAAGAAAAGTTATTTAAAAAAAATATTTAACCATGTTTTGTAACGTTCAAGTGTCCTCACCTCCCATAAAGGGAAGCCTGTTTAAATATGCTTACTGTTATTGCACTCACAAAAATTGTATGTCTTTTTGCTAACCTGTATTGTTGTTTTCTTCCCAGTCCCGGAGTACTGGATTTAACCGGGGGGGAGTGCAGCGCCCCAGAGTCCTGGTCGTTGCAGTACTGTGGCTCCGCCGCTAAGGGGGGCTATGGTACGTTTGATGGCACTGAAGGAGTTCATCTGACCAGGTATCACATACACCAATACATTTCACAGTCAGGCCTCCAGGGGGAGCTAAGGGTGCTATTTATTAGGCCACTCCTCACCACTGTGGGCAAACTGGGGGTCAGGCAGGAAGTTAGGGTCAGAAAGCTGACTGGGTTGGACCAGGCAACACCTTGTGGCAGAGGGTGTTGTGGGGGAAGATTCGGTAGGGTCCCTGTCAGGTTTGGGACCCTGACAGAGGCCTGGCAACAAGGAAGAATGTCACGGGACCGTGCCTGCTCAGCATAGCGGCGGTGCCCTAAGAAAGGATTAGAAGCGAGATATATTGTGCTGAGTGAGAAACGAGATCAAAGCAAGAGGAGAAATACCAGTAGGAGTCGTGCTGTAAGACCGAGGCAACATCCTACTGAGGCGCACAACCGGCGGCCGGAACGCCGAGGAAGTATTTATATATCTAGCTCCAAGCAATACTTCAAACCACGACAGGACAGTCAGTCTCAGGCGGGCTGTCTAACATACATCACCTATGAAGACATGCGGGGCGCACTAGGAGAGGGGCAACTCTAGGGTCCCGGAAGAGCTCCGAGCCTACTCGTCATACAGGTGCCGTCCTAACCAGAACATCAGGGAGGGACGGAGGAGAAGAACATCATCCGAACGAGTTGTGAGGGAACATCAGAAACAGACACAACAGTTGTGGGGTACTATCCCGTAAGCACAGCAGGGGAGGACCACTACACATAGCGCTAGCAGGAAGGCACAGATTTCCACCTGCAAAGAGAACTCTGGAGGTGCCATTGGACCGGCCGGACTTGCGTAGCCTGGTGAACCGTATTCCGGACTGAGGACCCAGAGATCTTCAGTAAAGAGGTAAAGAGACTGCAACCTGGTGTCCTCGTTATTTACTGCACCGCACCACCACCACCATCCACATCTATTATTTAACGGTGCGCCCCTCGGCAGGGTCACGGACCGGGGCCTAGCCACCGTGACAACCCCAGAGCAGAGACTCAGAGGCCCGGTACCGGGTACTGTTATGACCCCAATGGCGAGGGTCTCAGAGGAACGTGGAAGTCTGCAGAATACAAAAAACCAGCTCATAGGGCAGTGGTAACTGGGTTGACCATATATCTACTCCTAACGCCAACACTAGAAGTAGCCGGGGATCATTCCTACGATGATTCTAGATGACACGCTCCAGCCGGAGAATCTAACTACCCCTAGTAGAGGAAAAACAAAGACCTTTCTTGCCTCCAGAGAAGGGGACCCCAAAGCTGGATAGAAGCCCCCCACAAATAATAACGGTGAGGTAAGAGGAAATGACAAACACAGAAATGAACCAGGTTTAGCACAGAGAGGCCCGCTTACTGATAGCAGAATAAAGAAAGGTAACTTATATGGTCAACAAAAACCCTATCAAAATCCACACTGGAAATTCAAGAACCCCCGAACCGTCTAACGGTCCGGGGGGAGAACACCAGCCCCCCTAGAGCTTCCAGCAAAGATCAGGATATAGATTTGGAACAAGCTGGACAAAAAATACAAAACCAAAACAAATAGCAAAAAGCAAAAAGGCAGACTTAGCTGATATAACTGGAACCAGGATCAGTAGACAAGAGCACAGCAGACTAGCTCTGATAACTACGTTGCCAGGCATTGAACTGAAGGTCCAGGGAGCTTATATAGCTACACCCCTAACTAACGACCCAGGTGCGGATAACAGGAATGACAGAAAAACCAGAGTCAAAAAACTAGTAACCACTAGAGGGAGCAAAAAGCGAATTCACAACAGTACCCCCCCCTTAGTGAGGGGTCACCGAACCCTCACCACGACCACCAGGGCGATCAGGATGAGCGGCATGAAAGGCACGAACTAAATCGGCCGCATGAACATCAGAGGCGACCACCCAGGAATTATCCTCCTGACCATAGCCCTTCCACTTGACCAGGTACTGAAGCCTCCGCCTGGAGAGGCGAGAATCCAAGATCTTCTCCACCACGTACTCCAACTCGCCCTCAACCAACACAGGAGCAGGAGGCTCAGCAGAAGGAACTACAGGCACAATGTACCGCCGCAACAAGGACCTATGAAATACATTGTGAATAGCAAACGACACAGGAAGATCCAGACGAATACTCCGGAACTTCCGAAGGCGTAGAAGAAGCAATAGACACAGGCAGGGAATCCCCATGAATACCACGACAGCCCCAACTTGAGACTGACATAGCCTTCCAGTCCAGGACTGGATTATGGGTCTGTAACCATGGCAGCCCTAAAACAACCAAATCATGCATTTTATGTAAAACCAGGAAACGTATCACCTCGCGATGTTCAGGAGTCATGCACATGGTAACTTGTGTCCAATACTGCGGTTTATTTGCTGCCAATGGCGTAGCATCAATACCCCTAAGAGGAATAGGATTTTCCAATGGTTCAAGAGTAAAACCACAGCGCTTAGCAAATGACAGATCCATAAGACTCAGGGCAGCACCTGAATCTACAAACGCCATGACAGGATAAGACGACAGTGAGCAAATCAAAGTTACAGACAGAATAAATTTAGGTTGCAAATTACCAACGGTGACAGGACTAACAACCTTAGCTATACGTTTAGAGCATGCTGAGATAACATGTGTAGAATCACCACAGTAGTAGCACAAGCCATTCTGGCGTCTATGAATTTTCCGCTCATTTCTAGTCAGGATTCTATCACATTGCATTAAATCAGGTGTCTGTTCAGACAACACTGTTGTGAATTCGCTTTTTGCTCCCTCTAGTGGTTACTAGTTTTTTTACTCTGGTTTTTCTGTCATTCCTGTTATCCGCACCTGGGTCGTTAGTTAGGGGTGTAGCTATATAAGCTCCCTGGACCTTCAGTTCAAGGCCTGGCAAACTGTTATGACCCCAATGGCGAGGGTCTCAGAGGAACGTGGAAGTCTGCAGAATACAAAAAACCAGCTCATAGGGCAGTGGTAACTGGGTTGACCATATATCTACTCCTAACGCCAACACTAGAAGTAGCCGGGGATCATTCCTACGATGATTCTAGATGACACGCTCCAGCCGGAGAATCTAACTACCCCTAGTAGAGGAAAAACAAAGACCTTTCTTGCCTCCAGAGAAGGGGACCCCAAAGCTGGATAGAAGCCCCCCACAAATAATAACGGTGAGGTAAGAGGAAATGACAAACACAGAAATGAACCAGGTTTAGCACAGAGAGGCCCGCTTACTGATAGCAGAATAAAGAAAGGTAACTTATATGGTCAACAAAAACCCTATCAAAATCCACACTGGAAATTCAAGAACCCCCGAACCGTCTAACGGTCCGGGGGGAGAACACCAGCCCCCCTAGAGCTTCCAGCAAAGATCAGGATATAGATTTGGAACAAGCTGGACAAAAAATACAAAACCAAAACAAATAGCAAAAAGGCAGACTTAGCTGATATAACTGGAACCAGGATCAGTAGACAAGAGCACAGCAGACTAGCTCTGATAACTACGTTGCCAGGCATTGAACTGAAGGTCCAGGGAGCTTATATAGCTACACCCCTAACTAACGACCCAGGTGCGGATAACAGGAATGACAGAAAAACCAGAGTCAAAAAACTAGTAACCACTAGAGGGAGCAAAAAGCGAATTCACAACAGGGTACCCCTCGGCCCTGCAGCAGTGGGGGCGCTACAAATGTAATGCATATACTTGTTGTACTTTGGTTTCGCTTTCTCTCTGGTAAAAGATCCTTCAGACTTCCTGTTATGCTGTATTAAGAAGCTGATGCATGTACCTCATGTTTTGTGTAGATAAAAGTTGAATTACCCCATATAATCTACTCTCACAAGTTTCTTCTGCGACCAAACTATGCAACAGAGGAAACCCAGCATTTGGTGACGTCAGTGCTTCTAGACTTCAGACATGACATCAGCAGTCATGCACCTTTGACAGAGCAGCCCAGAAGAATAAGAGCTGCTCTGTTGCAGGAGCCAATGACAGGTACAACAGGCAGGTAGATAGCAACTAAGTGCCTGTTTTGATTTTTTTTCTCTTTTTTTTATTGTGGGTCTAAAAAAGTCTTGGAGGATATCCTCTTTAACCCCTTCATGACCTTGCCGTTTTTTGCAATTCTGACCAGTGTCCCTTTATGAGGTAATAACTCAGGAACGCTTCTACGGATCCTAGCGATTCTGAGATTGTTTTTTCGTGACATATTGGGCTTCATGTTAGTGGTAAATTTAGGTCGATAATTTCTGAGTTTATTTGTGAAAAAAATGGAAATTTGGCAAAAATTTTGAAAATTTCGCAATTTTCACATTTTTAATTTTTATTCTGTTAAACCAGAGAGTTATGTGACACAAAATAGTTAATAAATAACATTTCCCACATGTCTACTTTACATCAGCACAATTTTGGAAACAAATTTTTTTTTTGCTAGGAAGTTATAAGGGTTAAAATTTGACCAGTGATTTCTCATTTTTACAACAAAATTTACAAAACCATTTTTTTTAGGGACCACCTCACATTTGAAGTCAGTTTGAGGGTTCTATATGGCTGAAAATACCCAAAAGTGACACCATTCTAAAAACTGCACCCCTCAAGGTGCTCAAAACCACATTCAAGAAGTTTATTAACCCTTCAGGTGTTTCACAGCAGCAGAAGCAACATGGAAGTAAAAAATGAACATTTAACTTTTTAGTCACAAAAATGATATTTTAGTGAAAATTTTTTTATTTTCCCAAGGGTAAAAGGAGAAACTGGACCACGGACGTTGTTGTCCAATTTGTCCTGAGTACGCTGATACCTCATATGTGGGGGTAAACCACTGTTTGGGCGCACGGCAGGGCTCGGAAGGGAAGGAGCGCCATTTGACTTTTTCAATGAAAAATTGGCTCCAATCTTTAGCGGACACCATGTCGCGTTTGGAGAGCCCCCGTGTGCCTAAACATTGGAGCTCCCCCACAAGTGACCCCATTTTGGAAACTAGACCCCCCAAGGAACTTATCTAGAAGAATAGTGAGCACTTTAAACCCCAAGGTGCTTCACAAATTGATCCGTAAAAATGAAAAAGTACTTTTTTTTCACAAAAAAATTATTTTAGCCTCAATTTTTTCATTTTCACATGGGCAACAGGATAAAATGGATCCTAAATTTTGTTGGGCAATTTCTCCTGAGTACACCAATACCTCACATGTGGGGGTAAACCACTGTTTGGGCACATGGTAAGGCTCGGAAGGGAAGGAGCGCCATTTGACTTTTTGAATGAAAAATTATCTCCATCGTTAGCGGACACCATGTCACGTTTGGAAAGCCCCTGTGTGCCTAAACATTGGAGCTCCTCCACAAGTGACCCCATTTTGGAAACTAGACCCCCCAAGGAACTCATCTAGAGGCATAGTGAGCACTTTAAACCCCCAGGTGCTTCACAAATTGATCCGCAAAGATGAAAAAGTACTTTTTTTCACACAAAATTTCTTTTAGCCTCAATTCTTTCATTTTCACATGGGCAACAGGATAAAATGGATCCTAAAATTTGTTGGGCAATTTCTCCTGAGTATGCCGATACCTCATATGTGGGGGTAAACCACTGTTTGGGTGCACGGCAAGGCTCGGAAGGGGAGGCGTGCCATTTGACTTTTTGAATGGAAAATTAGCTCCAATCGTTAGCGGACACCATGTCGCGTTTGGAGAGCCCCTGTGTGCCTAAACATTGGAGCTCCCCTAGAAATGACCCCATTTTGGAAACTAGACCCCCCAAGGAACTTATCTAGATGCATAGTGAGCACTTATAACCCCCAGGTGCTTCACAGAAGTTTATAACGCAGAGCCGTGAAAATAAAAAAATAATTTTTCTTTCCTCAAAAATGATTTTTAGCCCAGAATTTTTTATTTTCCCAAGGGTAATAGGAGAAATTGGACCCCAAATGTTGTTGTCCAGTTTGTCCTGAGTACGATGATACCCCATATGTGGGGGTAAACCACTGTTTGGGCGCACGGCAGGGCTCGGAAGGGAAGGCACGCCATTTGGCTTTTTGAATGGAAAATTAGCTCCAATCATTAGCGGACACCATGTCGCGTTTGGAGAGCCCCTGTGTGCCTAAACATTGGAGCTCCCGCACAAGTGACCCCATTTTGGAAACTAGACCTCCCAAGGAACTAATCTAGATGTGTGGTGAGCACTTTGAACCCCCAAGTGCTTCACAGAAGTTTATAACGCAGAGCCATGAAAATAAAAAATAATTTTTCTTTTCTCAAAAATGATTTTTTAGCCCACAATTTTTTATTTTCCCAAGGGTAATAGGAGAAATTGGACCCCAAAAGTTGTTTTCCAGTTTCTCCTGAGTACGATGATACCCCATATTTGGGGGTAAACCACTGTTTTGGCACACGTCGGGGTTCGGAAGGGAAGTAGTGACGTTTTGAAATGCAGACTTTGATGGAATGCTCTGCGGGCATCAGGTTGCGTTTGCAGAGCCCCTGATGTGCCTAAACAGTAGGAACTCCCCACAAGTGACTCCATTTTGGAAACTAGACCCCCAAGGGAACTTATCTAGATGTGTGGTGAGCACTTTGAACCCCCAAGTGCTTCACAGAAGTTTATAACGCAGAGCCGTGAAAATAATAAATGTGTTTCCTTTCCTCAAAAATATTTTTTTAGCCCAGAATTTTTTATTTTTGCAAGAGTAACAGGAGAAATTGGACCCCAAAAGTTGTTGTCCAGTTTCTCCTGAGTACGCTGATACCCCATATGTGGGGGTAAACCACTGTTTGGGTACATGCCGGGGCTCGGAAGGGAAGTAGTGACGTTTTGGAATGCAGACTTTGATGGAATGGTCTGCGGGCATCATGTTACGTTTGCAGAGCCCCTGATATGCCTAAACAGTAGAAACCCCCCACAACTGACCCCATTTTGGAAACTAGACCCCCAAGGAACTTATCTAGATGTGTGGTGAGCACGTTCAACCCCCAAGTGCTTCACAGAAGTTTACAACGCAGAGCCGTGAAAATAAAAAATCATTTTTCTTTCCTCAAAAAAGATGTTTTAGCAAGCAATTTTTTATTTTCACAAGGGTAACAGGAGAATTTGGACCCCAATATTTGTTGCCCAGTTTGTTGTGAGTACGCTGATACCCCATATGTGGGGGTAAACCACTGTTTGGGCACACGTCAGGGCTCGGAAGGGAAGTAGTGACATTTGAAATGCAGACTTTGATGGAATGGTCTGCGGGCATCATATTGCATTTGCAGAGCCCCTGATGTGCCTAAACAGTAGAAACACCCCACAAGTGACCCCATTTTGGAAACTAGACCCCCAAAGGAACTTATCTAGATGTGTGTGGTGAGCACTTTCAACCCCCAAGTGCTTCACAGAAGTTTATAACGCAGAGCCGTGAAAATAAAAAATAATTGTTCTTTCCTCAAAAATTATGTTTTAGCAAGTAATTTTTTATTTTTGCAAGGGTAACAGGAGAAATTGGACCCCAACAGTTGTTGCCCAGTTTGTCCTGAGTACGCTGGTACCCCAAATGTGGGGGTAAACCACTGTTTGGGCGCACGTCGGGGCTTGGAAGGGCGGGAGCACCATTTGACTTTTTGAACGCAAGATTGGCTGGAATCAATGGTGGCGCCATGTTGCGTTTGGAGACCCCTGATGTGCCTAAACAGTGGAAACCCCTCAATTCTAACTTCAACACTAACCCCAACACACCCCTAATCCTAATCCCAACTGTAGCCATAACCCTAATCACAACCCTAACCCCAACACACCCCTAACCACAACCCTAACCGCAACACAACCGTAACCCTAATTCCAACCCTAATCCTAACCCTAATCCCAACCGTAACCCTAATCCCAACCCTAACCACAACTGTAACCCCAACACACCCCTAACCCTATCCGTAACCCTAACCACAAGCCTAATCTTAACCCTATTTCAAACCCTAGCCCTAATTCCAACCCTAACTCTAATTCCAACCCTAACCCTAAGGCTATGTGCCCACGTTGCGGATTCGTGTGAGATTTTTCCGCACGATTTTTGAAAAATCTGCAGGTAAAAGGCACTGCGTTTTGCCTGCGGATTTACAGCAGATTTCCAGTGTTTTTTTGTGCGGATTTCACCTGCGGATTCCTATTGAGGAACAGGTGTAAAACGCTGCGGAATCCGCACAAAGAATTGACATGCTGCGGAAAATACAATGCAGCGTTTCTGCACGGAATTTTCCGCACCATGGGCACAGCGGATTTGGTTTTCCTTAGGTGTACATGGTACTGTAAACCTGATGGAAAACTGCTTCGAATTCGCAGCGGCCAATCCGCTGCGGATCCGCGGCCAATCCGCTGCCAATCCGCTGCGGATCCGCGGCCAATCCGCTGCCAGTCCGCTGCAGATCCGCGGCCAATCCGCTGCGGATCTGCTGCCGATCCGCTGCGGATCCGCGGCCGATCCGCTGCCAATCCGCTGCAGATCCGCGGCCAATCCGCTGCGGATCCGCTGCGGATCCGCGGCCAATCCGCTGCCGATCCGCTGCAGATCCGCGGCCAATCCGCTCTGTGTGCACATGCCATAACCCTACCCCTAACCCTAACCCTACCCGTAACCCTAACCCTACCCCTAACCCTACCCCTAGTTCTAACCCTAGTTCTAACCCTAACCCTAGTGGAAAAAGAAAAAAAATATATTTTCTTTATTTTATTATTGTCCCTACCTATGGGGGTGATAAAGGGGGGGGGTTTATTTATTATTTTTTTATTTTGATCGCTGTGGTAGAACCTACCACAGCGATCAAAATGTACCTGTAACGAATCTGCCAGCCTGCAGATTCGGCGGGCGCACTGAGCATGCGCCCGCCATCTTGGAAGATGGCGGCGCCCAGGGAGAAGACGGACCGACTTCGGGAGGATCGGTAAGTATGAGGGGGTGGTGGGGGGGTGGATCGGAGCACAGGGGGGGGGGATCGGAGGACGGGGGGAGCGGACAGGAGCACGGGGGAGCGGGCAGGAGGACGGGGAAGCGGACAGGAGGACGGAGAGGACCGGGCCACATAACGGACGACTGGGGAGGAGATCGGGGGCGGTGGGGGGGGCCAGAACATGATTTCCAGCCATGGCAGATGCTATTGCAGCATCGGCCATGGCTGGATTGCAATATTTCACCATTTTCATAGGTGAAATATTGCAAATTGCTCTGATTGGCTGTTGCACTTTCAACAGCCAATCAGAGCGATCATAGCCACGTGGGGGCAAAGCCACCCCCCCTAGGCTGAAGTACAACTCCCCCTCTCCCTGCAGATCGGGTAAAATAGGAATTAACCCTTTCACCCGATCTGCAGGGATGCGATCATTCCATGACGCCGCATAGGCGTCATGGGTCGGGAAGGGGTTAAGGGAAGACATGCTAGCGTTTCCCTGAAACGTCTTCTGCTATAAAAACTGAACAGGTACGCTAACTTCATGTACACATACCCTTACTGTCAGCAGCATAATGAGCGCAACAATGGCCGGGCCCATTTGGAAGGTGGGCCCGCCGATGCCATTGCTTCTTTCAGCTGAATGTGCATCCAAGGAAGCACAGTCATCTGAAATATTGCTCAGAGACCCACCGGTCCCTGAGCTGCTATGCAAGCTGCCGGCCAATCAGAGGCCAGTAGCTTACGTCCACGTGCCCCTGACTGGGAGCACATGGCATTGACTTCATGCACTGTCCATCGCTTGCAGGCTGAAGTCAGCTGCCGACTACAGAAGAGGACATCACATTGTTGGTGAAGGTGCAAAGTGAATAGAATTGTTTATTTTTTATGCTTTAAAGAACAGTGGAAGGACAGGGGGAACAAATACCAGGATTGTCCCAGGATTGGGAACAGATGAACCAGGATGGGCCTAGGATGGAGGACATATATACCAGGATGGGCCCAGGAAGGGGGGGACATTACTACATAATGGGGGAGGAGTGGCAACACTTATGTCCTTATAGGATTTAGAGCGCTACAATGGCCCACACATCTGACCAACATGCGGGGAGGGGGCAGACAAGGTCCAAATTTTGCACCGAGTCCCATCGGACTCTAGGTTGACAGTCTCAGAGGCTTCCTTTGGACTCTCTGTCGCTGTGCAGCAGCCTGCTTCGGGAATGTATATTCCTACCATATTGATGCATTTTTTTGTGCATGCATAATAATTTGATGTTTTTTTATGCATTTTTGATAATAGGCCATTTTGATCTCAATGGGGAGAAGGGCAGTAAAAATGCTAAAAGATCTGACATGCTATGCTTTTTCAGGGTAAGTAAAGCACAATTTATTCTTTTTACTACTAAGTGAACTTAGAGAAAAAACTTTTCTGAAAGGCGACAACCCATTTAATAGATGACAGACGGGAGAGCAATAAATGAAATACGGTAATCATTTTACGTAGCCCAAGAAAAACGCTGCTATCCAAATTTATTTAGTTATGCTAAGTATAATTTATCAAGACACAAGATTGACGCTGTATAAATATCAGAAGGCGGCAGGTTATATTATTCTGTCAGTAATTAGATTATTTTCGTTGATCCAAACTGTCCACAATGAAGTCATGGTCTCTTCTTCTATAGGATCGGCCTAGAAAGCAAAGTACATTGATGTGAGTGAGTCCTATGCGAACATCACACAGGATGATAATTTATAGTGAGCTGGGTTTCGAGTTCATGGGGACCCAGTGATCTCTGTCTTTTTGAGTTGCAGAGAGCCGCTAGTATCTTATTTAATTCTCTGACTCATCTTCCTTCCAGGATAAACAATTCTTCGACTATTCATCTGATCTGTCATCCAAACATGGTTTTGGTATCAGCGGGGTATTTATTTCCATTAGAAATGAAAAATGATCATAGTCAAATTGTAAATTTTGTGAAATCTGATGTAAGTAGATGGATGACTTCACGCTCACGGTTGTTTGCACAATTACGAAAGATTAAATTAGATATTTTTTGTCTAAGCGTTCGTATTAGTTCTGTCATGCTATATATATACATACAACTTAGTGATTTAGTTTTGCAATTTAAACTCAAAATTCAGCTCTAATCTTTGCAAACATGTCTGGGGTGAGAATTGTGGTGAGGGAGGTGTTCATATCTTCCTACTGAATCAAAGCATGTAGACATGGAATATATGAAATATGAATAGCAATACTGCTCTGGATAATAAGAAAACGCTTAGCACATAATTTGGCCAATTCATGCATGCCCAGCAACCAACGACAAGGTGGTCTCACATTAGCTTGGAAGTGCCAGTCAGTCTTTTGTTATTTGTATGTTAGATCTCTGACCGAGCACTCTGCCCTTCAACATGTGGTGGTTTTAATTACAGCAGGATCCTGCCTACCCATAAATACATGCTTTTGAAAGAGGTATCCACATTTACCCAGGAATTCAGACTTCAGCCTAAGAGAGGTATTCACACTAGACTCATAGGGTCTTAGCAGCATGAGACCACCTTGTCGTTGTTGCTGGGCATGCATGAATTGGCCAAGTTATGTGCTTAGTGTCTCAATTTTTTCTTATCAAATATTTTTACAACTTTATTTCACTTTTTTACTTAGTACCACTATGGGACTTTCACTTTCTGTAATCTGATTGCAGATATAAGGTATAGCAATGCAGGAGCATTACTATACCTATTAAACCTGTGAACCCTGCAGACACTGCACACACCTGCACTGCGCATGATCTAACTAACTTTCTAGTGCCTGGTGACCCGGATGTCGTCATGAGCATCACAGCATTTAGGGGGTTAAATTGCTGGGAGCAATGTGGGACCATTCCTGGCACTGAGAGCCGGGTGTCAGCTGTAAAAATCAGCTGAAACCCGGCAGCGATCACTGGTGCACATCCCCCTGTGCGCGAGTGATCGTCATGACGTACATATATTGCGCTGCTTCGGGAAGTCCTTCCTGATCATGAAGTACATGTGCTGCAAATGTCCGAAAGGGGTTAAAGCACTCTCTTCAGAATTTTTATTCTCTTAATATATTGCAATAATCATATTATGTAGCACTGTGTACTTACAATTTCTCATTTTGCCTTTCTACTTAGATAATTAGAAAGCAGACTAGCTGAATCCTTCTAAGCTCCATGTAGAAACAGGGAGCCTTTTTTGCTTGCATGAGTCATCACTGCAAAACCACTGGCAGGGGAGAAGAGGGAACACATGGGTCAGTAGTTCAAGAGGTTTATGGCTCATGCAGGGAAAAAGTGACTTTCCTTTCTACATAGAGCAAAAAAAAAGAGAAGAATTATCTGTGTAGAAAGGCAAAATGAGCAATTGTAGGTACACAGTGCTGTATAATATGATGATTGCAATATATTAAGAGGATAAAAACTTTGATGGAAGGAGGAGTGCTTCTTTAAGTACCATATAAACTTCCAAATTTCAATGCTATGAGTTGTCAAATTCCAATTATGTCCACATACACTTACTGAAATACCAGTGCTATACAGGTGCTGCTTCTACAAACTCCAATTATGCAGTACTGTGCCGAAACAGAAGAATCCCACAGTGCCTTAATAAATACCATCATAGATGGTTCTCATATTACCAATATACAGTGGACAAATAAGAGATCTTATGCAATGTTCTCAATAATAGTTATACATCTGAACAATTAATTTGAATATTATGATAGTCTGAGAAGATGATTGTCATATGAGGTGGTGTCCTGCTGGATTGGTGTAATAATTACTCACATTATGAACTTTGCCAAAAGAGTAAAATTAAAGTTTTTACTGTTCAATAAAGCGGTTTTATACAAAGAATAATGATATGTCTCTATCTATAACTGTAGAAAAAGACATCTAATACCACTAGGCAAAAATTTACAAACTGAACATGATTTCCTTAATCTAACATTCTGATCAGACTGCATGAAGCCCACTACCACATCATGGTTAACCTCTCAGTGGGTGCTTAGCCTGAAAGTTGTGCAGTCGCAACCCACCATCACAGCGAAAGTGCACAAGCAGGGCAGGTGACCTTGGGCCCCACAGCACTGGTGCTTTAAGTCAAAGTCCCCAAGACTCCAGGCCGCGCGGCCTCACCACCACAAAAACACAGAAACAATGGCCGTCACATAGCACAATGCACCTTCCACAAGCTCTCAGAATATGAACTGATAGAAAAGATAGGTGGAACCCCTCTTGCAATCTCCTGCTCATTTAAAAACACCTGTGTCAAATGGCAGGAGTGCTGGCCAAGAAAAGCCAAAAAAGATGGGACAGTATGCTATAAGCTATTACTGTAGTGTCAAGGAATGACACTGGAGAGATCACACAGATCCCACTGCTGCCACGAATTGCCAAAGATAACAGCCAGAGGAGTCAGGCTGAACCACCCGACTGTTAACTTTCTGTCATAAACCACCCTTTGCTGCCCCCTATCGTCAGGACTATTACACATTTGGCTGACGGTGAACGGTTGAAGCTGTGGCTTTTACCACTAATAGACCAGTTATTGGAGAAATAACAGTGAGCGTAAGGTATATACACCTCCGATTCCAATGTATGGAATATATATATATATATATATATATATACACACCCCAGCATGGTCACTGCTAATTCCACGATAACCCAAGAACTACTTGCTGCCACCACAAATCGTTTTTTTCACAGGTTGACCGAATGCCTGGTTTCTGGTAGTGTATGGCTTTCAAGAGTCTGGTTTACAGAACAAAAGGAACAGAACTATTTTTTATTTAATCCAGGATGGGCAGTTTTTATAAAAAATATACAAAAGATTTTACAAAAGGGACAAAAAATATAGCACATACAGTAAAATGGATTAACAGAGAAACTTACTACGCTGGTCACAGAGATGGGTCAGTTAGCGGATGTAAGCAATCCGATTGAAGACATGGATCCTGCCTACACTGATATCTATCTTCAAGCATACAAAACAGGTCATAATTTGCCTTGTCCTTTTACCAGCATCCTACTGGATGTAGATTCAGTCTTTGAAAATTATGATATTCCAAAATTCCCTGATATCTTCACTCCTGATGATTGTAGGAGTTCAATAACACCATCATATTTTTTATCGGGATTTTACCTTTTCATAGTTAGAACTAACACAACACAAACAAAGGATGATAAACAGGCCCAAGATATAAAAAGGTATATTTTATTAGACACAATTTTAAAATACAAAGGTATAAATAGTGGATAAGACCACAATGCAAATAGCTATAGAGACGGGATGGGTGTACCGCGGCTGAATATAGGAATTTTACAGATACAATTGTGCAACGGCGCACGTCAATGAAAATATATGGATTATTCTATTACCTCCATATATAGCACATGGAACATATAATCGAACGATAGCGCCAAAAATCATGGTGAAAAATATATATGTAACGGCGCAAAATCATATAACATACCAGTATGGAGAGTTGCCAAATACTCGTCCGGCTAGCAGGAGGTATAGACAAAAGCCAACGGTCACCACATCACCCCGACGCGCGTTTCGGCGCACAGCCTTCGTCAGGGGGCGTACCCTATATATGGAGGTAATAGAATAATCCATATATTTTCATTGACGTGCGCCGTTGCACAATTGTATCTGTAAAATTCCTATATTCAGCCGCGGTACACCCATCCCGTCTCTATAGCTATTTGCATTGTGGTCTTATCCACTATTTATACCTTTGCATTTTAAAATTGTGTCTAATAAAATATACCTTTTTATATCTTGGGCCTGTTTATCATCCTTTGTTTGTGTTGTGTTAGTTTTGTCAATTGATGATTGGCCATATATAAGTCCTATTTACAGTGACAATATTTGCTTAATATGCTTTGATATTTATTACTATGATGTCACTTGTATTATTGTTGGTTTTTGCTAATGTTCTTTTCATAGTTAGGAAATATGGCATGGCTGCTGTCGGCAGTTATGAAAAAATATGCATATTCTTTCCCTATTAGTCCTGAAATTTAAAATGTATGTCCCATCAACATCAGGTCTATACAAACCTGAATATTCATAACTTCCCATTGACACTGAATCGACTGGCTGCAGATGTAAGGTTTCCTTTCAACTCAGGACGTGCTTCCTGGGGACAAAAGAGACTTCTCCACCTATGCGTAAACACATGTCCCTGTGTTATCTGGACTTTAGAAAAGATCTTTCCTGTTTAATTACATGTACTCTGCAGGAAACTTATAAGTTTCATCACTTCTCAACCATATGTAATTTCCCCACTTCCCAAATGTTAAACTGAGTGATATTATTACAAAAATATTGTAGTAAGTTCTTTCTACTTCTCCTATTGCAATTCTGTGTGAGAGATGATGGGGGTGAATGCACCCTCACCAGAGCTGTGTTATGAATATTAATAATTTCTATGACTTGTAGAAAAAGACATGGACTGCACATCCCAATATTCATACTGTGATCAAATGCTGCAAGGTAAAAATTTACAAACTGAAGATGAGGTTCTTAATTTAACATTCTGTTCAGACTGCATGAAACCCACTATGATGTCATGGTGAACCTTTCAGTGTGTCCCCAGCCTGTGAAAGGTGATCTTTTTACATTTATTCACATGGTGTTTGTACTGTGTGGTGGCCATTGTTGCTGTGATTTTGTGCCTGTGGGGTGGCGTGACCTGGAGTCATGGGACTCAGCCTTGGAGCATCAGTGCTGTGGGGCCCGAGGTCGTCTGTCCTGCTGCTGTACTGTCACTGTGACTGTGGGTACGCTTGGCACTGCACCTTTCAGGCTAGAGACCCACTGAGAGGTTCACCATGACATGGCAGTGGGCTTCATACAGTCTTATCAGAATGATAAACTAAGAACCTCATGTTCAGTTTGTAAATTTGGACTTCAGTTGACATGGCTTGTCTACCAATATTACAAGGCATTTCATTAGAGGAGATAGGAAACTGATAAATGTTCTCAAGATCTTTTTGGCATTTACCAAACAGATAGTCTGTAATATGACGCACAGAAACCATTAAATTCTAAATAGAACAAGATGAAAAACTGAGACTTTCTGAACTGCCTGCAAGTCTTATTGGAATTGATGCAGTTTGCAAATGCCAAATTCAAATTGTTTCTAGTCTGAATAGGTCCTTATCCAAAGTAGAAGTCTTCCTTTCTATCTTAACTCCTGTGTGAGTAAAGGAATGCAGTTCCAACTGACATCCTAAAGTATTGCCTATAACCAGGGCCACCATCAGGGTCTTATTTCCCTTACTGGCGTTTGGGGCCCACCTCCTCACCGGGCTCCAGGGGTAGGATTCGGCTGTTCACTCAGTAGCTGAATGAGGATGCACGTTCAGTAGCAATCTATTGCCATGTAGGACCCACTGTATTAGGACCGCAAGCCAATCAGGGGCCGGCAGCTGACGTCGGCAGGCAAGTAGCTGGCATATGACGTTACTGTCTTGTGCCTGCACATCTGAGCCTCAAATAGTTGAGGAAGAGGATGCCGCTGGACCGAGGCCAGGTAAGGAGAAAGGAGATTTTTTTTTTGTACTGTAATCCGCAATATGGGAAGACATATAGGGGGGCAAGATGAAGAAATATGAGGGGGGAAGGATGGAGACATATGGGGGGCAGGATGGAGACATATGGGGGTTAGGGTGGAGACATATGGGGGCAGGATGGAGACATATGGGGCCAGGATAAGAGGACATATATGGAGGCAGGATAGAGACATATGGGGGCAGGGTGGAGACATGCTTGCACACCAGTTTATATCCCAGTTCATAATTTGTTTTTCTTCAGTCTGCATCATGTGCATTTAAAGGTGTTGCCTGCCTTTTCTCTGAGCTGGACATTATATTGAGATGGTTCCCCATGGCTGTGTGTCCACTATTTGTGCCCAGTTCTTCTCAGCCCTTATCCACATGTATATCGCTTGACAAGCGGTAAGGTTTTTAATATTAGTTAGGACTGACCCTATTAGGGTCGCTGTGAATTGGTGGAATGGCTTTTGCATTTTTTTGATCAAAAAAACATGTTAACTATGTGCCCTATAGTATTTTGATGCACCATTGCTATTTGTTTACTGCAGGGTATTCAATCATTATGTTTCTGTTTTTTTCTGTTTAGTGGCCAGTTTTAACGTCGAATGCACACCAGTTTATATCCCAGTTCATACCTTTGGGTTTTTTCTCCTCCCTAAAAAGGTGTGATAATTTGTTCAATTGCACATCCCCGAACGCTATGTTACGTGAATGATTGGAGATGAAATGTCTAGCTGCTGATGAAATATTGCGGCTTGTACTTGTGATATTGTTGATGTCATTTAGATGTCCAGATATTCGTGTTTTTCATTTTCGAGATGTGCATCCCACTTATGCCTTATCGCAAATGGAGCAATCAATTTTATATACAACATTAGAAGAATTACAATTCATAAATTGTTTAATATTATATTTGATAGCATTGTCAAGATTATTGAAAATTTTGCTATTCACTACCGGTTTGCAGGTTCTACAGTTGGTGTCACCACATTTATAAAAAGCCATTGCAATCTAACCACGTTTTATGAGATTTTCTGGATATAAAAGTGCTGGGAGAGATCATGTTCCCAAGTGTTGGTGCTCTTCTCATAACAATGTTGAATCCTGACTGTAAAATGGATGCCAATGTTTCATCTTCATGTAAAATGGGCAGAAAAGTAATCATAATATCCCTAATTTTGTTAAATTGATGACTGTATTGAAAACATACATTTGGTTTTTGTCTGAATTGTTGATTTATTTGTTTTTCGTGGGAAAAATTAATTTCTCACTTTTTTTGTTTGATACTATATTTAATGCTCTGCTGAATTTCAAATTAGGATAACTTTTCTTCTGTAATTTCTTCAGAGATTGACTAAACTCTTGCAAAATTATTGTTGGTAGAAAACACATGCAAAAATTCCCTGAAAGCCGTGACTAGATTGACCAGCAATGGTGAAAATTTGGCCCCCATCACCACAACTTTTTCACCTAGTTTATGGATTTTGCTCAGCAGCAGTTGAAAGGGTCATCTAAAGGAACTTGTACTGGACATTGAAACAGCACTCCTTCATGATGATTGGGAAAATAGGAAAATAGATTAGGTAATTTAGGGACGCGAGGAATATGGAGTGAAAAAATTTTTTGTCTGACTGATTACCAAAGTTATAATGGCTTATCGTTAGTATTTATCACAGGACTTGTTCACAAGAGCGTATTTTCGGTCCGAGTCTTTGAAAAAAACAGACAGTCCTTGGACCAATGTAATTCAATGGGGCAGTGGAGATGAGTAATTTTTTTCACTGAACAAATCTGCATGTGAAAAAAATTGCGGTATGCATTAGTTTCTTCCATAAATTGGATTAGACTCACCCATTCAAGTTTATGGGTGTGCAAACAAAACTTGGATGCCATACAGAGCCACAGTATAGTATCCGATTTATATGGATACATTGCAATGTATAATGCACTGTAATATAATATTGGCTATGAGACTATGTGCAAACCAGAAATTCCATAACGTTCATCCGGCTTCTCTGTATCGGTGGTAGACAATATAATATGGTAGTAATGATAATAATATTATTACATTATGAGTCTTTTGTTAGTATTTACTTTCCCTCTTACTGCATTTTCCTTTTAAATAAAGAATAATGGCTCTTTTGTACTCTTGTCTGAGTTGTTCTTAATACATTTTTTATTGAAACCATCTGACATATTATCTTTCATTTGCTTCATTTCTTTGTAGCTTTTTTATTCTTAAATAACATCTTAAAATGACATGAATGATAATGCAGAATCATAAATCCAGGGCTTTAATTGTAAATGTGGATTTTTTATGATACTTGGTAGAATGTGAATTTATTTGTACCAAAGAAAAAAGGTTGAAATAAAGTATTAACATGTGTGAAAAGCAGACTACAATAAAAGGTAGACATTCTCGTGATTCTTCTACATCAGCTAGTAATGTATTGATTTTATGATATTGTATACCCTGACAGTGAGAGGCGAAAGGACAATAGTAGGAATAACAGTGTATAAGTAAAGGATAACAAAAATAGGAAAGGAAGAAAAAAAGAACAGTCAACTCGGATTTGGCTACCATCACACAAAAATGTAATGCATTCTCAAGGAAAGCTTAGCTCTTTTTTCCCGTGATTATTTTTTAAAGGTCATCTGTAAATTATAATCTGATTTATACCAAATATCTTTTTACAGTGTTAAGTGCTTTATTTTTTTTATACAAAGTTCCAAATTCCTTGCAATCCATCCATAGTGCTATGTAGAAAAAAATCTGTAAATCTGTCTGCTCTCAGCCACCACAAGAGGAGCATAGGAGATCATTTTATCCTACTGATACATTGAACTCGGTTGTAAAGGAGCGTGCATTTAGTTCCTAAGCTCACTCAATTGGTGTGGTAGACAGCCAGACCTTGTCATTTGACTTTACAGTGGCATGACTTTACAGTAGTCAAAATTACTGTTTTTGTTTTTGTTGAAGATGAAATAATCTATAAAAGGGCTAAAGTTAAAGATAACACATTTCCTATTTTTTTACCCTATAAATATACTTGTGTATGTATATATATATATATATATATATATATATATATATATATATATACACATTTTATCTTTTATATTTTAAAAATTAAAAAAAAATTAAAATGGGCTAATGAACAAGTTTGGGTACCCTGCATGGTTAGTGCCATGGCTTGTTTAGATGTTCTTTTGCATACTTCTGATGCTGAATTTTATGGTCGAACGCAGGAGAGGTTTTCTTCTGATGACTCTTCCATTGAGGCTGTATTTGTCCAAGTGTCTCTGAACAGTAGACAATGTACCAGCATTTCCAGAGTCTGCTAAATCTTTCTGAAGGTCTTTTGCAGTCAAAAGAAGAACTCATGGCTGCTGTTTTTGGCACAAGGTTAGAGGATGCTGCAATTTTATAAAGCTGAGAAATTTGCATCTCCTGGCCTTTCCTAATGATGATAGTGAACAAGTCATAACCCTAACAGACTAATTAAGGTCTGAAACATTGGTCAAAGTTATCTGAGCACACAAATCTCCAAGAGGACCCAAACTTCTGCGTCGGTCCATTTTTCTTTATGTCATTTTTAAAATGTAAAATATGACAATGTATATCTTTTTGCCCAAAATACAAAGGAAATGTGTTATCTTTAACTTTAGCCCTTTTAGAGATCATTTCATGTTCAACATACTTGACTGTTCACAATAACAGTAATTTTGGCCAGGGGTGCCCAAACTTGTACATGCCACCGTATGTCTACATACAGTTGTGCTCAAAAGTTTACATACCCTAGCAGAATTTTTGCTTTCTTGGCCTTTTTTCAGAGAATATGAATGATAACGCCAAAACTTTTCCTCCACTCATTGTTAGTGGTTGAGTGAAGCCATTTATTGTCAAACTACTGTGTTTCCTCTTTTTACATCATAATTACAAGCCAAAACATCCAAATGACCCTGATCAAAAGATTATATACCCCATTTTTTAATACCGTGTATTGCCCCCGCTAACACCAATGACAGCTTGAAGTCTTTTGTGGTAGCTGTGGATGAGGTTCTTTATTTTCACAGATGGTAAAGCTGCCCACTCTTCTTGGCCAAAAGCCTCTAGTTCCTGTAAATTCCTGGGCTGTCTAGCATGAACTGCACTCTTGAGATCTCCCCAGAGTGGCTCAATGATATTGAGGTCAGGAGACTGAGATGGACACTCCAGAACCTTCACTTTGTTCTGCTGTAGCCAATGACAGGTCGACTTGGCCTTGTGTTTTGGATCATTGTCATGTTGGAACGTCCATGTACGTCCCATGCGCAGCTTCTGGGCTGATGATTGCAAATTTGCCTCCAGTATTTGCTCATAACGTGCTGCATTTATCTTTCCTTCAACTTTGACCAAGATTCCTGTGCCTTTGTAGCTCACACATCCCCAAAACATCAGCGATCCACCTCCATGTTTTACAGTAGGAATGGTGTTCCTATCATCATAGGCCTTGTTGACCTCTCTCTAAATGTAATGTTTATGGTTGTGGCCAAAAAGTTCAATTTTGGTCTCATAACTCCAAATTACCTTGTTCCAGAAGTTTTGAGGCTTGTCACTGTGCTGTTTTGCATATTGTAGGGGAGATACTTTGTGGCATTTTCACAGTAATGGCTTTCTTCTGGTGACTCGACCATGCAGCCTATTTTTCTTCAAGTGCACCGCTAGTTTTCAGAGAGTCCAGTATTTCAACTGATGTTATTTGTGGGTATTTCTTTGCATCCCAAACAATTGTCCTAGCAGTTGTGGACAAAATTTTTGTTGGTCTACCTGATCGTGGCTTTGTTTTTACAGAGCCCCTGATTTTCCATTTGTTAATCACAGTTTGAATGCTGCTGACTGGCATTATCAATTCTTTGGATATCTTTTTGCATCCCTTTCCTGTTTTATACAGTTCAACTACATTTTACCATAGATTCATTGACAATTCTTTTGCTTTCCCCATGACTCACAATCCAGAAAATTTGGGCCAAAATCATATCTGCGCAATGCATGCAACTAGTTTCTCCAAACAGGAGACGTCTTGAATCTGCTATCACCAATAAAGGCTTTTGTATGAAGTATTAAATAAATTTCAGTAAGTGTATTCAGTACTTTTTTCCTGTGTCATTTCTCATTATTACAAATAACTTAATTTATGGACACCTATGGTTTGAGTTATTTTTCTTTGTGGATTGGATAGGTTGTTACTGAAATCTAGTGAGAATTTCATGTCAATAGCATCTCTAGAAATATATTTACTTAGAAAATTGGCGATATGTTCAATACTTATTTCACCCGCTACATATATATATATATATATATATATATATATATATATATATATATACACGGTATATATATATATATATATATATATATATATATATATACATACAGTGGGTACGGTAAGTATTCAGACCCATTTAAATTTTTCACTCTTTGTTTCATTGCAGCCATTTGGTAAATTCAAAAAAGTTCAATTTTTTTCTCATTAATGTTCACTCTCCACCCCATCTTGACTGAAAAAAAACTGAAATGTAGACATTTTTGCAAGTTTATTAAAAAAGAAAAACTGAAATATCACATGATCATAAGTATTCTGTCCCTTTGCTCAGTATTGAGTAGAAGTATACTTTTGAGCTAGTACAGCCATGAGTCTTCTTGGTAATGATGCAAAAAGTTTTTCACACCTGGATTTGGGGATCCTCTGCCATTCTTCCTTGCAGATCCTCTCCAGTTCCGTCAGGTTGGACGATGAACGTTGGCGGACAGCCGTTTTCAGATTTCTCCAGAGATGCTCAATTGGGTTCAGGTCAGGGCTCTGGCTGGTCCAGTCAAGAATGGTCACAGAGTTGTTCTGAAGCCACTCCTTTGTCATTTTAGCTGTGTGCTTAGGGTCATTGTCTTGTTGGAAGGTGAAACTTCGGCCAAGTCTGAGGTCCGGAGAACTATGGAAAAGGTTTTCATGGATATAATAATAATCTTTATTTTTTATATAGCGCTAACATATTCCGCAGCGCTTTACATTTTGCACACATTATCATCATCACTGTCCCTGATGGGGCTCACAATCTAAATTCCTTATCAGTATGTCTTTGAAATGTGGGAGGAAACCAGAGTTCCTGGAGGAAACCCACGCAAACACGGGGAGAACATACAAACTCCTTGCAGATGTTGTCCAAGGTGGGATTAGAGCCCAGGACTCCAGCGCTGCAAGGCTGCAGTGCTATCCACTGAGACACCATGCTGCCCATGTCTCTATACTTGGCCGCATTCATATTTCCTTCAATGGCAACCAGTTGTCCTGTCCCTGCAACTGAAAAAACACCCCAATAGCATGATGCTGCCACCACCATGTCTCACTTTTGGGATTGTATTGGGCAGGTGATGAGCAGTGCCTGGTTTTCTCCACACATACCGCTTAGAATTATCACCGAAAAGGTCTATCTTTGTCTCATCAGACCAGAGAATCTTATTTCTCATAGTCTGGGAGTCATTCATGTTTTTTTTAGCAAGCTCTATGCGGGCTTTCGTATATCTTGCACTGAGGAGAGGCTTCCGTTAGACCACTCTGCCATAGAGGCCCAACTTGTAGAGGGCTGCAGTGATAGTTGTCTTTGTGGAACTTTCTCACATCTCCCTACTGCATCTCTGGAGCTCAGCCACAGTGATCTTGGGGTTCTTCTTTACCTCTCTCACCAAGGCTCTTCTCCCATGATTATTCAGTTTGGCTGGACGGCCAGGTCTAGGAAGACGTCTGTTGGTCCCAAACTTCTTCCATTTAAGGATTATGGAGGCCACTGTGCTCATAGGAACCTTGAGTACTGCAGAAATTATTTTATAACCTTGGCCACAACTGTGCCTTGCCACAATTCTGTCTCTGAGCTCCTTGGCCAGTTCCTTTGACGTCATGATTCTCATTTGGTCTGACATGCACTGTGAGCTGTGAGGTCTTATATAGACAGGTGTGTGCCTTTCCAAATCAAGTCCTATCAGTTTAATTAAACACAGCTGGACTCCAATGAATGAGTAGAACCATCTCAAGGAGGATAACAAGGAAATGGACAGCATGTGACTTAAATATGAGTGTCTGAGCAAAGGGTTTGAATACTTATGACTGTCACGCTCGCGCCCAGACTGGTAGGCGCGGGCGTGCGAGGGTGTGGCCCCACTGTGCCACAGACCAGACTACCCTGGAAGGGGCGTAACTAAGTAGCTTCCTTGGTATTCGCTGGAGCCTCTGATGATGAGGTCAGGCTTGTGCGGCAGGAAGCTACCAGGTACCACTCCAGGGTGGTGTCTGGCTGTGACTGCTGATCCCACCGGGGAGCGGAACATAGACAGGCAGGCGGGCACAGCTGGCTCTCTGGTTGGCAGGCAGG
The DNA here is from genome assembly GCF_051348905.1 of Ranitomeya variabilis. Classification (NCBI taxonomy): domain Eukaryota; kingdom Metazoa; phylum Chordata; class Amphibia; order Anura; family Dendrobatidae; genus Ranitomeya; species Ranitomeya variabilis. The sequence continues at coordinate 719,081,893 of NC_135234.1, forward strand.
TACGGCTGGCTCTAGCAGGACTGGCAGATGAGGCTGGTACACTGGAAGAACCGGTAGGGACCGGTCTGCAGGCAGGCATGTAAAACAGGTAAGAACCTGTTCAGACAGGAGGACTTATGAATGGGTAGAGAAGGACTGCAAGAGCGGATGCAAAGCGGAAGCACAGGAGCTAGAGCCAAGCATGGAAATGCAGGAGGAGGAGCCAAGCGCAGGAGGCAGAGCCAAGTGCGGACACGCAGGAGGTGGAGCCAATAGCAGAAGGCGGAGCCAAGAGCAGAGATGCAGGAGGCGGAGCCAAGTGCAGAGACGCAGGAGGTGGAGCAGGGAAGAACCGCAAGACACAGAGCAAGGTAGAACCGCAAGGAGCAGAGCCACAGAGCAAAGCCACAGAGTGCAGATCTGAGAGCCGAGCAAAGTCAGAGTGCAGAGCTGAGTGCAAATCCACAGAGTGCAGAGCAAGGAGCAAAGTAAGGTCGCAGAGAGCGGAGCTGAAAGCAGAGCAAAGCAAGTCACAGAGTGCAGAGCTGAAAGCAGAGAAAAGCCACAGAGTGCAGAGCAGGGGGCAAAGCAAGGTCGCAGAGAGCAGAGCCGAAAGCAGAGCAAAGCAAGACACCAAGTGCAGAGCAGAGCAAAGCTAGACACAGAGTATGCACAGCAGAGAAAGCAAACCAAGACAGGGATATAAACAGACACAGGAACAGAACTAGACTAAGACAGAGTCAGGAATGAGACAAGGCACAGAGACATGGACAGAAGCCAGGGTACGATGCCCCACTGGGTGGCTACACAAGGACACAGGCCAGGGTACTACGCCCCACTGGGTGGCTACACAAGGACACAGGCCAGGGTACTACGCCCCACTGGGTGGCTACACAAGGACACAGGCCAGGGTACTATGCCCCATTGGGTGGCTAACACAGGACACAGACCAGGGTACAACGCCCCCCTGGGCAGCGGATACAAGAGTCACAGAGACAGGGCCTGGCACCTCAGCAGCTAAGAACTGACTGAGGGAGTAAGTTGCACAGGCCCCCACCAATGGGTGGGGTAGTCAATTAAAGGAAGCCTCATGGCAATTGGCCGGGGACACCTTAGCAAGGTGCACACAGTCTCAATAAGACACAGGAGTTTCCTGCGCCGCCCCCCTATGCACATAGACAGCATGCACAAAGCAAGCAGCAGACATGAGGCACACAGCATGGAGCTGGCAGCAGAGAGAAGTCACAACATGGCCCAGAAAAGTAAGAGAGTTTGAGTGTAATGCAGGTGGGGGATGGGAGGCCATGCAGTGATGCCAGAAGGGTTGTTACCATGACCATGTGATATTTCAGTTTTTCTTTTTAATAAATTTGCAAAAATTTCTACATTTCTGTTTTTTTTCCGACAAGATGGGGTGCAGACTGTACGTTAATGAGAAAAAAAAATGAACTTTTTTGAATTTAACAAATGGCTGTAATGAAACAAAGAGTGAAAATTTTGAAGGGGTCTGAATACTTTCCGTAACCACTGTATATATACAGTATATAGTATTATATCACAAATTAATAGAGAATAGTATCAATTGTACAAATAACACAGTTAAAAAGAAGGTTATTCACTACGAATAGTTTGGATGAGATTGGGAATTCCAGAAACAGTACTGTACAAGAGCAGCCCCATTTCTGAAAAAAACAAAAGAATGTACAAAACGTAGATGTTAACTGTATATCCTCTTCTCATTCAGGACATTTAGTCTTGAATTATTTTAGCCTGCCTACTGTATGTCAGACTGATATTTTCCAAAACATATTTAAGAAAAATCCTGTTGGTATAATAAAATGAAGCAATAATGCAATAAATTCCAATATTGATCGGCAATGGTCTGTGTAGTTTAGTTGCTAGATCTGCACTATTTTGTTTAGCCATATAAATTCAGGAATAGAAATGAGCTACACTTTGACATGATAATTAGATACTCATTAAGATGTATTAAGTGAATTAATTGTACTGGTACAGTTAGGTAAGATTTAAGGAAATTTCAAGTAATTACATCAATTATATTCTTTAGACTAGCAAATCTCCACATCAGATACATTGATGAATCATGAGACACAATTTGCATATCTCTCTTGAAGAACAAATATTAAACAGAGCGTGAAATGGTGTAATCAGACAGACCCTCTTATTACATTATAGGTGTCAATAAGGTTCTTCTGATTTTTAGAGGGACTTTGTATTAATGTATGCTCAAATACCATTGACTCTTCTTCAATCTTCTTGGGTAACCTGAAGTACTGATTCAGGTCACATGTTTGCCCTTACTTTTTACGAGCAGAAGGGGGGAAGTGTATCTTAATAGAGCTTCCATGGACACTGGACAGATGTTATGCAAGTCACTCTGCTTTGCAGGCTCAGAGGAGCCATTGCCTTTTAACCTCTATGCAGGCTTATGGACTTACAACAATGTCCCCTTGGTTGTGTCCACAGATTAACTGCTGGCTGGTGGAGTGAGCTGGCTGAGAAAAGACAGTAGCTGGATCAAAACCAGAGAGGGAAGATACAAGAGAAAAGCAGTAGTCAGAGGCAAAGTCAGGAGGTAGCCGAGGTCACAACCAGGAAGATGGTGTCAGCAGCAGAATCATCAGACAGGTGGAAAGTAAAGTTAGGCCGGCGTCACACTGGCATATTGCATCCAATGCGAGAGCATCGGATGCGATATTCTAATGACACTCGGCTCCTGCTCGCAGCAGAGCAGGAGCCGAGTGTCATGCGTCTGTGCTCCGATTCTGTCGCACAGGGAGGATCGGAGCACAGCTGCGGAGGAGGCGGAGAAATGAATTTCTCCATCTCCTCCATTGCTGGGGTCCGCTTATAACGCACATCACTCGGATGATATCCAAGTGATGTGCGTTGTATGGGTGCGAATGAGTCGAGAGTTTTCCTCGGTCCGAGACAATCGCAGCATGCTGCGATTGTCTCGGACAGAGGAAAATGTCCTTCAAAAAGTTGGCTGGTGGGAGCTGCCCCATAGATTAACATTGGTCCAAGTGCAATACGATTTTTTATCGCGTTGCACTCGGCCGTTTAAAACGCCAGTGTGACGCCGGCCTTAATCCAAGGTCAGGATCAGGTATCTCGCAAAAAGAAAATGAGAAGAATCAAACAGGGTCAGTATAAGGGCTCATACTCATTTGCGAGAAAAATGGATGAGTGCAATCTGAGAAAAAATCGGATTACACTCTGACCAATGTTATTCAATGGGTGACATCTCATCTCCGATTTTTTTCTCAGCTGAAATCGGACTGAGAAAAAAGTCACAGCATGCTGCAGTTTGCTGCGTATCTCGGATGTGACTCGTCAATGGAAGTCAATGGATGTGAGAAAAAAACGCACAGCACTCGCACCATGAGAGCGCTGTCTGTTTTTTACGCACCGGTGTCCTTTGCAATGCAGGAAGAGGAAAGGCTCATTGTGAGCTGAAACGTTGCCTGAATATGTGGGTAAATTAAACCCTGCACATTTTTTTCACTGGAACAATGGAGTGCTGCCTCTTCTTTTGAAATTATATGGAATTTGGATGATCGGTGGACTGGTTGTCTGGGGGCCTTGCACCTGAAGATAAGTATCGCTGTGCTGTTCCTTTTCTTTCTTTATATATATATATATATATATATATATATATATATATATATATATACATATATATATATATATGTCAGTAACACACACACACATATATATATATATATATATATATATATATATATACACTCACTGGCCACTTTATTAGGTACACCATGCTAGTAACGGGTTGGACCCCCTTTTGCCTTCAGAACTGCCTCAATTCTTCGTGGCATAGATTCAACAAGGTGCTGGAAGCATTCCTCAGAGATTTTGGTCCATATTGACATGATGGCATCACACAGTTGCCGCAGATTTGTCGGCTGCACATCCCTGATGCGAATCTCCCGTTCCACCACATCCCGAAGATTTCATGTTGTTTACGCCAAATTCTGACCCTACCATCCGAATGTCGCAGCAGAAATCGAGACTCATCAGACCAAGCAACGTTTTTCCAATCTTCTACTGTCCAATTTCGATGAGCTTGTGCAATTTGTAGCCTCAGTTTCCTGTTCTTAGCTGAAAGGAGTGGTACCCGGTGTGGTCTTCTGCTACTGTAGCCCATCTGCCTCAAAGTTCGACGCACTGTGCGTTCAGAGATGCTCTTAGGCCTACCTTGGTTGTAATGGGTGGCGATTTGAGTCACTGTTGCCTTTCTATCAGCTCGAACCAGTCTGCCCATTCTCCTCTGACCTCTGGCATCAACAAGGCATTTCCGCCCACAGAACTGCCGCTCACTGGATTTTTTTCTTTTTCGGACCATTCTCTGTAAACCCTAGAGATGGTTATGCGTGAAAATCCCAGTAGATCAGCAGTTTCTGAAATACTCAGACCAGCCCTTCTGGCACCAACAACCATGCCACGTTCAAAGGCACTCAAATCACCTTTCTTCCCCATACTGATGCTCGGTTTGAACTGCAGGAGATTGTCTTGACCATGTCTACATGCCTAAATGCACTGAGTTGCCGCCATGTGATTGGCTGATTAGAAATTAAGTGTTAACAAGAAGTTGGACAGGTGTACCTAATAAAGTGGCCAGTGAGTGTATATATATATATATATATATATATATATATATATATATATGTATGTATTTATATTGCACAGAAAGATAGATAGAAGAAAAGCCGGTAATTCATCTTCCGGCTTCTGTAAAATCACTCCAGGAGCTGACAGGATAGAAGAGATGGATTACAAATGGTAAATACAAATAGAATAGGTAGATATATAAATGTCAGTGACAAATACAATCAGTATAGTGTGTGTGCAAATTACTGGACATGTATTTAATTAATAATAGATTATTTTATGGAAAAAAATGGTGTGGGCTCCCATGCAATTTTAGCAACCAGCAGAGGGAAAGACAGCGACTGGGGGCAGATGTTTATAGCCTGGGAAGGGGGTAATGCCCATGGAGCTTCCCAGGCTATTAATATCAGCTCACAACTGTATACTTAGCCTTTACTGGCTATTAAAATGGGGGACCCCCCAAAAAAATCATAATTAATAATCAGCAAAGGCTATGCAGACAGCTGTGGGCTGATATTAATAGACTAGGAAAGGACCATGGATATTGGCCCCCCTGGCTAAAAACATCAGCACTCAGCCGCCCCAGAAAAGGTGCATCTCTAAGATGCGCCAATTCTGGCACTTAGCTTTGATCTTCCCACTTGCCCTGTAGCAGTGGCAAGTGGGGTAATAGTTGTGAGATTGATGTCACCTTTGTATTATAAGGTGACATCAAGCCCACGGCTTAGTAATGGAGAGGTACCAAAAAAGACACCTATCCATTACTAATCCTATCATTGTTACATATTAAATAAAGACACAGCCAGAATAACGTATTTTAATGAAATAAAGCACAACAGTTTTCCCATTTTATTATTACTCCTAATCCATGCAACGCCCTCGATCTCCTGTAATAAAAATAAAAATAACAAACCAACAATATACCATACCTGTCCATCATTGTGTCCCACGCAGTAATTCATATCTGGGAAATATACCGTTTTCAACCTGGATGGTGCCAAGATGCGACCGTCCCGGCTGAAAACCACTGGTGAATGAGCTGCCGAGCGGAGTTTCAGTGACTAGTGGTGACTTCACTGATGCTGCGCTGCCTCACAGCCTGAACTGCGGTAACCTCTGGACCGTGGGAAAATGCACAGTGGCACAGTTCTATTGCTGAGCATCTGCTTCGTTACTGTGTGCGATTGACACCACTCTATTGCAGAGCATTAGCTTTGCTACTGTGTGTGAGTGACACTACCTCTTGTGCTGCTCACTGAGTCACGTGGAGCTAGCAGTCGCTCACTACATTCTCCGACATTGTACACATTAGCTGCAGTTTTACATCTCTGCACGGTGGACCCCGGGTTGCGATTGCACTTCCTCATTTAATCTATTTAGTGCAATCTGCCAACCCTAACAGTATACTAGCGCCAGGGTCTGGCTAGCAATGGCAGATGAGCAGTGACTGCAGTGGTACATCCAGCAGCTGGAGGCAGGTTGTCTACTCTTGAGCTGACAACTTCAGCAGTGGATTTTACCACAGTTGCGGCACGAGCTGTCAGTGAGGTCGCTACCAGGGTCGCTGCTACAACACCTGTCCTGTCTTTCCCATGTGTCCCACCCCCGATAAGTTCTCAGGTGAAAGAAAGGCTTGCAGGGGATTCGTGAACCAGTGCTCTATTCAGTTGGAGCTGCTGGCCTAACACTTCCCGTCTTAATGGACCAAAGTGGGATTCGTTGATGGGCAGGGCGTTGGAATGGGCTACGCCGCTGTGGGAGCGTAATGACCAACTGATTCAGGGCATTTCTTGTTTTCTGGATGCTCTGAGACAGGTCTTTCTGGGTCCCCAAGTGACTCATGACACCGCACTCCAACTCTTGGAGTTGACTCAGGGCTCTTCCATGGTCAGCCAGTTCACCATCCAGTTTTAGACCTTAGCAACCGAGCTGGAGTGGTCAGATAAGGTCCTTATGGCCATATTTTGGTGGGCCTAGCTGACCATGCAAAAGATGCATTGGCCACTAGGGAGATACCTACCACACTGGAGGACTTAATAACTGTGTCCACTCGCATAGATCTTTGGGCAGTATGGTGGCGCAGTGGTTAGCACAGCAGCCTTGCAGCACTGGAGTCCTGGGTTCTAATCCCACCTTGGACAACATCTGCAAAGAGTTTGTATGTTGTTTGCGTGGGTTTCCTCCGGGCACTCCGGATAGGGAATTTAGATTGTGAGCCCCATCGGGGACAGCGATGATAATGTGTACAAACTGTAAAGCGCTGCGTAATATGTTAGCGCTATATAAAGATTATTATTATTATCTTCGGCACGCCGAAAGATGACTGGAGCGAGCTCATTGTAGGCAATGGATGCGGTTAGCTCCTAATTTTTCCAATCCTTTGGAATCTCCGGCTCAGACTAGCAAGCCTGTGGAGTCCATGGGGGTATCTCGGCCAAAATCTAAATCCCATCCTACCAACCTGTTTTGTTTGCAAGCAGGCTGGACACTACGTCAATAAGTGTCCCAGACATTCTGAGGGACAATCGTGTCTGGTGGCTGTCAGGGGAGGTTCTTTAGACACGGCCGATATGTCCTCCTAGATTACCTTTAAGTTATCTTTATCCTATGGGCCGACTACATTCTCTGCAGAGGCCTGAGTGGATTCTGGAGCCGAGGGCAATTTTGTGTCTTCTGCCTTTGTTTTGTGGCACGCCCTGTCACTGTTCGCGTAGTAAATGGGTCTGCACTCTCTAATCAAATTATACATCAGACAATACCCTTACCCCTAAGGTGCCCCTCAGCATCAGAAGAAGATCTCATTTATGGTGCTCTCTGAGGGCATAGATGAGATACTGTTGGGCATACCCTGGTTGCGCTGCCATTCACCTCATATAGATTGGGCAAGTGGGAGCATATTTGGATGGAGTTACTGATGCGAGGGACAGTGTCTTAGGCTCCACATTGAGGTTGAGTCATCTGAGATCCCTTCAGATCTAACTGCTCTTCCTAAGCACTATTGGCAATATGCAGACATATTCTCAAAAAAGGCTGCGGAGACTCTTCCACCTCATCGTCCCTACGATTGCCCTATTGACCTCATTCCAGGAGCAGAGCCTCCTCGGGGGCATGTTTACCCGTTGTCTCTCCCAGAGATTGAGGCTATGTCGGAATATATCAGGGAGAACCTGGCAAGAGGGTTTATTAGGAAGTCAGTGTCTCCTGCGGGGGCTGGGTTCTTCTTTGTCCAGAAGAAGAGAGGAGAACTTAGTCCTTGCATAGACTATAGGGGTTTGAATGCCATTACCATAAAAAATAAATGCCTTTGCCACTCGTCTCCGAGCTCTTAGATAGCCTACGGGGTGCTAGGATTTTCACTACATTAGATCTGCGTGGGACCTATAATAATGCCGTCTCCGACTCTACGGGTCAGACACCGTTTCTCTTAAACTACGGTCAGCATCCCCATAACCACGTGCCCCTGCACGTCTCTTCTTCGGACCCTAGGGTGGTGGAATGGGCAGTGGAGGCTCGTGACATCTAGGATCGCTGGATGCCATCAAGATTTCCAAAGAGAGAATGAGGGCCTCCGCCGACATGCACAATCGTCCTGCCCCGGTCTTTGCCCCTGGCAATTTAGTGTGGCTGTCAGCTCGTCAACCCGAGAGTAGAGTGCACTAAATTTGCTCCCCACTATCTTGGTCCTTTCAAGGTCATTGAACAGGTGAATCCTGTAGTATATCGTCTCAGCCTTCCACCACATATGAACATTACGGACACCTTCCATGTCTCTTTGTTAAAGCCCGTTTATATGTCTCGGTCTTCCTGGACTCCTGCTAGGAGTTCGGACACATTCTCTGATGATTTTGAGGTTTACTTCGTACTCTGGCATCTGCTTCGGTGATATCCATGTTTTTAGATGTGCAAAGATCTGTAGTCATTCATACTTCTGCGCTAAAAAGACGCTGAAAATTATGGGACACCGCAGGAAAAGAGACCAGTCCAAAGTGACTGCCTCATAAGAGAGTGGTTCCGTCAAAGTTTCTGTCTGAATCGCTTTTTTTGGGAATTTACATGGAAACCGTGACATGAACGCTCAGGATAAATGTGAGGTGAGCCTTTTTCTGATTCTTGGGAGGTAGAATGAACAAATAGACAGTAGTACAAGAATAGTTCTATTTCTGCGCAGTTCACCATGCAGTATAAGTGATAAGGCATATTATTCTTTTATTTTCAGGAGATCGAGGGCTTCGGTGGAATTAGACGCTGCAGTAAGTATGGTTTAATTGAGATTAATGAAGGAGTCTGTGTAATTTTTTCAATTAAAGGATTTTATGCTGGCTTTGTCTTTATTTAACATATAACTATAGGATTAGTAATGGATAGGTGTCTTATAGATGGATTAGGAGTAATAATAAAATGGGAAAACTGTGTTGTGCTTTATTTCATTAAAATACGTTATTCTGGCTGTGTCTTTATTTAATATGTAACAATTATAGGATTAGTAATGGATAGGTGTCTTTTTTGATACCTCTCCATTACTAAGCCGTGGGCTTGATGTCACCTGACACTACAGAGGTGACATCAACCCCACAAAATTAGCCCCACTTGCCACCGCTACAGGGCAAGTAGGAAGAGCCAGGCAAAGTGCCAGAAGGGGCGCATCTAATAGATGGGGGACCCCATGCTGTTTTTTAAGTTATTTATTTAAATAATTAAAAAAAACAGCGTGGGGACCCCTCTATTCTTGATAACCAATCTTGCTGTAGCTGACAGGTGATGGTTGCAGCCCCCCAGCTGTGAGTTTTGCCAGGCTGGTTATAGAAAATAGGGGGGAACCCACGTCGGGTTTTTTATTCATTTATTTCATTATACCGCAGGCGGCGGCTGAGGAAAACCCTGATCATCCGCTCCTGCTGTCACTGTCACAGCAGGTGTCGGATAATGGGAGTAAGAGCAAAAAAGCTGTCATCATTCAGACTTTAATATAACTCTCATCATTCTCCTCTGCTCGTGCCGATTGCCAGCAGAACGATGAGAGCCGGCATCAGCACCTGCCGCCGGGGAACAGCGCTTACTGTAGCGCTTCTTCCCCGGTGCCGATGTGTGTCACACGGAGGACATCAATGTGTGTTCTCCGTGTGTACATGTGCGGGACGTTTTGCCATCCGTGCTGATGGAAAAAATGGACATGTCTATGGAGCGCCCCCAGACGCAGGGCCGTGGGGTACTCGGTACCGGGCCTCTCTGTCTCAGTTCTGGGGTTGTCACGGTGGCTAGACCCGGTCCGTGACCCTGCTAAGGGGCGTCCAATGAAAGTTGTAGGTGGTGGTGTGTGGTGCAGGTCGCGATAAATAATGAGGACACAGGGTTGCAGTCTCTTTAGCTCTTTACTGAAGGCTTCAGGATCCACAATCCAGAGCACTGCTAACAGGGCTGGCTGAGACCGGCCGGTCCGAAGGCACATCCAGAGTTCCCTTTGCAGGTGGAAATCAGTGCATACCTTCTAGCGCCTGTGTGTTGTAGTACTTCCCTGCTGAGCACCACGGGATAGTCCTCACAACTGTTGTGTCTGTTTCTGATATTCTTTCCCACAACTTATGTCTGTTCTGATGTTCTTCTCCATCCCCCAGATGATATGGATAGGACCCACCCGTATGACGGGTAGGCCTGGAGTTCTTCCGGGACCCTAGTGACGCCCCTCTCCCACAGTTGCCCCCTATGTCTGCTTAGGTGATTTAGGTGAGACAGCCAACCTATAATTAACTGTCCTGCCGTTGGTTTGAAGTAATGCTTGGAGCCCAATACTTCCTCGGCGTTCCGGCCACCGGCTACGCGCCTCAGTAGGATGTTGCCTCGATCTTACAGCACGACTCCTACTGGTGTTATCTCCTTTTTGCTTTGATCTCATTTCTCACTCTCCACAATAAACCTCGCTTCTTGTCCTTTCTTGAGATACCGCCGCGATGTAGTGCAGGCGCGGTTCCTTAACGTTCTGTCCTTTTCGCTAGGCCTCTGTCAGGATCCCACCCCTGACAGGGACCCCCCTGAATCTTCCCCTGCAACACCCTCTGCCACAGGATGTTGCCTGGTTCCAACCCAGTCAGCTTCTCTCTAACTTTCTATCCAACCCCCAGTTTTACCAGATTGTGAGGAGTGGCCTAATACATAGCACCCTTAGCTCCCCCTGGAGGCCAGAATGTGAAGTGTATTGGTGTCTGTGATACCTGGTCAGGTGAACTCCTTCAGTGCCATCAGACATAACATCACTCCCCTTAGCCCCGGAGCGACAGTACTGCAACGAGGCGCTTCATCTACTTATGGGGCACATGGACACACGGTCCGTGGAAACACACGGACATGTGCACAGACCCATTCATTTGAATGGGTCTACGTGTGTACGTGTCTCCGGTATGTGTGAAAACTGTCACCACACGTACCGGAGACACTGATGTGTGAGAGACCTAAATAAAGTGCCAGTTTTATAGATTGTGTCAATCCAGATGCAATGATGATACCAATTATGTGGACTTATTTTTGTTTATTTTTGTTAACCACAAATGCTGTGTTTTGAGTGGGGTTTGAGTGATTTGTGTGCACTTTTTTTGTGTTTTTTTTACATATTTTATTTTACTTTTTTAAAAATGTTTTACTTAGTCCCACTGTGGGACATGTTTAACTTTTATAGCTTATAGCTTATAGCTGGATCTCACAGGCCACCGTACCTTGGGGTCATCACATGACCTAAGGGTACCATGATAACCATCGGGATCCATGATTCACATCGTGGGGGTCCGATGGTTACTAAGGAAGACCACTTTGCAACAACTTAAATACCGCTGTTGTGATTGACAATGGTATTTGAGGGGTTAATCAGCCCCGATCAGTTGCAAAACCGTCCGGGTCTGATACTGCAGGGTGTAAGCTGTCACATACAGCTAACACCCATGGAAATCACCGTTGTTAAGTGGAGCTAGAGTCTTATTCCTCAGAAAGCTGCCAGTCAGTAGTGGGGATTATACAGAGTCTACCAGACAGAAGTTATTAGGGGCACCACGGTCAGTGGGACTCAAACCAAGGCCTAAACAAGTGCCAAGTATATACTAAGAGAGAAAAGGTAGGCCTTATAAATGGGAGTCACCACCAAATCAATATAAAAAAACAGCTTTATTTAACAAATGTATAAGAGACAGAACACACTAAAAACATTTAAAACAACAAGGGGATATGAGATAACCCCATACTTTCAAAGAGCCCAAAATAAGGCAAAAGAACAGCACATATCCAAACAGGGTGTAATACACATGCCCAATAGCTAAACATAGCCTAAATAACAGCGTAGTGGCACAGCATAAACAGCCCGACCAGCCCCATACAATCGTTCATATAAAGGGACATAATGATACCCTAGGGGCAGACATGACCTAGCAAGCACCATGTAATAAATGTGCCGTAGTTGCCACAAATAGAGCGATTATGTAAAGAACACAAAACCGGCCATGCAGGAGGTGGAGGCAATGCAGTGAAGGCGAATATGGAAATAAATGTGCTATCCAATACCCACCACACATGAAACCGACCACCTAGAGTAAGTGAACCAAATGTGGGATGCAAAAATAGCCACATCCCATGGGTACCGGTACCAGGCAAAATCGAAGGGGCATGTGTACCCTGAAAGAGGAAAAAGTGCGGGCAGCAGGCACCCAACGCGTGTCGCCACACATTGGTGGCTTCGTCAGGGGTGATGCCTGCATGTCCCGCCTCTTACTTAAATATACAATAATCGGTGACTTACCGAAAACAGCTGTGTGGCTGCTGGGAGCGCCGCATGAAGTATGTGCAATGGCGATTGCACCCGCCGGGCCCGGCGTGTACGCACTTGCGCATGCGCCGGCATCACGGAGCAGAAGTGTGTAGTCCGCTCTCGGTTGCCAAGACAGCACATGCACTGCAGCAAATGCGCTTGCGCAGAGTGCCAGAGAAGAGTGAAATAAGCACAGACGGGTATGAAACATCAATCTGTCGGCGATAACATTGCCTTGAGGCACACAAATGCAGAATGTTAAAGACCATGACTAAAAGGGGAATAATAACAAAGGAAACGTGGGGACCATATACAAAAAAGCCATAAAAATGAAAAACATATACATAAAGAGTCCTATATGCCCAAATGCAAAAACTGAATTCCAGGGTACAAATACAATGTTATAACAAGCATTATGAAAAAGCCCTATAATGGCAAAATGCCAAATGGTAACCTAAACATAGTAACATAGTAACATAGTTAGTAAGGCCGAAAAAAGACATTTGTCCATCCAGTTCAGCCTATATTCCATCATAATAAACGGGGTATAAATGTCCTAGTGGAGACAACCCGGGACGTTCAAGAGCTAGCCCCACTCAGGTACCTGTTGTAAGGAAAAAAAGCAACAAAGCGAACACCCCTAATGGGGTATACTGTGAGAGATAGTCCAACGAGAGAAACAGACAAGGGTTCACTGACCAAACAGATGACATACCCAATGTTTGTACAACTTATTGTTTATAAAAACCGGTGAATAATAGATCTTCATTGATGCCCATGGGAATGACACAATTCAAATCAAAGATCCACTTAGATTCCCGCTTTAAAAGTTCAAGGGTGACATTTCCTCCCCTAATGTTCATGTGAACTGCTTCAAGTCCAAGAACCTTCGTGCCAGCCCATTGTGAGTTGTGTTCGGCCAGGAAGTGCGCAGCCACAGATGTAAGAGTTTTTCCCTTTGACTTGTCCCTTTTTGCCGTTGTAATGGTGGAGAAATGTTGCTGTATGCGTCTTCTTAGTTCCTGTGTAGTTTGGCCCACGTACACTTTAGGGCATGGACACACCAACGCATAGACCAGATTCCGGGACCTGCAATTGAAGTAAGCCTTGGTGGGAGTCTGTGGAAACAAAGAGGGCACTGTAATTCTTTCATTGCCACTGGTGTACGGACAAATACTGCAGTTTCTGCAGGGAAAAGGGCCCATCAGTCTGCCCCCTCTACGAATTTTTGTAACCGGGTGCTGGAAATGGCTATGGCTTAAGCAATCCCTAAAGCTTCTAGCCCTCCTGGCTATTAGATTAGGTTGAGGGGCAATATGGGGGAGCAGCTTAGACTCACTTTATAAAATACCCCAATATTTCGATAAAATACCCCGTAAATCTTGCCACTGGTTGTTAAACATTGTAATAATTCCCAACGGTTTCTCCGTAGTCTTGGCACTGCTTTGTAAAAGGTCCCCCCTGTTGCTATTGTTAGCCGCAGAAAAAGCATGGGAAATAACCCGTTTGGGGTAGCCCCTTTCCCGAAAACGTGATTATACAGAGTTTATGAATATGGAGGACTACCTGGCAGTAGGTTTTATCTAGTACTAATCTCCTGATGATAAGCAGTGTTTTTTATCAAAACTAACGCACGCAACTGAGTAAATGACACATCTCTGGAATCAGGGTTTCTGTCTCTACATTATGCTACTCTTAGATTAGGTGGCAAAAAATCCTGATAACAAATTCCCTTTAAATCTAATTTTACCTATTATCAGTACGTAGAAAGACAGTAAAGTACCATAGGTTTGGTTTTGCCTTCCATTAGTGGCCAAAGTAGTAGTGTGTGACCCTTTAATAGACACCATAGTAGGGAGCAGTATATCTCTTTATTAGGCTGAGCTCACACTTGTGCAAGACTGAGCTAAGAAAATAATACAGAGTGCTGCCATTTGTTTTTCTCTATATAATGACAGGCAGCATGATGGAACCAGCTAAGACCCATTATAAATCAGTGGGGTTGGTCATGTACCATTGGTGTTTATCATGTAATGGATCCATCATAACGATGTGGCTTTCGTTATAAGTAAAAGACACAATTCAGATGTGAACTAAGCCTTAGGCTGTGTTCTGCATTGTAGCTTTCAATCAGAAGGCAGCATTATTCTTGGAGTCAAAATGACAAAAACCTCAGTGAAATCCTAAAGATGCATCATAAGTCACACAGGTCAGTTGGGTTCCATATGGATCCGTCATAAAACAGTTTGCATTTTATTAGATCTACTCACGGGAGAGGACTTTAACTCTAGTGTCACCTATTGGCAACCCTAAAAGTCAATAACGCCCTTTAAGATTATAAGTCATATGGCAAGGCTCGTTAAAGGGTTGATATTGAGTTCAAGCCCTCGTCCTCTCTGAAGAGGCAATTGGCATATTTAATTTCCAAGAGGAGCATTGTATGGCTTATAAGCCTCCTCATACTGGCATGCCAGGCGTTAAGCTCCACAAGGAGAAACCTTACCCCTTAGGTCCTAGCTTTACTCGAAAAATTCTTATTATTGTCATAAGAACCAGTTAATTCATGCCGTGTTATTAGTTTATGTGGGTCTCACACAACCTCCAACTTCCAAAAAAAACACATTAGCCATAGCTGGGAGCACCATGGTCATGGATGAAAAGGAATGGCTGTAGAACAAGTACAGGAAGCAACTGACAGTTGATCCTTTCACTATTTTAGTTCAAAAGTGCCTGTTCCCTGGTATTTAACATATTTAAGTTCCATATAATGTGGATCACATGCTAAAGAATTATTGGTCACCTCTGGACTAGATCAGCACAGCAATAAAAGCCCAATTATGGGGATTAGTGATGTGCGAGTATGCTCATTACTCGAGTTTCTCCGAGCATGCTCAGGTTGTCTCAGAGTATTTCGTGGGGGGTCGGAGATTTACTTTGTGTTGACGCAGCTGCATGATTTGCGGCTGCTAGACAGCTTGAATGCATGTGGGTATTCCCTAACAAATAGGCAACCCCCACATGTATCCAAGCTGTCTAGCAGCCGCAAATCATGCAGCTGCATCAACACAAACTAAATCTCCAAGCACCCCGAAATACTCTGAGACAACCTGAGCATGCTCGGAAAACCTGAGTACGCTCATCACTAATGGGGATCAGTTGATCAGCTTTTCCCATTGTCCTGTTTTCACATCGCAGCCATCAACATATTAGCAATCTTCTTCCCCATAAAGTTAATAAAATGCCAAATAACTTGACTTAAAATGAACCTGCCACCGGGTTTTTGCCCCCATATGGCGAAGTCCAGTCCAATGGGCATCGTGTTCTTGCTTTGTCACCTCCTCTCTCGTCACAATCGCCGTCCTCCTGAAGAGCAAAGTGCTGTAATGCGCAAGCGGAAGAAGACAGAGGCCAATCAGAGCCGATGACCGGAAGTAAAGTTGGCACATGTGCATTACAGTACTTTGCTTGGCCCTCGGCAGGGCGGAGTGAAGTCAGCCTGCACAAGAGCGCGATTAGGGGACACAGTGTGGATGACGTAGGATGTATCATTCACAAGAAGCAAGCGGGAAAACAAAGGCTACGTTGAGAGAGGAGGCGCCGAAGCGAGATCAGCGACGTCCATTGGATCGGACCTCGCCGTATGGGGGTTGTAAAAGGTATTTTTCATGCTATGCAGAGGGGGTTGGGAATTTATATACATCTTACTAGAATGCTGTAAAAGAGACATTAAAGGTGGCAGCCTTAGTTTATTTTTGGAAAAGCAGGTGACAGGTTCTCTTTAAATCCAATTAACTCTTTTAAGCAAGAAATCTTCCTGTGTAAATCTCCTTATAGGGTTATTCCAAAGATTTCAAATTATCATCTATCCGCCTCCATGACTTTGGCAGTCCAATAGACAATGAATTGACCAGTAGCTGTGCACGCATGGCCATGGGGCATATCAGAGCTTCCGTCCTCGGCATCATTGAGGGTCCCAGTGATTGGACCCCTCAAGTTATCTCCTACTCATAGAATAGGAGTAATCTTGTAATCTTGGGATTAACCTTTTAAGAAATGTGAACTTGACAGACATTATTTTTGTTCAATACAACTAAGTAAAGGGTAGCGGGATGATGGGTTTACAAAGTGTCTCTTCATTCTTACAATCTCTTGACTTCATGTCCTGATCTCCATATCATCTCCCATTTTAGTCCAGTTTCATACAAAGAGTCAACAACGTAAAGTATCTACCAGCCTTTATACATATGGCCCTGTATATCCATTTGTTACTAGTTAAAATAGTTAGTCAGTAATTGGGAATTTAAGTGATATTTCACCCTGGCTTTTAGTAAATACGTTCCTCATATGGTTACCATCATGTATTATGTAACTGTCTTTACCCAAGCTTCTACATGAACCTCAAATATCTGCAGTCACAGAGGTTGAGACTCATGACCTTCGTGATAAGATCTCTCCTCACAACTTCAGTGAAAGCATTGTTCTCATCTGTTCATCGAGTCATAAACACATATATTAACCTGTCATTTTTCCGAGATCTCACAGTACTAGCTGCTTGTTTTAATAGGATCGTTGTAGTAGATTTTATATAAACCAGATTGTAGAATATGTATTGTGTCCTAGCAGGGATTTGCTTTTTAGTTTGTGTATATTCTCATTATAACTTATTGATCAATGTGTTCTGCCATAACACCACCTAGCCTTAGAATGGAGAGAGTTTTACTAATGGTCATCCTCTATGCAGTGAGTTAAAAGGGAACACTCATATGGGTTGTATATGGTGTGGGCTTCCCATCCAAATTTTACAGTGGCAAATCTACAGCATATTATAGGATCAGCAAAATTAATGACATTTTAGCAAAAGTCATTGACACACTACATAACAGTCTAGACCTGCGGTACAGTTTTTCCTTTTTTTTTCCAACCCTAAATCAACAGTGCAAGTGAAAATAACAAACATTGTCTGTCCCAGCATATCAGATACTTTTTGTCTCCTGATCTGATCATTTTCTAAAACAGTTGCTCAAATGTGTCTACAAATCTGTCTGCAGTGAGACATATATTGTTTATTAAAGTCTATGGAGAGGGGATAGGGAAGGAAGCAGCAAAATCAGAAATGCACAAGGAGAAACCGGATTCTAGTGTAGGACAAACTGCTAAAAATGTAAGAATAGAAGTCATGTAGCTGTATATTGAGCTATGTTTATGATTTATCTGATGAGGTAGATCCTCAAATACCCTGGTCTGGATGAGCAGTTCTTGAGCAATATGGACAGGTGGTGCAGGAAAGTTGAGTTGAGGGGAAGTCAGGGCCATATTTCGAGTTCGTGCAGCCGTAGACACTTTAAGTGGTCATGCCCCCTACTAGTCAGACTAAGAATATGTGCATATGATATATTTTTCAGGTGGGTACGCTCCATAACCCTCTTGAAAAAGAACTAGATAAATGCTTAAAAAGAATGAGCAGGTGCTCTGCAATGTAAAATTGACTTTCTGTGCATATGTTTAGTCTTTTGAGCTTCTTTTAACCCCTTCAGGTTTCCAAAGACATGAATCTACTAAAAGAAGTGACTGGTCCCCTCTCCTGGTGGCCTCAGTAGGAAGCTGCTCACTAATTTAATTAATAAAATCTATATAACAAGCCGGCAACCAAAAGATGTTGGAAAAACGTCCAAAAAGATGCAAAAAAGAAGTTTCAGGACAAAAGGCGCTGGCATGACCAGAAACATCATCAGCTTGACAAACTGTCAAGACATTGCAGACGTTGTGTGTACATAACCTAAAAATGCCCATACATCTTTTGATAGTCTATTGTTTTATGGGAGCCTTAACTACTAACATTGGCCAAACCCGCCTGGTTGGCCAACAGTTTAAAGTGAATGGGTGCCTCTCACTGACAATTTTCAGGGGAGATAATGATTCGGCATGTCTGATTTCAGACTGCAGGTCTTTTTGTTCTCTAAGAAATAAGACAAGATGTCTAGCAGTGTCTCTGTCATAGAGAACCCAGGAGTGCTTGTCAAAGTGAACGCTCCTGTGTATGGCAGAGTCGAGCGATATAGCTGCAGGCCAAATGATAGGACATCTATCTAAGGTCGGGTTCACATTAGCGTTTCTGTGCACTGCGTATGATCCGCATGCATCTGCATGCATCACGCGTACATATATTTAACATGGTGTACGCAGGGACATGCTTTTGCATGCTTCCACATGCGGATGCATCGTTTCGCAGTGTGCGGCGGGGTCCGGCAAAGCAACATGTTGCATTTTGTGAGGCATCAAATATTGCACCATCGTAAGCATGCAGATGATTGTGTCAAAAAAAGCATTACTGTCTAGGGGAACACATCGGTACGCAAGGACATGCGTACACATGCGATCGATACGCATGCGCACTTTAGACTGCACATGTCCAGAAAATGATGTCACCACCTCCACCATGTGCATAAAAAATGCAAACGCAAGCCAAAATGCATTTAAACACATGCACACGCAGCATTTTTGTTTGCGTCATGCGCAAGATGATGCGGAGATGTAAGCATGCTTTTGCATGCGTTTGCGCATGTTGATGATACTCTGCGCACAGAAACGCTAATGTGAACCTAGCCTAAAGTATAGGGTGGCTTTAGTGTTCACCAAGTGAGGTGGATCCTCTACAGTAAGCCCTAGGTCCAGGTAGGGTATATGGATGCAGGATATTGATGCAGCAAGCAGGAAGGCACGTGGGAAGCGAGGACTTTGTACATTCAGGAATCTGAGGAGTAACAGGACAGATGAAGTGGAACCCAGCAGGGTAGTATGTCAGTAAAAATACAAATACAATAAGCACAGATAATGGTGCACATCAAACACAGGACCAGAATCTTATTTCCAAGGCACAAGTGTGTGTAAATGGGCCTTAAGTAGGTCTAGGGAGATTCTGTCATTGATCAACTTCGGGCAACCTGAAAAACCTAATGTAGCGCCCCCACTGCCGCAGGGCTGAGGGGTACGCAGTACCGGGCCTCTTAGTCTCTGTTTGGGGTTGTCACGGTGGCTAGACCCGGCCCGTGACCCTGCTGAGGGGCGTACAATGAAAGTGGAGGTATGGTGATGTTACGGTGCGGTGCAGGTCGCAGTAAATAACGAGGATACCAGATTGCAGTCTCTTTACCTCTTTACTGAAGGTCTCAGGATCCTCAGTCCGGAATACGGTTAACAGGGCTGCACAAGTCCGGCCGGTCCGATGGCACCTCCAGAGTTCCCTTTGCAGGTGGAAATCTGTGCCTACCTTCTAGCACTTGTGTGTTGTGGTCCTCCCCTGCTGTGCTTACGGGATAGTCCCCACAACTGTTGTGTCTGTTTCTGAAGTTCCCTCACAACTCGATTATGATGTTCTTCTTCGTCCCCCAGATTATATGGCTAGGACGCACCCGTATGACGGGTAGGCTCGGAGCTCTTCCTGGACCCTAGTGTCGCCCTTCTCCTATTGTTGCTCCCTATGTCTTCTTAGGTGATTTGGGTGAGACAGCCTGCCTATAACTGACTGTCCTGCCGTAGGTTTGAAGTTAGGCCTGGAGCTCTATACTTCCTCGGCGTTCCGGCCACTGGCTGCGCGCCTCAGTAGGATGTTGCCTCGTCTTACAGCACGACTCCTACTGGTGTTTCTCCTTGTTGCGTTGATCTCGTTTCTCACTCAGCACAATAAACCTCGCTTCTTGTCCTTTCTTAGGGCACCGCCGCTATCTCGTGCAGGTGCGGTCCCGTAATGTTCTCTCTGTTCGCTAGGCCTCTGTCAGGATCCCACCCCTGACAGGGACCCCCCTGAGTCTCTCCCCGCAACACCCTCTGCCACAGGATGTTGCCTGTTCGATTCCCAGTCAGCTTCTTCCCTAACTTCCTATCCAACCCCCAGTTTTACCAGATTGTGAGGAGTGGCCTAATACATAGCACCCTTAGCTCCCCCTGGAGGCCAGACTGTGAAATGTATTGGTGACTGTGATACCTGGTCAGAAGAACTCCTTCAGTGCCATCAGACGTACCATAGCCCCCCTTAGCGGCGGAGCATCAGTACTGCAACGACCTGGACTCTGGGGCGCTGCACTCCCCCCCGGTTAAATCCAGTACTCCTGGACTGGGAAGAAAACAACAATACATGTCAGCAAAAAGACATACAATTTTTAAATGCAATA
The DNA here is from genome assembly GCF_051348905.1 of Ranitomeya variabilis. Classification (NCBI taxonomy): domain Eukaryota; kingdom Metazoa; phylum Chordata; class Amphibia; order Anura; family Dendrobatidae; genus Ranitomeya; species Ranitomeya variabilis. The sequence goes on from NC_135234.1 coordinate 719,102,473, forward strand.
ACAATAAGTAAATTTGAACAGAGCTTCCCTTTATGGGAGGTGAGGACACTTGAACATTACAAACATGGTTAAATACTTTAAATAACATACTATAAATAACTTTTCTTACCCAACCGGGTATTCTACTAAGTGCAAATTTTTGAACAATAATTTAACGTTGCCTTTAAGGACGTATACTCTGAGTCCACTAAAGACCTCCTTATAAAACACTATAAGGCTAATCAACTTTTCCTTCATTTCCCATCTTTACATCTGCAGGACCGCCTGTCTATCTGCCCCAGGCCTACTGCCTCTCGTTCTGTTGCAGGAGCGCCCCTTTCTGCCAGGGCCTACTGCCTTTCTGCTACTATACACAGTATAGAACTTATCATCCATCTCTCAGTTCAAGATCACCGAGCCATCTCTGTATGGCTCCTAGGAGGACTCACCGACTAACCCCGTATGGGTTCACTTCCTGTCCTCGTTCTCTGACACATCATTAAACATTTCTTACTATCAACTGTCTAACTACACATAACTTTACATGTAAGCATTATCACTATTTCTCTTAAGGCATCATTATACTTTAAGTGCTATGGGTGAACGTTCCCTTTAAGAGGGGACCAAGTCTCTATGAGGTAGTGCAACTTCTCAAGCTGCAAGTCCGTACGCAGCAAGGACTCCGATACTGCTTCCAGGAACAGTTTCTTCGCAAGAGTCCTTTCTTTTGTAAAACCAGTAGAGGGCACCTTTAAGAAGGTGCAAACTATTTACAAGGAGTTTGTAATCATGCAGTGTTCATGATCCAGTAGTTCTTTCAACAATGATAAAACAGGAAACAAAAGCAAAAGCAGAGGAAGGGATCCCGGGTAAACAAAGGGATCCCTTTAAGAGTTACCCTGATCGGGTTATAGCAGCAAAAAGACAAACAGTTAACTATTTACATGTGATGAAGCATTCTTGCTTACTCAGCTCCTGGCTGCCCCCCACCGAGGTTTTACCTGGCAGGTGGCTGTTGTGAACTCCGTTTTCAGGCTCCCTCTTGTGGTCACAGATGGTATTGTGTGACTTTGGTTTTTTGGCTCCCTGTTGTGAATTTACCTTTTGGCTCCCTCTAGTGGCTACTAGTGATTTGACTCTGGGTATGTCATTCATCCCTTGTATGCTCACCTGGGTCGTTAGGTCAGGGGTGTTGCTATATAAGCTCCCTGGACCTTCAGTTCAATGCCTGGCAACGTTGATATCAGAGCTAATCTGTAGTGCTCTTGTCTACTGATCCTGGTTCCTGCTTGATTAAGCTAAGTCTGCTTCCTTGCTTTTTGCTATTTGTTTTGGTTTGCATTTTTTTCCAGCTTGTATATAATCTGTTTCCTGACCTTGCTGGAAGCTCTAGGGTGGCTGGTGTTCTCCCCCCGGGCCGTTAGACGGTTCGGGGGTTCTTGAATCTCCAGCGTGGATTTTGATAGGGTTTTTGTTGACCATATAAGTTATCTTACTACATTCTGCTATTAGTAAGTGGGCCTCTCTTTGCTAAAACCTAGTTCATCTCTGTGTTTGTCATTTCCTCTTACCTCACCGTTATTATTTGTGGGGGGCTACTATCCTACTTTTGGGGTCTATTCTCTGGAGGCAAGAGAGGTCTTTGTTTTCCTCTTCTAGGGGTAGTTAGTCCTCCGGCTGGCGCGAGACATCTAGCGACCAACGTAGGCATGTTCCCCGGCTACTGCTAGTGTTGGCGTTAGGAGTAGATATATGGTCAACCCAGTTACCACTGCCCTATGAGCTGGATTTTTGTACGTCGCAGACTTACTTGTTTCTTTGAGACCCTCGCCATTGGGGTCATAACAGTTTGCCAGGCCAGTATTAAATGTCAAATGCATTGCAGAAGCGGGATTATAAGAAAGAAAGTTCTGAGTTTTTTTTTCTCTCTCTCATTTTTTTTTCTTTTCCCCTTTATCTCTGAGTGGCTTGTGTTTGCTGCAGACATGAATGTCCAGACCTTGATTACAAGTGTGGACCAGCTTGCTGCTCGTGTGCAGGGCATACAAGATTATGTTATCAGAAGTCCTATGTCAGAACCTAAGATACCGATTCCTGAACCGTTTTCCGGAGACCGATTTAAATTTAGAAATTTCAGGAATAATTGTAAATTGTTTTTGTCCCTGAAACCCTGTTCATCTGGAGACTCCGCTCAGCAAGTAAAAATTGTTATTTCTTTTTTACGGGGCGACCCTCAGGATTGGGCCTTCTCGCTGGCGCCAGGAGATCCGGCATTGGCTGACATTGATGCATTTTTCTGGCGCTCGGTTTGCTTTATGAGGAACCCAATCTTGAGATTCAGGCAGAAAAGGCCTTGCTGGCTATGTCTCAGGGCCAGGACGAGGCTGAAGTGTATTGCCAAAAATTTCGGAAATGGTCCGTGCTGACCCAGTGGAACGAGTGTGCATTGGCTGCTAATTTTAGAAATGGCCTTTCTGAAGCCATTAAGAATGTGATGGTGGGTTTTCCCATTCCCACAGGTCTGAATGATTCTATGGCCCTGGCTATTCAAATCGACCGGCGGTTGCGGGAGCGCAAAACCGCTAATTCCCTCATGGTGTTGTCTGAACAGACACCTGATTTAATGCAATGTGATAGAATCCTGACTAGAAATGAGCGGAAAATTCATAGACGCCAGAATGGCTTGTGTTACTACTGTGGTGATTCTACACATGTTATCTCAGCATGCTCTAAACGTCTTACTAAGGTTGTTAGTCCGGTCGCCATTGGTAATTTGCAACCTAAATTTATTCTATCTGTAACTTTGATTTGCTCACTGTCATCGTATCCTGTCATGGCGTTTGTGGACTCGGGTGCTGCCCTGAGCCTTATGGATCTGTCATTTGCCAAGCGCTGCGGATTTGTTCTTGAGCCATTGGAAAATCCTATCTCTCTTAGGGGTATTGATTCTACGCCATTGGCAAAAAATAAACCGCAGTTTTGGACACAGGTTACCATGTGCATGACTCCCGAACATCGGGAGGTAATACGTTTCCTTGTTCTGCATAAAATGCATGATTTGGTTGTTTTGGGTTTGCCATGGTTACAGACCCATAATCCAGTCTTGGACTGGAAGGCTATGTCAGTGTCAAGTTGGGGCTGCCATGGAATTCATGGAGATTCCCTGCCCTTGTCTATTGCTTCTTCTACGCCTTCGGAAGTTCCGGCGTATTTGTCTGATTATAAGGATGTCTTCAGCGAGTCTAAGTCCAGTGCACTGCCTCCTCATAGGGAATGTGACTGTGCAATAGAGTTGATTCCTGGCAGTAAGTTTCCTAAGGGGAGACTGTTTAATCTGTCGGTACCTGAACATACCGCGATGCGTTCATATATCAAGGAGTCTTCTGAGAAGGGGCATATCCGTCCTTCTTCTTCCCCTCTTGGTGCGGGATTCTTTTTTGTGGCCAAAAAGGACGGATCTTTGAGGCCTTGTATTGACTATCGGCTTTTAAATAAGATCACTGTCAAATTTCAGTATCCTTTGCCGCTGTTGTCAGATTTGTTTGCCCGGATTAAAGGTGCCAAGTGGTTCACCAAGATAGACCTTCGTGGTGCGTACAACCTTGTGCGCATTAGGCAGGGCGATGAATGGAAAACCGCATTCAATACGCCCGACGGTCATTTTGAGTACTTGGTGATGCCATTCGGTCTCTCTAATGCACCTTCAGTTTTTCAGTCCTTCATGCATGACATTTTCCGGAAGTATCTGGATAAATTTTTGATTGTTTATCTGGATGATATTCTGGTTTTTTCTGATGATTGGGACTCGCATGTGGAGCAGGTCAGGATGGTTTTTGAGATTCTGCGTGAAAATTCTTTGTTTGTAAAAGGCTCAAAGTGTCTCTTTGGTGTACAGAAGGTTCCCTTTTTGGGGTTCATTTTTTCCCCTTCTGCTGTGGAGATGGATCCAGTCAAGGTCCGAGCTATTCATGATTGGACTCAACCCTCGTCAGTTAAGAGTCTTCAGAAGTTCTTGGGTTTTGCTAACTTCTACCGTCGTTTTATCGCAAATTTCTCTAGCGTTGTTAAACCGCTGACGGATATGACCAAGAAAGGCTCTGATGTAGCTAACTGGGCTCCTGCTGCCGTGGAGGCTTTCCAGGAGTTAAAACGCCGGTTTACTTCGGCGCCTGTTTTGTGCCAGCCTGACATCTCACTTCCCTTTCAGGTTGAGGTGGATGCTTCGGAGATTGGGGCAGGGGCCGTTTTGTCGCAGAGAGGCCCTGGTTGCTCTACTATGAGACCTTGTGCCTTTTTCTCTAGGAAGTTTTCGCCGGCAGAGCGAAATTATGATGTGGGCAATCGGGAGTTGTTGGCCATGAAGTGGGCATTTGAGGAGTGGCGTCATTGGCTCGAGGGTGCTAAGCATCGTGTGGTGGTCTTGACTGATCACAAAAATCTGATGTATCTCGAGTCTGCTAAACGCCTGAATCCTAGACAGGCCCGCTGGTCATTGTTTTTCTCCCGTTTTGACTTTGTGGTCTCGTATTTACCGGGTTCTAAGAATGTGAAGGCCGATGCTCTGTCTAGGAGCTTTGTGCCTGATGCTCCTGGAGTCGCTGAAACTGTGGGTATTCTTAAGGAAGGAGTTATCGTGTCTGCTATTTCTCCAGATCTGCGACGTGTGTTGCAGAGATTTCAGGCTGGTAGGCCTGACTCTTGTCCACCTGACAGATTGTTTGTGCCTGCTAGATGGACCAGCAGAGTCATTTCCGAGGTTCATTCCTCGGTGTTGGCAGGGCACCCGGGAATTTTTGGCACCAGAGATCTGGTGGCCAGGTCCTTTTGGTGGCCTTCCTTGTCAAGGGATGTGCGGTCATTTGTACAGTCCTGTGGTACTTGTGCTCGAGCTAAGCATTGCTGCTCTCGTGCCAGCGGGTTGCTCTTGCCCTTGCCTGTCCCGAAGAGACCTTGGACACACATCTCTATGGATTTCATTTCTGATCTTCCGGTGTCTCAGGGCATGTCTGTCATCTGGGTGATATGTGATCGTTTCTCCAAGATGGTCCATTTGGTTCCTTTGCCTAAGCTGCCCTCCTCTTCTGATCTGGTTCCTGTGTTCTTCCAGAACGTGGTTCGTTTGCACGGCATTCCTGAGAATATTGTGTCGGACAGAGGATCCCAGTTTGTTTCCAGGTTCTGGCGATCCTTTTGTGGTAGGATGGGCATTGAGTTGTCGTTTTCATCCGCTTTCCATCCCCAGACTAACGGACAAACGGAGCGAACTAATCAGACTCTGGAGGCTTATTTGAGGTGTTTTGTCTCTTCTGATCAGGATGATTGGGTGACCTTCTTGCCGTTGGCTGAATTTGCCCTTAATAATCGGGCTAGTTCCGCCACCTTGGTTTCGCCATTTTTCTGCAACTCTGGTTTCCATCCTCGTTTTTCCTCGGGACATGTGGAGCCTTCTGACTGTCCTGGGGTGGATTCCGTGGTGGATAGGTTGCAGCGGATCTGGGGGCATGTGGTGGACAACTTGAAGTTGTCACAGGAGAAGGCTCAGCGTTTTGCCAACCGCCGCCGCGGTGTGGGTCCCCGACTTCGCGTTGGGGATTTGGTATGGCTGTCTTCTCGATTTGTTCCTATGAAGGTCTCCTCTCCCAAATTTAAGCCTCGCTTCATTGGTCCTTACAAGATATTGGAAATCATTAGTCCTGTATCCTTTCGCCTGGATCTTCCGGTGTCGTTTGCCATCCACAACGTATTTCATAGGTCCTTGTTGCGGCGGTACGTTGTGCCTGTGGTTCCTTCTGCTGAGCCTCCTGCTCCGGTGTTGGTTGAGGGCGAGTTGGAGTACGTGGTGGAGAAGATCTTAGATTCTCGTCTCTCCAGGCGGAGGCTTCAGTACCTGGTCAAGTGGAAGGGCTATGGTCAGGAGGATAATTCCTGGGTGGTCGCCTCTGATGTGCATGCGGCCGATTTAGTTCGTGCCTTTCACGCCGCTCATCCTGATCGCCCTGGTGGTCTTGGTGAGGGTTCGGTGACCCCTCACTAAGGGGGGGGTACTGTTGTGAATTTACCTTTTGGCTCCCTCTAGTGGCTACTAGTGATTTGACTCTGGGTATGTCATTCATCCCTTGTATGCTCACCTGGGTCGTTAGGTCAGGGGTGTTGCTATATAAGCTCCCTGGACCTTCAGTTCAATGCCTGGCAACGTTGATATCAGAGCTAATCTGTAGTGCTCTTGTCTACTGATCCTGGTTCCTGCTTGATTAAGCTAAGTCTGCTTCCTTGCTTTTTGCTATTTGTTTTGGTTTGCATTTTTTTCCAGCTTGTATATAATCTGTTTCCTGACCTTGCTGGAAGCTCTAGGGTGGCTGGTGTTCTCCCCCCGGGCCGTTAGACGGTTCGGGGGTTCTTGAATCTCCAGCGTGGATTTTGATAGGGTTTTTGTTGACCATATAAGTTATCTTACTACATTCTGCTATTAGTAAGTGGGCCTCTCTTTGCTAAAACCTAGTTCATCTCTGTGTTTGTCATTTCCTCTTACCTCACCGTTATTATTTGTGGGGGGCTACTATCCTACTTTTGGGGTCTATTCTCTGGAGGCAAGAGAGGTCTTTGTTTTCCTCTTCTAGGGGTAGTTAGTCCTCCGGCTGGCGCGAGACATCTAGCGACCAACATAGGCATGTTCCCCGGCTACTGCTAGTGTTGGCGTTAGGAGTAGATATATGATCAACCCAGTTACCACTGCCCTATGAGCTGGATTTTTGTACGTCGCAGACTTACTTGTTTCTCTGAGACCCTCGCCATTGGGGTCATAACAGCTCCCCCTGGTGGTTTGGTTTATTATCCTGCGGGTCTGGCTGGATCAGCTGCCTCGTTATTCTCCAGGGAGGCTCCTATTTAGCTCTGCTTCACTTCCACTTGTTGCCGGCTGTCAATGTATTCAGTGCTATTCTGATTACTTCTGATTATCCCGTTTTCTGCCTCTTCAGGATAAGCTAAGTTCTGTTTGAATATTTTTTGCTCATCTGCCTGCAATATGATTTCTGTGTATGATGAGTCTAGTCCAGCTTGCTAATATGTGATTTCTTTTTGCTGGTAAGCTCTGGGGTACGGAGTTGCTTCCCCCGCACCGTTAGTTGGTGCGGGGGCTCGAGCAATCTCTGTGTGGATATTTTGAATAGGGTTTTTTATTGACCGCACAGCTCCCTTCCTATTTTCTGCTATCTAGTGTTAGTGGGCCTCATTTGCTAAATCTGATTTAATCTCTGCGTTTGTGCTTTCCCCTTAACTCACCGTTAATATTTGTGGGGGGCTATTCTAGATCTTTGGGGTCATTCCACTGAGGCAAGAGAGGACTTTCTTTCCCTCCAGGAATAGGCAGTTTCTCAGGCCGTGACGGGACGTCTAGGATTTTTTAGGTAACGTTCCACGGCTGCCTATAGTTGTTTGCGGATAGGATCAGGTTGCGGTCAATCTAGTTACCACTTCCCCAGAGCTAGTAGTCTGTTCAGTTACTTAGCTAGTTCGACCTGCGATCCTTGCCACTAGGATCATAACAGTACAGCCGGCCTATAAAGTGTTAATTGCATGGCAGAAGCAGGAGAAAAGAAGCTTGGAGATTTTTTTTTTTTTTTTGCTGCCGTGTGTCTAGCTGCTGTGTGTCTGGCTTCTCTCCTCCTCTTAATCTTGGTGTGGCTCTGAGTTCAGCTGCTGATATGGATATCCAGAGTTTAGCCTCCAGTGTAGATCATCTTGCTGCAAGGGTACAAAGTATTCAGGATTTTGTTGTGCACAGTCCTATGTCAGAGCCTAGAATACCTATTCCGGAGTTGTTTTCTGGAGATAGATCTAGGTTCCTGAATTTTAAGAACAATTGCAAGTTGTTTCTTTCTTTGAAACCTCGTTCCTCTGGGGATTCTGTTCAGCAAGTTAAGATTATTATTTCTTTCTTGCGTGGCGATCCTCAAGATTGGGCTTTCACATTGGCTCCAGGGGATCCTGCATTGCTCAGTGTGGATGCGTTTTTTCTGGCCCTTGGATTGCTCTATGAGGAACCTAATCTTGAGAACCAGGCAGAAAAAGCGTTGTTGGCCCTCTCTCAGGGGCAAGATGATGCAGAGGTGTACTGCCAGAAATTTCGGAAATGGTCGGTGCTTACTCAATGGAATGAGTGTGCCCTGGCTGCAAATTTCAGAAAAGGTCTTTCTGAAGCCATTAAGAATGTCATGGTGCGGTTCCCTACGCCTGCAGGTCTGAATGAGTCAATGACTCTGGCCATTCAGATTGATCGGCGTTTGCAGGAGCGCAAACCTGCGCACCATTTGGCGGTGTCTTCTGAACAGACAGCTGAGTCTATGCAATGTGATAGAATTCTGACCAGAAGTGAACGGCAAAATTATAGACGGCAAAATGGGTTGTGCTTTTACTGTGGTGACTCAGCTCATGTTATCTCAGCATGCTCTAAGCGCACAAAAAAGATTGATAAATCTGTCACCATCGGTACGTTACAGCCTAAGTTTATTTTGTCTGTTACCCTGATTTGTTCCCTGTCATCTTACCCGGTTATGGCTTTTGTGGATTCAGGTGCTGCCCTGAGTCTGATGGATTTGTCATTTGCCAGGCGCTGTGGTTTTGTTTTGGAGCCTTTAAAATTCCCTATTCCAATAAGGGGAATTGATGCTACACCATTGGCTACGAATAAACCTCAGTACTGGACACAAGTGACCATGTGCATGACTCCTGTTCATCAGGAGGTGATTCGCTTTCTTGTATTGCATAATTTGCATGATGTTGTCGTGTTGGGCCTGCCATGGTTGCAGACTCATAATCCAGTCCTGGATTGGAAAGCAATGTCTGTGTCAAGTTGGGGTTGTCAGGGAATTCATGGCGACGCTCCTGTGGTGTCAATTGCTTCATCCACTCCTTCTGAGGTCCCTGCGTTTTTGTCGGATTACCAGGATGTATTTGATGAGCCCAAACTCAGTTCTCTACCTCCTCATAGGGATTGTGATTGTGCTATAAATTTGATTCCTGGTAGTAAGTTTCCTAAGGGACGACTTTTCAATTTGTCAGTGCCAGAGCATGCTGCTATGCGGAGTTATATAAAGGAGTCTTTGGAGAAAGGACTTATTCGCCCCTCCTCCTCCCCTCTTGGTGCGGGGTTCTTTTTTGTGGCTAAGAAGGATGGTTCCTTGAGACCTTGTATTGATTATCACCTTCTAAACAAAATCACGGTCAAATTTCAGTATCCTTTGCCATTGTTATCTGATCTGTTTGCTCGCATTAGGGGATCTAGTTGGTTCACCAAGATAGATCTTCGTGGTGCGTATAACCTTGTGTGTATTAAGCAGGGTGATGAATGGAAAACTGCGTTTAATACGCCCGAAGGCCATTTTGAGTACTTGGTGATGCCTTTTGGACTTTCTAACGCTCCTTCTGTCTTTCAGTCCTTTATGCACGACATCTTCCGCGAATATCTGGATAAATTTATGATTGTGTATCTGGATGATATTCTGGTTTTTTCGGATGATTGGGAGTCCCATGCTAAGCAGGTCAGGATGGTGTTTCAGGTCCTGCGTGCCAATGCTTTATTTGTGAAGGGCTCAAAATGTCTTTTTGGAGTCCAGAAGGTCTCTTTTTTGGGTTTCATTTTTTCTCCTTCTGCTATTGAGATGGACCCAGTCAAGGTTCAGGCTATTCATGACTGGACTCAGCCTACATCTGTTAAGAGTCTTCAGAAGTTCTTGGGTTTTGCTAATTTTTACCGTCGCTTCATCGCTAATTTTTCTGGTGTTGTTAAGCCATTGACGGATTTGACCAAGAAGGGTTCTGATGTTACTAATTGGTCTCCTGCGGCTGTGGAGGCCTTTTGGGAGCTGAAGCGCCGGTTTTCTTCGGCTCCGGTCTTATGTCAGCCAGACGTCTCCCTTCCTTTCCAGGTCGAGGTTGATGCTTCTGAGATTGGAGCGGGGGCTGTTTTGTCGCAGAGAAGCTCTGATGGCTCTGTGATGAAGCCATGTGCTTTCTTTTCAAGAAAGTTTTCGCCTGCCGAGCGGAATTATGATGTTGGTAATCGGGAGTTGTTGGCTATGAAGTGGGCATTTGAGGAGTGGCGACATTGGCTCGAGGGAGCTAAGCATCGTGTGGTGGTCTTGACTGATCACAAGAATTTGATTTATCTCGAGTCGGCCAAGCGGCTGAATCCTAGACAGGCTCGTTGGTCATTGTTTTTCTCTCGTTTCGAATTCGTGGTCTCATACCTGCCTGGTTCGAAGAAAGTGAAGGCTGATGCTCTTTCTAGGAGTTTTGTGCCTGACTCTCCTGGTGATTCAGAGCCAGTTGGTATCCTCAGAGAAGGGGTGATTTTTTTCTGCCATCTCCCCAGATTTGTGACGAGTGCTGCAGGAGTTTCAGGCGGATAGAGCTGACCGTTGTCCACCGGAGAGACTGTTTGTCCCGGATAGATGGACCAGCAGAGTTATTTCCGAGGTTCATTCTTCGGTGTTGGCAGGCCATCCTGGGATTTTTGGTACCAGATATTTGGTGGCTAGGTCCTTCTGGTGGCCTTCCTTGTCGCGGGATGTGCGTTCCTTTGTGCAGTCTTGTGGAATTTGTGCTCGGGCTAAGCCTTGCTGTTCTCGTGCCAGTGGCTTGTTGTTGCCTTTGCCTGTCCCGAAGAGGCCTTGGACGCACATTTCCATGGATTTTATTTCAGATCTCCCTGTCTCTCAGAGAATGTCGGTCATTTGGGTGGTGTGTGATCGTTTTTCTAAAATGGTCCATTTGGTGCCCTTGCCTAAGTTGCCTTCCTCCTCCGAGTTGGTTCCTCTGTTTTTTCAAAATGTGGTTCGTTTGCACGGGATCCCTGAAAATATTGTTTCCGACAGAGGATCCCAGTTTGTGTCTAGATTTTGGCGGACCTTTTGTGCTAAGATGGGCATTAATTTGTCTTTTTCGTCGGCCTTCCATCCTCAGACGAATGGCCAAACCGAGTGCACTAATCAGACTTTGGAAACCTATTTAAGATGTTTTGTTTCTGCTGATCAGGACAACTGGGTGACTTTTTTGCCATTGGCCGAGTTTGCCCTTAATAATCGGACTAGTTCTGCTACTTTGGTTTCGCCTTTTTTTTGTAATTCAGGGTTTCATCCTCGTTTTTCCTCGGGTCAGGTGGAGCCTTCTGACTGTTCTGGAGTGGATGTTGTGGTGGATAGGTTGCATCAGATTTGGAATCATGTGGTGGACAATTTGAAGCTGTCACAAGAGAAGGCTCAGCGCTTTGCCAACCGCCGTCGCTGTGTGGGTCCCCGACTTCGCGTTGGGGATTTGGTGTGGTTGTCTTCTCGCTTTGTTCCTATGAAGGTCTCCTCTCCTAAGTTTAAGCCTCGGTTTATTGGTCCTTATAAGATTTTGGAAGTCCTTAACCCTGTGTCATTTCGTTTGGACCTCCCGGCATCGTTTGCTATTCATAATGTGTTCCATCGGTCGTTGTTGCGGAGGTATGTGGTGCCTGTGGTTCCTTCGGTTGAGCCTCCTGCCCCTGTGCTGGTTGAGGGAGAATTGGAATACGTGGTGGAGAAGATCTTGGATTCTCGTATTTCTAGACGGAGGCTTCAGTATTTGGTTAAGTGGAAAGGCTATGGTCAGGAGGATAATTCCTGGGTTGTCGCCTCTGATGTTCATGCGGCCGATTTGGTTCGTGCCTTCCATGTGGCTCACCCTGATCGCCCTGGGGGTTTTGATGAGGGTCCGGTGACCCCTCCTCAAGGGGGGGGGATACTGTTGTGAACTCCGTTTTCAGGCTCCCTCTTGTGGTCACAGATGGTATTGTGTGACTTTGGTTTTTTGGCTCCCCCTGGTGGTTTAGTTCATTATCCTGCGGGTCTGGCTGGATCAGCTGCCTCGTTATTCTCCAGGGAGGCTCCTATTTAGCTCTGCTTCACTTCCACTTGTTGCCGGCTGTCAATGTATTCAGTGCTATTCTGATTACTTCTGATTATCCCGTTTTCTGCCTTTTCAGGATAAGCTAAGTTCTGTTTGAACATTTTTTGCTCATCTGCCTGCAATATGATTTCTGTGTATGATGAGTCTAGTCCAGCTTGCTAATATGTGATTTTTTTTTGCTGGTAAGCTCTGGGGTACGGAGTTGCTTCCCCCGCACCGTTAGTTGGTGCGGGGGCTCGAGCAATCTCTGCGTGGATATTTTGAATAGGGTTTTTTATTGACCACACAGCTCCCTTCCTATTTTCTGCTATCTAGTGTTAGTGGGCCTCATTTGCTAAATCTGATTTAATCTCTGCGTTTGTGCTTTCCCCTTAACTCACCGTTAATATTTGTGGGGGGCTACTCTAGATCTTTGGGGTCATTCCACTGAGGCAAGAGAGGACTTTCTTTCCCTCCAGGAATAGTCAGTTTCTCAGGCCGTGAAGAGACGTCTAGGATTTTTAGGTAACGTTCCACGGCTGCCTATAGTTGTTTGCGGATAGGATCAGGTTGCGGTCAATCTAGTTACCACTTCCCCAGAGCTAGTAGTCTGTTCAGTTACTTAGCTAGTTCGACCTGCGATCCTTGCCACTAGGATCATAACAGGTGGCCCTCTGTGGCCCAGGCAGGCCGGACTCCAAGTCCACTCCCGATGCCAGGTGTACCCCGTGGGTTTGGGTCTTCTGCACGACCAAGTCGTGCACTGCGATAAGTGTCTGCGTGGGTCGATGGATGATGCTGGCGGTGGCAGAGGCTGCAGCAGCGGCTTCAGCGGCAAGCTCCTCCCCCTCAGTCTGGGGTACCGCCAGAACGGCCGTACAGCGCTGCATATCCCGGGCCCACCAGCTGCTTCCCTTTAGACGCCGGCGGTACGTCACCACATCCCCCGGTTTCAGTAGGGACTTGGCGCCGTCTCCACACAGGCAGGGCTCCACTTCGTACTGGGTGATGCGGACCCTCAGGGCTGTTCCAATCTCCTGCACGAAGCCCTTCCCTTCCTGGGGCTGGTAAACGATTACGACGCCCCATTTCGGCAGGGAGCCCTCCAGCAACTCACCACGCGCCTCCCGCTCCACTTCCCGCTGGAACTCCGCAACCAGGTGGTTCCTGTATTCTCCCCAAGGGAAGGGCCCCAGGTCTGGCCCCCCCGGTGCTTTGGGGCCAGGCTTCGGGAACGCTGGGGCACCAGTGGTCGCAGCGGCGGCCGGGTCTGGTGCAGAGGTGAGGCGGCCTCCCTGGGGGTCGCGGCACTCAATACCCCCACTTGGGGTAACTCCTCTGGCGCCACTCCACTCTCCTGAGGGAGGCACACAGGTTGGGGACCGCGCAGGCAAAGGATGTTCCATTGACAGCTCCCACGGGTCCAAATCCTCCAGCAGGGGCATATCGGAATAATTCTCCGGTGACGGGGATCGATGCGGGGCCATCCTCTTTCGCAGGGCCTTCTCTCATCTCTCGTCCCACCTCATCTGAGTCATAGTTTCGTTTCTTCGGTCTCCGCCCGCCATAGAGGATCAGGAGGCGGATCTCCCATGCTGACGGGCACGTCCTCAGGACACAGAAATATTCAGACTGGGCGGCCATTGCCTTTCGCACTCTCCAGCTCAGGTACGCCCACTCCACGCCCTTCTCCTTCTTCTGCGCTTCTCGGAGTGCTATAATGGCGGCGGTTTTGGTGGGAATTTTTGGTGGCAGCGGTAATGCACAGTCTTTGCACCAAGTCACAGTCCAAGCACAATAAATCACAGTTCCAAGGCACACATGACCTGATTCTTCAGGCTTAAGTAAATCCTGTTCGTGACGCCAAGTTGTAGCGCCCCCACTGCCGCAGGGCTGAGGGGTACTCGGTACCGGGCCTCTTAGTCTCTGTTTGGGGTTGTCACGGTGGCTAGACACGGCCCGTGACCCTGCTGAGGGGCGTACAATGAAAGTGGAGGTATGGTGATGTTACGGTGCGGTGCAGGTCGCAGTAAATAACGAGGACACCAGATTGCAGTCTCTTTACCTCTTTACTGAAGGTCTCAGGATCCTCAGTCCGGAATACGGTTAACCGGGCTGCGCAAGTCCGATGGCACCTCCAGAGTTCCCTTTGCAGGTGGAAATCTGTGCCTACCTTCTAGCGCTTGTGTGTTGTGGTCCTCCCCTGCTGTGCTTACGGGATAGTCCCCACAACTGTTGTGTCTGTTTCTGAAGTTCCCTCACAACTCGATTATGATGTTCTTCTTCGTCCCCCAGATTATATGGCTAGGACGCACCCGTATGACGGGTAGGCTCGGAGCTCTTCCTGGACCCTAGTGTCGCCCTTCTCCTATTGTTGCCCCCTATGTCTTCTTAGGTGATTTGGGTGAGACAGCCCACCTATAACTGACTGTCCTGCCGTAGGTTTGAAGTTAGGCCTGGAGCTCTATACTTCCTCGGCGTTCCGGCCACCGGCTGCGCGCCTCAGTAGGATGTTGCCTCGTCTTACAGCACGACTCCTACTGGTGTTTCTCCTTGTTGCGTTGATCTCGTTTCTCACTCAGCACAATAAACCTCGCTTCTTGTCCTTTCTTAGGGCACCGCCGCTATCTCGTGCAGGCGCGGTCCCGTAACGTTCTCTCTGTTCGCTAGGCCTCTGTCAGGATCCCACCCCTGACAGGGACCCCCCTGAGTCACTCCCCGCAACACCCTCTGCCACAGGATGTTGCCTGTTCGATTCCCATTCAGCTTCTTCCCTAACTTCCTATCCAACCCCCAGTTTTACCAGATTGTGAGGAGTGGCCTAATACATAGCACCCTTAGCTCCCCCTGGAGGCCAGACTGTGAAGTGTATTGGTGACTGTGATACCTGGTCAGAAGAACTCCTTCAGTGCCATCAGACGTACCATAGCCCCCCTTAGCGGCGGAGCATCAGTACTGCAACGACCAGGACTCTGGGGCGCTGCACTAACATGGAGCACAGCAGACAGCAGCAGACCCAGCAGAAGTAAATGGAGCCCGGGATATCTGAGAGTGGTGTGCATCATTTAGTCAGACACTTGTTCAGCTGATATATATGGCCTCTCTCAGACCGCTGTATTTTCAGTCTTTGTGTTGTCTATGTGTGTAACACACAGCACACTATCCCTATAATCATCTAGTATCAAGTCTAATTAATTAAAGATTACTGTACCACATAACGGCCTTATACTGAAGCTACAGAAGCAGGGACTAGGTAAAACTATATGCAGATGGGTAAGAAATTGGCTAAAAGTTGGGGTTAGGGTTGTGTTGGGGTTGTGGTTAGGAATAGGGTTGAGGTTAGGGTTAGGGGTGTGCTAGGGTTAGGGTTGGGTTTAGGACTGTGTTAGGGTTGGAGTTAGAATTGTGGGGCTTCCACTGTTTTAGGCACATCAGGGGGTCTCGAAATGCAACATGGTGCCCGCCATCGATTCCAGCCAATTTTGAGTTCAAAAAGTCAAACATTGCTCACTCCCTTCTGAGCTCTGCCATGTGCCCAAACAGTGGATTTCCCCCACATATGGAGTATCGGTGTACGCAGGAGAAATTGCACAACAATTGTGGTCTACTTTCTCCTGATACCCTTGTGAAAATAAAAAAGTTTGGGTTTAAAGTAAATTTTTTGTGAAAAAAGTTAAATGTTAATTTTTTTCTTTCCACATTGCTTTAGTTCTCGTGAAGCAGTTGAAGGGTTAATACACTTTTTGAATGTAGTTTTGAGCACCTTGAGGGGTGCAGTTTTTATAATGTAACTTTTGAGTATTTTCTATTATATAGACCGCTCAAAGTCACTTCAAATGTGACGTGGTCCCTAAAAAATGGTTATGTAGATTTTGTTGGAAAAATGAGAAATCGCTGGTCAACTTTTCACCCTTATAACTTCCTAGCAAAAAAAAATGTCTAAAAATGATGCAGATGTAGAGTAGACATGTGGGAAATTTTTGCCAAATTTACGATATTTTCACAAATAAATATATAAAGTATGTTTCCAAAATTGTTCTGATGTAAAGGAGACATGTCGGAAATGATATTTATTAACTTTTTTTGTGACACCACTCTCTGATTTAAAAGGGCACAAAAATTAAAAGTTTGAAAATTGCTACATTTTCAAAATTTTTGCCGAATTTCTGTTTTTTTCATAAGTAAACACAAGTCTTATCAAAGAAATTTTTCCACTATCATGAAGTACACTATGTCACGAAAAAAAATCTCAGAATCAGTGGGATCCATTGAAGCGTTCCAGAGGTATAACCTCATAAAGTGACAGTGGTCAGAATTGTAAAAATTGGCTTGGTCATTAAGGTCAAAATTGGCTCTGTCACTAAGGGGTTAACAGTGCATTAGGTGAAATCTGTTCCAAATCTGTGCTAAAATCTACTACTAGTCTACATGCAACTTGTTTGTTATACATTGTTCAGTCTATTTTACATCCATGTAGGTGTACTTAAGATTTGTTATTAAGCATAGGGCGGCTGAGCTACAATTCTCTGCACAATGGTTGGTTAAGGGTGCAGATGAAGTGCAGAAAGAGACCTTTGCCGCTTCCTTTTCAAAATCAGAAGGGTCTTGGAGCATGGATCACTACCAATAAGAGTACATGCAAAACTTGTTTTGTATTGCCTTTAGTTTTTTTATGTTAATGTATAGTTTTGTCTTTTGTCAAAAGACAGGAGATGTGTCTGGCAGTGGCTATTTATTTTGGACAATTTATATTCAGATGGATTTATCTAATATGTATGATGAGATGAATGTAAAACATGACAATGCGACCGTGATATTGTCCAGACATGAATGGAATGTTTTATATTCATCTATTTGATGGAAGCTCTGATAGTTATGTGCTTGATCATACTGGGTTTCTTAAGGAACTGCACTGGGCAAAAATGATGGAATGTCTCAACAGGCATAAATGTTAAGTAGGCTTCATTTCTGGAATAGGTATCCAATTATCCT
The DNA here is from genome assembly GCF_051348905.1 of Ranitomeya variabilis. Classification (NCBI taxonomy): domain Eukaryota; kingdom Metazoa; phylum Chordata; class Amphibia; order Anura; family Dendrobatidae; genus Ranitomeya; species Ranitomeya variabilis. The sequence continues at coordinate 719,119,354 of NC_135234.1, forward strand.
AAGTAAGTAGTAAGTGTCGTACCACTGTTATATTCTAAGGCTACTTTCACACATCAGGTTTTTGCCGTCAGGCACAATCTGGCGAATTTTGAAAAAAACGGATCCATTTTTTTCTCATAGAGTTGTATTAGTGGCGGATTGTGCCTGATGGCCACACGTTTCATCCATTTTTTGCCGGATCTGTCAAAAAAGCTGTTTCGGACGGAGAAAACGTACAGAGGAACGTTTTTTTCTGTCTGGGAAAAAACGCACCGTGACGGTTCCATGACAAAAGGATGAAACTGAGATGTGAAATGATGAATCCGGCCGCCGAATCCGGTTTTTCATGCATTCTACATACAAATCATGTCTCTCTCTCTCTCTCTACCAGGATGTCCAAACTCCCAGGTTAATTTAAAAAAAACCCAGATTCAGCAAATAAACAGATCAGTTGCATCAGTTTTTCACAATTTGCAACGGATCCGTTTTTTCAAAAATTCGCCAGATCCTGTCGGACAGAAAGAAACTGATGTGTGAAAGTAGCCTAATTTTGCTATATGAAAATTTATCAAAATTAAAATATGACTATTATGCATCTGCTTTGGCTCAGCACTGTTTCACCACCTTCCCAAATGACCGCTGCCCTCCGCTGTGCTCCACGTCGGGTTTTACAAGTGACTCGGCGTGCTTCCATGACATAATTTGCGTAGTCCTACTGTGCTTAAACCCCACTATGACATACACCTGGGTCTTGGTATTAAGACTCCTAGTCTGTGTTCTGTTTGTTTGTGATGATCCCCAGCAGCTCCTGGTCTTCATCTGTCATTTGATCCGGAAACTCCTTTTGTTGCTTTGGACGTGCCTGCATCCTCTTTGCTCCAGTACACCTGTGGTCTCCAGAGTGCCAAGTCCTCCCTTTACACATGCTTTCCTGTCTGCTACACCACTGCCCGAGATCCATGTGCTAACTAGGACCTGAGGATTAGAGGATCCACCTCACCTGGTGAGCCTAACAATAACATTGTTAAAGACTGCAAGCTTGAAAAGGATGTCTAAACAAGACAATTAGTATCCATATTGGCTCTATATGAGGCCATCAAAGTAGAAAGTACCATATTAAATCGGGCCTATGGTGATCACCTGGGCTTACTTGGTTGTCTTTTTTTTAAAGAATACCTTTTTTTCAAAGATAAACGTCTTAAAGAAACAGATACTCATAACACTTGCAAACATGATAGGGAAGTGTTGCTAGAGTCAGATGTGCCTGTCTACTCTTTTCCAAATTTTTTTTGTGCCAAACCTTTTTAGCTATAACTAACTAACAATTGAGTTAACTAACTAACAACTCAATTAATGCCAGTGATTTCCACATACCCTTGAGCACTGATGACCTTAGGTGTCTCATGTCTTCTCATTGATTCTATAGATTAGTGCTTTCCAATATTTGACTGTCTAGCTGCTGAAAAGCTCATACTCAAAACAAGCTGCTGTCAGGGTGTAAGGCGGTCAGGGTGGTAGTTGTGGCAAGGGACTGTTCTGTTCCCACACCCTGGCGCCCCACAGATGAAATACAAAGTATTTTCTGTAGTGTGTGTGATGAGTGCAGCAGAGTACTCACTTCAATTGCTGGAGTCCCCTCAGTCTCTATCACTCCAGCTTCAGGTTTCCAGGTTCCATAAAACACTGCAGAGTCACAGTACTTTTCAAACAGTTCAACTTTACTGATAACATGGTAATCCATCACTTTGGCAGCACAATTCACACAGAGCCGAATATCCTGCACTTTCCCTGCCTTCCAGGCAGTTTCCAGTTTCCTCTGTATTCTCTCCTTCTGTTCTCCCAGCAATCCCTGCCATCTCTGTGGACAATCCATGTCCCTTCTGCACTTCCTACATCACCAGCTCCCTGTCAGTCCCTTGTCCAGCTCCATCTGGGAAAGGTGCCGGGAGCTCCATCTTACCGACTACCGCCCCGGTCATAGACCCCAGATACTTCCTGGGGATGGTCCTGCTGAGCTGGTGCTACTCTCCAGGCTGGGGCCACTTACTGCTATCTGCAGTCTTATCCCCATGGCCTACTACTGTCTCTTATACTGCATGCGTCCTGCCCCTGGGCAGGCTGCCCGGTCTCTGCCTCGAATCAGGAAGTATCCTGACAACACTTCCCTGCTGTGTGCTGGTTCCTCGAATTTAATTAACCCCTGTGCTGACTATACTATTCTATTCTGATCTATCCCTTAACTCTTTGATGCCCCCTCTACTCTAGCCCCTATAACTCTAGGCTAACTAGAATCCCATCTAACCCTAATTCTATGCAGTACACATTACATATACAATACGGCAACACAAAGTACATTTTGCATTACAATTCAGGACATCACAGTATAAAAACATTAACAAACAGTGAGGTGCCGCATGTGCAAGAGTGAACAGCATCAGAAGAAAGGAGGCATGTGAGGTTCCCCGCCACCTCCTTACAAGGACAAGCAGAGGTTTGTAGTTGTAGCCACCAGTTGGAGATCACTGTTACAAACTAGTTTTTGAAGCTGTTCTATACTTGCTTGCCTATAAGGGAATAGAATAATAGAATGGTAGAGTTGGAAGGGACCTCCTGGGTCATCTGGTCCAATCCCCTGCTCAAAGCAGGATTCACTAAATCATCCCAGATAGATGTCTGTCCAGCCTCTGTTTGAAGACTTCCATTGAAGGAGAACTCACCACCTCTCATGGCAGCCTGTTCCACTCATTGATCACCCTCACTGTCAAAAAGTTTTTTCTAATATCTAATCTGTGCCTCCTCCCATTCAGTTTCATTTCATCCCATTGCATCTAGTCTTTCCTTGTACAAATGAGAATAAAGGGAACATTGCTTGGATGCTTGGATTGCCAGTGCCTGCATAGTCTAGTTTTGATCTCATCACTGTTGATGACTGTACAGTAGATACATGCCAATGATTTGTGCACACTCGCCTGGTAGCCTAACAATGCAGCGCTGTTTTGAGATTAGAAGTTTATGTCTTTGTACCAAAACATTGACCTTGTTGTTTCACTCTGGGGCCTTTTCATGAATATAAACTCATGCTAGAAACTAGAGAATACAGAAGGTGTTACCCTTGCTGAGCTATACTAATCCCATAACTCTTATTTTGCGAGAATTGTGGAAGCGGATATTTCTAACTGTGTCTGTATTGTGATTGGTCACCACCAGGTACGGACTGGGGCTAAAATTCAGTCCTGGCATTTGAAATAACACACGCCCATGTTGTCCCCATCCCCAAGCACTAGATGGGATATAATACTAATATTACCCTGGATAGAGGAAAGCAAGATTTCCTGCAAGACCAATATTTCTAATGATACCGATGGCCTGCTGGGGTAAGTGACTGAATCAGCGACTTTGTGCTTCGTCACAACTCTTAACAGTATGGATGTCTTGAGAACACCAATTCTGTTAACAACATTGCAGACAAGGTGGCCCATGACCAGACAGGCCCTTCTGGCATTTGCCAGAATTGCCAGATGGCCAGTCCGGCCCTGGTCACCACATATAGACAAGTATTTCTCTCTCAATCATATGTGGATAGGAAAACCAAGGTCTCGTGCAGGAGCTGGCCACATGTGGCTGAAACTCTGCCCAATTCCCAATTGCTGTACGATTTTGTTTCATAACCATGAGGCCATTGATCGTTGATCCAATGCGGATTGGTGAAGCTTTGGGGCATGACCAGATTCATTGTGGCTCTGCATCCTTAAGTCAGTTGACCGGATTGGAAAACTCCATTTAAATTACTCTATAAGGATATGTGCACACATTGTCTTTTTTCCGGAAGAAGAGACTCTGATTTTTTTCTAGGTGAAGCCGTTTCAGGAAAATGCTAGTGATTTATTCATTGAAGTGGCTTTGATGTAGTTTTTGGTGGTGTCTTTTTTTCTGTACTTTCTGCTAGAGTAACGAGTATGAAAATCCTACTTCTAAGCGCTTCACAGTTTTCGAACCCAAAGGACCCAAAAGCGGTTAAAAGAAATAAAGCCTGAACATGTGCACATCAATTTCACACAAACATAAAAAACACCGGTCAGGGTTTCATCCAAGAAAGTGGGACAATTTTTTCTCACATGTCATCTGTGTGTTGTCCGCTTTTTTTTAACAGCAGCAGCTATTAAATATAGAAACTTGATTCCAGCTCACCCAGTTGCTCTATGCTCATCCACCTGGGGCTCAGACACCGGCCTCACCCTGGCCTCACATCAAGGAAAATAGAAAAAATTGGAGTCCAGTTCAACAGGACTGGATTTTCCCTTTCTTTTTATTTTTCAAAAGAAAAATTTACATGGTCGACATGACCCAGTCAATGCGTTTCGACTAGCTATTAATAATTTACATGACTATTTACAGTTTCCTATGATACAGAATGTATCCGTAAAAATAAGATTCCACACTGTGTCTCCTCTGTATGGCATCTAATTTTTTTCTCGTACCCATAGACTTAAAAGAGGTGAGTCTCATCTGATTTCCGGAGGAAAATCATGCACGCTATCCCAAATCGGTCTGAGAATAAAGTCATTTCTCTGCACTGCCTCGTTGAATAAAATTGTTGTTTTTTTTTTTTACCGATAGCACTCAAGCCGAAAATATGGCCATCTGCACGAGCCCTAAATAAGGCATCGTGAGCACATAGTACAGTATCTGGCAAATTTTGAGCAAATAAAGGGCAGTCGTCCATGCAGTCCCAGGGAACATGAGCATTTGCTGCAGTGTTATTCCACAGATCACAACTGATCACTGTAAAGAATCTATTAAAAAAAACTTTTGTATCCCATTTGCAGTTTACATGTGTTCAGCGAGACCCCCCTGTGATTGCCCCATTGTGCCTCTGTACCCCACAAAGCTACTGTATTACTAGTATATCCTTATACATGAGCGTTTAGATGTATTTTTGGCTTAGCATGCACAATGCTGGTGGTGGTGGATTTTTTGCAATTTCCTTGTCTTCGTCCTTCTGTAGTCAGAAAGCTTTGCAAAACTTTGTTATACAAGTCTAAATTAGAAGTGACGGAAATGGCACTCATATTTTAATAAGTAATTGTTAACAAAATCAAAATAGCCACTTAGCTTTTAGCAATCACTGTTTATTAGATTAGGAGAAACGATTCCATGAAACATCTCGCCTTCCTCCAACAGAGGGATCTGTTACCAATTACAAAGTAAGAGAAGCAAATACATTGTACATTGGCTGCAACGCAATATGAATCTGATTGTTCCAGAATGGATGCACTTAGAATATTAAAGCCTTCCGGATATTGAGATTTAATTACCATGAATTTTAAGTAGTAGGTCAGTAATTAGCATTTTATATTTAGATTCGCTTCAGGCAACATACCATATGGTGTGGTCGGGATGGGGGTGGTTTCTAACCCTATTATTTCAATATTGTGAAATGTTTTACCAAGCGCCGAAAATGACTTCCCATGCAGACTCCTGGCCTCCGCTGCAGATATGAAATTTTTAGGTCATGTTATGTTTTAGAAAAAAATGCTTGTATTCATAATATTTACAATTTATATGAAGTGTTACTATTAGGACTAGAAAAGTATTTGCTTAAAATGGGTGAAACTGAGAGGGGTGCAGCGGTAACAACTTGAAAAAGCTTAAAAATAACATATGGCAGGTGAGGAACCTGCTATTGATTGTGTATTGGTCTGTATTGAGGAGTGCAAGTTACTATCTCATTGTCTATCTATCTATCTATCTATCTATCTATCTATCTATCCATCTATCTACATTATTTTCCAAATTATAATGCAAATGCTATTTTTCTCTATTTTTCCTAAATACTTGATGCAAATGAGTCAGTATAATGTTCAATCATCAACCGTTAGATGATAAATCAGATTTTATTGGACAAACCTCCCAAAGATAGCAGTATTTTTTCAAAAAGAAAACCCCCCTCAAAATTCACTCTTCCAAATTATTATGCGAAACAATTTTCAAACATTCTATAGGTTGTAAAGAACTGAAAATGGGTCATTTGTTGAATTTCCAGAATTACGAGATTACAGTTACTGAAATCAAAAGATTTTCCAATCAAAGATCTAACAGGCCAAGTTACATGTTAACATAGCACCCCTTCTGTGATATCACCTTCACAATTCTTTCATCCATTGAACTTGATCGAGTATCCTGATGCTCGAAACGAGCAAGTGTCCAGGTACAAGGGTGCCGTGCTTGATTCCCTGCCCTACATCTTTTGCTCCTGATTTTCAGCCACTGAACAAGTGGAAATTACCTGCCAATCACAATGATGCCATAGCCATGTTGGCTACTGGCATTACTGTGATTGCCCAGCCGCATAGCGTCATTGGTTGTATATAAGAGTTTCTGCTGCAGAAGGGAAAGTGTATCTCATAGCGTTACAGTACCTGCTGGTGAAACATTAAACCAACAGTCCTTTTCAGGGCTAATTCAAATAGATTCTAGTTGTGAAGAATTTGGGAGGATATCATTTCATGCCAATCAACTGTCTCAAATCCGGTCTGAGATTATGGACCTCCTCTTTTGTGTGAAGCTGAGACAGGGCATCTGGCTTAGTAGGTGGTCCAGCTTCAATAGCTCCAAGAGGAAAAGCTCACACCTCCAGCAGCCTAGCTGGTACCAAGGCCTTCTTGGATGGACCCCTGCAGGGAGCCCAAGCTAATTAACTGCTTGAAAGAATTCAACCGGACAGATGGGAACCATAATTTCATAAGGAATACCCAGCCTAGCCTCATCTCATCTTCTCAACACAGATTGGGTGACAATGAGGAGGAACAGGAGATGGTTGCATGCACTACAGAGGGTACTACTAACACCAGCTTATTGTCTATTTAGCATGGATGATCTGAAGAGAAGGAGCAGGAGGAGGAGGTGGAAGAGGAGGAGGAGGCAATAGAGAGTCCTCCTCCTGGTCCGGACAGGGAAGTCTTGCCTGTTGGTAGTCTGGCACACATTACAGGCTTTATGCCCTGCTTCCTTTCATGTAACCCCGGCATTTTGGTTACCTCCAATTACTGATTGATAAACCTTGATTCACGCTACAAGGTAAATTTTCTATCTCTCCTTCTTGCGGCGGAGAGGGCTGCTAAAATGGTGCAATACCAGAAGGCCATAGTTAAAGAAATGGTAACATAATTCCCATCTGACAACACTAGCGACAGAGGTCAGAGTTCCTTGGACTACAAAGGAGTAGAGAGGAGGGAGATGCACTAGGTCCAAAAAGGCAGGGGAACACTATCAAAGATCTGGGACAGGTTCATTAGAGCATCCCAGCACCCAGGCCCTGGTGTTCCTCAGACAAGGAAACGTTTTGGAAGATGGTGAAGGAGTACTTAACCGAATATACCAGTGTTCTCCGTGATTCCTTTATGCCGTACAACTATTGAGTGTTCAAGCTGGACACGTGGCATGGCTTTGGAGGTGCTGGCCTGCACTGCCACTAGTGTTTTGTCACAGCGGGTTTTTATTGCCACTAGGGACATATCTGATGGGAGCATCTGTCTGTCAACTGAAGATGTTGACAGGCTGACTCTTATCAAAATGAACAAGGCCTGGATTGGCCAAGACTTCTCAGTCCCATCGGATGACAGCAGTGAAGCATAAAGTCAAATAAAGTGTTCCTTTTTTTCTGGCTTATTCACATGCACCCCTTCCCATCCAAACAATGTGTGATGAAACTGCACCTCGTCATACCGCCTATTGCGTCAGAGGAATCACGTGGTACTGTGTCCGCATTCGCATCAACGTGACATTCCACACCCCCTGGGAATACTTAAGGTCAGCTTGGCACAGTTTTACACAGACACACCCTGTCCACACAGGCCCAGGGAGGCACGAAAAGTCAGAGAAGGTGGCAAATGCAGTTGCTGACATGACACCACACTCGCTCACAACCCTGATAGGTTGAGAAGCTTCCTGTAAATCCGATGAATTTGTCTGGCCGAAACCTTCCTCATAATGCCTTTATCTGCATGAAATCGTCTGTGCTCTGTATCAGCCACAAATCTCTTCACAGTACAACGATCATGCTTCAGTTTTTGGACATGATGCTTTTCTGAAGCAGAAAGATCCTTGTTCTTTCCCAGATTGCATGAAACCTGTCACCTGCTTAATAATCTGGAATGTCCATCTTAGTTTTCCTTTAATTGGGTTCAGCTGGCAAACTAAGTATCACAAGTGTTTGAGATTGATTTCAGTGATCCTTGCCAACTCCACTGAATTTTTCCAGAGTATCCAATTTGAAGCGAATCGCAAGTACTGTAAAGGACTCTACCAACTCATTTTAAGCTCTAATTACTAAAGCCATGTTTGCATTAAAGTGACATATATGGCTATGGGTAAATGGATGGTAACGTTTCTTCAGTGTTGTACTATCACACACTACATTTGTATAGTGTTTTAAGGCTTTTTATCCCTATTTTCTATGGCTATGAGCTGCTATCTCTCCTAACTATCTAGATTCGCAAAAATTGGCTGCTGCTTTCCCTGCCTCGGCTTTTATATATCAAAGAAAGATACGACTTGTCCTGGCTCCTCATAAATTGGCCAATTGGTAGACTAAGTACTCTTATTCTATAAGTTTATTCTAAACAGCATTAATGCTGTCCAAATTTAATATAATTGTTGTTTTCAGACTTCTTAGAGCTTACAGAGGCTGCTGTATTTTTTTGTTATTACATTATGCAGTTATGACAGCTTGTACCTGTTCACACTTGCTTTATTCTGTTTGGAGGTACTGGATAATTTTTTTTATATCTTTGTGTTTCATTATTTATCCACCTATTTATCAGCCAATCTATCTAGATTTAGATAGTATATTATGTATCTATATGTTAGGAGGCATATTACAGTTACATATAGTTTAGAGCTGTTACAGGGGTATAATAAAGCTGTGCGTGTGAGGCCTTTATCAGATCTGTTATCGTACTTTTGTATTTTTTTAGGCAACGAATGATTTTGGATGCCATTATTTTTTAACTATATATTGCAGTTTCAATCCCACTTTTATTTATGTAAAAAGTTTATAAAATCAAGTGCTCTTTAAAACAGTGAGCCCGATGTTGACATTTTGGAATTGCAGTTTATGAAGTTGCAGAAAACTAGAACATCCCTTTAAATTTTCAACAAGTGTATGCAATTTTCTGAGGCTAGGTTGTTTTCCATTTATGCTAGTAACAAGGTCAATCTGTCCTGTTCTGTGCAAACAGTGACTTCTGTCCACTTTCAAATTTAGCATTGACGCATTGACTTTTGTTCCTAACACTGTTCCAGTTAATTGACGTGAAACTCCTGATTTATACAAGTTAATAAGTGAAACATCTGAACTATTTTAGAAGCAAGTGGCAAGCCTCTCCTCCGTGGAATGTGTCAATTTGGACATTTCATTAGTGGAAAAGATAAAGTCAGGTATCTCCAGTCCTTTTAGGGGATAGGAATATTTACTAGTCTATAATAGTCAACTACAGGACGGTATTCTGATAATCCAACTCGTTCTTGAATGGAACTGTGCTCAGAGGTATTGCTCTAGTGGGTGCAGATGTAATATTTTTATCTCATGCTTGAGGGAGCCGAAACGCTCTTTTGCACATAGGAAGAGATCAGTATTCTATGTGTCACATAATAAATGGGGGCCCTATTGCAGATTTTGCATTTAGGTCAAGGATTATTAACGGAGTTTTCCGGACATTTGATACTGATGACCTATCCTTAAAGGGGTTGTCTGGACTTTCTGTATAATTTGTGTGAGTACATAGGATGCAGTATGCTGACAGTTTGTAATATATTCCCTGTCAGCATTCTGCATGATGTCCTAGGTATCACACACAGTCATGTGAGCAGCTGTCTTCTGATTCTGAAGAAGCTGCTCACTCACCTACTAGAGTTTTCTTGTTTGGCCTTGACTGGTGGTATCCTCCAACCTCCCCCTCCTGCCTCCTTCCTGCTCCAGCCTCCCAAGCAGCACACAGTGAGAGGCAGCAGGGGTGTCTCCACTTATTGGAAAAATATTTAGAATTTAGAGTCCTCAGTGGTTGATACCTTTTAATGGCTAACTGAAAAGATGGTAACAAATTGCAATCTTTCGAGACTACTCAGGTCTCTTCATCAGGCGTAGACTAATAGAATATCTTACAATTTGTTACCATCTTTTCAGTTATCCATTAAAAGGTATCAACCGCTGGCTAACATGGTACCAAGATATATATCTTTCCTGTATCCGCTTATTGGAGGAGCCATGGAGGTAATGGCTTCAACATAGGTGAGTATAATCTGCTATGTGCATCCATCCCTCCCTCATCCATCCATCCCTCTCTCATCCACACACACCCATCCATACACACACATCCATATCCATCCACACTCATCCATCCATGCACACATCGATCCAAAAAAACACATCCATACACACACATCCATCCATCCACACACATCCATCCATACACATGTAAGAAGATGAACCGGACCGGGGGCACCTCTCTTGCGTCGGTTCCGGAACTGTCGGGACTGTCACCACTGTTGCACGGGGGATAGCTTTGTGAACCGGACCAACCTATGCACTTGTCAGCAGTGGGCGGGTCAGAGATAAAAAGGGCTGCGCGTGGGAAAAAGACAGGAGTTCTAGCGGTAAGACAGAGTGTGCAGCAGGGTGAGGTGAAGGCCTTGTTAGCAGAGCATCTCGTGAGCGCAGGCCCACCTTGCTTGCTTGAATCAAGGAACCGGACCTCTGTCTAACCAGGACAACCCCGAAACATCAAGTGCCACTGTTGTTGGTGCCAACGTTGGAGACCGAGATGCTGCAATCAAGAAGCCGACAGATTGATAAGTTTATTCTTCTTCTCATTTTGAACATTCTCTTAGCCCCTGTTTCCTCTCTCCATCCCTCCAGTTTCAGTATTGCTATACTCACTACCACCCATACCTATTTTCTCCCTACGAGGAGCATACATCGGTTAATAAATTTGTTAACTTTTGATCTGCCTCCTGTCCATGACAGCATCTCGATTCATGTATTTCTACACACATCCATCCAATAAAAAGAAAAAAAACACAAGGCGCCCCCAATGTGTCACACTGTATATAGATAAATACAGACTTGGTAGGGAATATGCTCACCTATTGCAGTTGTGAAAATGGGTCACAACTCCCATGCGGGTGTAACCGTAGCAGCAGGTCTCCACAGAAATCCAGGAGGATGTTGGGAGTAGTAGTCTTAGGCAAAATGAAGACCGCGCTCACGGAATATATTTAAAATGGTTTATTTTAGCCTACGCGTTTCAAGAGCGTTCCTGCTCTCTTCCTCAGGGCTTCTTCCCTGAGGAAGAGAGCAGGAACGCTCTTGAAACGCGTAGGCTAAAATAAACCATTTCAAATATATTCCGTGAGCGCGGTCTTCATTTTGCCTAAGACTACACACATCCATCCACACACACTCATCCATCCATCCACACACACTCATTCATCCATCCACACTCATTCACCCATCCATCCACACACATCCATCCATCCACACACATCCATCCATCCATCCACACACACCTCCATCCATTCACACACATCCATCCATCCACCTACACACATCCATCCACACATCTCGACACACTCATCCATAGCCATCCATCCACACACATCCATGCACACTCATCCATCCATCCACACACATCCATACACACGGGTGAGTGCTGCACTCCAGGCTGGATCCCACCAGGTCCAGGTAATAGCCCTTTCCATCCCTATCATACTTTATACATCTGGACACATCTCTTTATATGTACTGTCAGTGACAGTATTGGCGATGGACTATGTCATTACATCTATGGGCAAGCGAAATATCCATTCACAATGTGTAGATATTGAATTTGACATACTGACAACAGGATGAAGGTTAGTTACATTTATCTTTAAGAAGTTCATATATACCTGTCCTGTTTTATATACTACTTAGTTTTAGCTTTGATCACAACATAACCTCCGTATCCTTATGTATATCCACTGTTATATCTTTGGCCTTGATTAATTTTTTTCTAATTTTTTCCTAATCTTTGCCTGGTGGTTCTGAGCTAATTGTTTTACCTTGTTTTCTAACAATTCCCTGCTAGGGATTATATAATGTTTTTATTTTAATTGAGTGTGCGCTCTCGTATTTGTTGCCACCATATACCCTATTACTGTGAATAAAGGTATTTTCATTATCATATACCATTGACCACTTTTTTCGGGTTTCTCTCTTGGTTTACATCCGGCCACCACTGTAGCTAATAACCATTGATCAAATAGGTCTTGGACCAGGAACAGATAAAGGGTAGGCAGAGCTCCAGGCAGTTCCATCTGTAACTTCCCCCACCCCCCCGGTCACCTGATGAGGGAGGTCACTTTTCACATGACAGGTCATGTGATGAACATACAGTTGCACAGATGCATGTTTGGGAGAGAATACGAGGTCAGAAAGAAAGCAGCCTTTTGCATTGACCTACAAATGGCATGTAACTCCTCAAAATGAATACGGACTTCTCACACTATAGTAATAAAATCCATACACACAGTCATTTGTTATGTTTAGAATAAGGAGGGACACTGTAATGATGGATGGCAGTATAGATAATAAAGGAGGAACTGTATGTAATAAGGGATATACATGAGAGGACCCTATATATCAATGGATGGAGTTATACATAAGAGAGGACACTATGTAATAACAGATGGTGCTATACATAATAAGAGGGGACACTAATAAAAGATGGTGCTGTACATAATAAAGCAGGAAACTAAGTAATTAGAGACAGTGCTAAACATATTAAAGGATGACACTGTAATAATTTGTACAATATATCAGAGAAGGCAATACTGTATGTAATACTGAATGGCGCTATACATAGTATAATACACCATATAACAATCAATATTGCTATATATCATAAAGTGGGACACAATGTAATAAAAAGATGCTATAATAAGGCAGAATGCAATGTAATAAGGGATGACGCCATACAGTACATAGTGAGAGTACACTATATACCAATTGACAGCACTACACTTAATAAGAGAGGACACTATGTAATAAGAGAGAGTGCTATGCTTAATCCCTTAAAGACTGCTGGTTTGTATTGTTATGGTGGTCACTAAGGGCCCTTAATTCTCAGCACTGCATTTTTACAGTGCTGAGGATTAGGTGAGTAGTCCCCTACTGACAGATGAAAATGCAGAGGCTATCGCCTGCATATTATAGCTGCAGCAGCAGCCATGATCTGTTTTAGCATCGATCGCAGCTATTTAACCCCCTTAGATGTCAAGGTCAATCATGATAACTGCAATTAGAAGGTTAAAACATTCTTTCCTTACCCGGGACGGTTCCTATGTCCAAGAAATGGCCTCAGTGCACGGTGGCCTGTTAGGTCCTGCCATAAAATAGAAACAATTCTTAAACAGCTTTTCTTTTGCTCATTCTGAGTCCCAAAAATCAGTATAATTCTCGGTTCACATTTATCCTGTACTCTACACTGCACATTTACCTCTGAGTTTCTAAATCCCCAGAAATGCGATTCAAACCAAATCCCCAACATAGTCAGTTGCTATAATGAGGCAGATTTATACAGTTTGGGCACCATATAGCCCTGTTCTGGAGGTGTCTATCTTTATAGCACACATACTTTAAGTGTGGTCGACCACAGTTGTGAGCTTGCCTAAAAAGATGGTACATTGCCGGAACAGGTGCCAAGGAGTCCAAATTATCTCTATCTGTCTCATTATAGTCAGTGGTTCCATAGTTGGTTTTGCCTAAATTTCATTTTATGGGGATTGAGACGAAACCTTGACGTAAGTGCTCAGCATAGAGCACAGGATAAATGTGAAACTAGCCTTAGAAACTTATCCTACAAAACACAAGCCCCCACTCAGGTCCATCATCTGTGAAGAGAAAAATAGGGAGAGGTCACGTTGCAAAAAGGCTCTGGAAAAGCACATAAAATCCAGATTTTAGCCATTTGTATTAGCCAAAACTAAAAATTGTCCATTCTTGAAAAGGGTTAAATAATTTATTTTTGCATGTTATTTTTTTGTAATAAAACCCAGTCATATAGTCTTACATAAAGCATGGCCTCCCTTATCTATATGATAAGCTGTAGCAATGGTTTCTAGTTTGGCACAAGATTTCAGTATTTTTTCCCCCAGCTGCACGAAATAACATAACACTTGTCATAATGAAGGGAACATTTTCCAGAGTGCAACTGAATGAAGGACGCCATTCGCTCCAGTTAGTTGCTTTATCTGTCATACATTTCTTCATACAGTAAATTGCTGTAGCCACGGTGATGACTGTAAACAGAGCGCTCGGCCCTGATTAGTCCAATGTGGTATGTAGCGCCATTGCTATATGGGTTATAAAACATCGCTGCTAGTGTCACGGGTGTCGATGGCTCTTGTGTTATATTAGATTGCACTGTTACCTTGGTAACCTTGAAAATAAAACCAATGTCATCGAAAGTAAGAGATAGTTTAGGAGTTAAACACTCATATAAGTAAAGCCGTCATACGGAGAACACACTGGACGCCACACAAATACATCAAATAACCTGAGCGAGAGTGCAATTACTTTCCATGGATGGTTTACAGAAGAAACCAACAGGCGATTTTCTGATTTCATTTCAGAGAACATGTACTGTGGCACTTCAAGCCTATTCCTGGCTTGTCACACAATAGCGCAAATTTATCAAGGCAATTACCGCAGCTTTCGGGCTTAATTGCTTTGAAAAGAGTTGCATTTAGCATGAACACCATATTTAAAGGGGTAGAAAGTAACAAATGTGTTAGAAATAAATAGCTAAATACATTTAATCGAAAAATTACATTAATTTTCTCCAGGAAGGTAATCACTAAGGTACATTCAAGTGTCCGCTATCTTGTTACCAGAGTGTTTGGACAGTTCAGGCGACTGACTGTCAATATAGGACAGGCAACAAGATGATGCCCATTTTAATGTGTTTTAGTAATTATTACCTTGATACTCAAAAATAATATGATTTGTTAATGAAAAGTATTGAGGAATTTATTTTACTGACATTTTCTTTCTTTTTCTTTCCTTCTTTCACCCACCCGTCAACACTACTTTTGTCACCGATGATAGTTTGGAAAGAGTTGGAAACAAGGAGTAAAGTGTGATGATCCGCAGTATTCTCACACATGATGTTGTGTTGGTGAACAGAATGATCTCTGTGTCTCCTCCAATTATCTCTCTTAGAACATAGATAGCACATTGTATAAAGGCTTAAAGGTGGTGAAGAATGGCCCCTAATGTTATCAGGATGTATCTGCACAAGTAGGTGAACTAGCTACCCACTCAAGGGGATGCTGGTCAACTCAGATAACTTAGGTGGCAATTAACTTTTCATTTTAACCATGGGGAGGCACAAGTTCTTAAATGTTATTCACCCATGACACCCAGTTATTCAACTCTAGGCTGGCACTGTTCTAGCGCTTTCCTTCCTTCCCAGGCGTTTGCTCTAGACTAGACCCCACTATAATGGAACTTCTTTACCTTCTCTTAGATGGCATGAGTTTGCCTAGTCAGTGGATGCATCCTTTGTTGCAAGCTTAAGACTCAATGCACAGACATAAGCATCAAAGCTCCACTCTCCACTCTCCAATGTGGGCTGGTATCTCTCTCCTCGAACATGTGCAATGGGCTTACTCCACATAGCTTCCTCTCCTCGAACATGTGCGGAGGGCTTCCTCCACATAGTACAGAGCAAAGGTACCCAACGGCATTTTGGGCTTCCTTCTATATGTCTGGCACTCTATCTTCATACGGAACGGTACACAACTTTGCTCAAGCCACATCCCGCCATTATCTATCTCATATAGGTGATACTGTATATGGAAGTTCTGGGTAGTTTTAGATCTCAGTTCTACTTTTTGAGCAACTTTCCATGTTAGAAATTGTTTTCTTAGTAATTGCCTATTATTGTCTTGTTACTTGAATCTCTTCCTCAACAAGAAGGAGAATTCAGGTATTGAAAAAAAATACTTTAAAGGGAATGCAATTCTGTGAAAAAGTATTTGTCCCCTTTCTGATATCATACTTGTATGCATGTTTGTCGCACTTAAATATTTCAGGTCACCAAACAAATTTAAATATTAGACAAAGATAACACAAGTTAACACAGAATTTAAATTAAGGTCTTTATTATTAAGGGAAACAGAAATCCAAACCCAAAGGGCCTTGTGTGAAAAAGTGGTTACCCCCACTGCCTCTTAAAACAAATTAACTGTGGTTTTTCACATCTTTGGGAAGCTGATTTCAAATTCCCCAGTGTTATTGACTGACCTGGTTTGGAGTAGTGATATTTCAACCACTAGGGGCAGCATCGGCAGGTAACATAGTCAGGGATAGCCAAGGAGTCGGTACACAGGAACAGCAATGTAGTTTGAAGAAGTAAGCAGTAATCATAGTCAGAAAAGCCAGAGGTTGATATTAGGAGCAGCAATGTGGTATGAAGAAGCAGCAGGTGAAAGGAAGCTTAACTAGAGGCAGGTAGCTCAATAATCACGCAAGAAAAGGAGAGCAAGGCCAGGTTTAAATAGGGTGTGCAATCAGGATGAGCCAATCAGGAACTCAGGGTGGTAACCAACAGGAAACTCAGGGTGGAGACATCAGCAACAACATAGGTACAAGTATTTGGATTAGCACAGAGCTATCCAGCGAGCGGAATAGCTGAGGGAAGAGCTGCCGTCTGGTGCACAGGAGCTGCTGGGTTCGAATCCTGACACCCAGGCCTGATTACTGCCACACCTGTTCTCAATGGAATTCTCGAACAAATGAGAAACAGTCTGAAAAAAGGTTATAAAGCAATTTCTAAAGCTCTGTGACTCCTGCGTACCACAGTAAGAGCCATTATCGACAAATGGCAAAAAACATGGAATATTGGTGAACCTTCCCAGAAGTGGCCTGCCCATCAAAATTAATCCAAGAGCACAGCGACCACTCGTCCAAAAGGTCACAAAATACCCCACAACAACATCCAAAGAACTGCAGGCTTCACTTTCTTCAGTTAAGGTCCGTGTTCATGACTCCACCATAAGAAAGAGAAGGAACAAAAATGGCCTGCATGGCAGAGTTCCAAGACGAAAACCACTGCTAAGAACTTAAAGACTCATCTCAGTTGTGCCATAAAACAGCTTGATGATCCTCAAGGCTTTTGGGAAAATACTCTGTGGATTGCGATATAAAAGTTATACTTTTTGGAAGTTGTATGTCCCATTTATTTATTTATTGAATCGTATGAACATATATTTTAACATCATATAAGAATGAATAACGAACAATAAACAGTGATTGAAAAGGGACAAAGGAACAGAATTCAGAGTTGAAATGATGTAAAATATATTGACCAAGAGATCTAGATGTAACTTGATTGTTTGGTTGACAAGATTGTTAGTCCTTTAGCATTAGCCAGGGTGCACCAGGTGGAGGCGGACTAACGTTGCACCCCTGTATGTCCCATTACATCTGGCTTAGAAGTAATACAGCATTTGAGAAAAAGAACATCATGCCAACAGTAAAATAAAGTGATGGAAGTGTGATGGTTGAGGATGTTTTGCTGCTTCAGGAATTGGAAGACTTTCTGTGGTAAATGGAACCATGAATTCTGCTGTCTACCAAAAAATCCTGAAGAAGAATGTCCAGCCATCTCTTTGTGACCTCAAGCTGAAGTACACTTGAGTTATGCAGCAGGATAATGATCCAAAGCACACCAACAAGTCCACCTCTGAATGGCTTAAGAAAAATAAAATTAAGACTTTGGAGTGGCCTAGTCAAAATCCTGACCTTTATCCAATTAAGATGCTGTGGTATGACCTTAAAAAGGCTGTTCATGCTTGGAAACCCTCAAATGTGGCTGAATTAAAACAATTCTGCAAAGATGAGTGTGCCAAAATTCCTCCAGAGCGTTGTAAAAGACTCATTGCCTGTTATCGCAAATGCTTGATTGCAGTTGTTGCCACTACGGGTGGCCCAACTAGTTATTAGGTTTAGGGGGCAATCACTTTTTCACACAGGGCCCTGTAGGTTTGGATTTCTTTTTCCCTTAATAATAAAGAACTTCATTTAAAAACTTCATTTTGTGTTAACGTGTTATCTTTGTCTAATAATTACATTTGTTTGGTGATCTGAAACATTTAAGTATGACAAACCTGCAAAAAAATAGGAAATCAGGAAGGGGACAAAACATTTTTTCACGCAACCATACATCACTTTTACATATGGAAGTAGTAGTATGGCCATATAAATGCTCATCTTTTAATAAAAATTATACTTTTTCTGTAGAGACCAAATGTGCCAGTCATGAGAAATATGTTGCAGAAGTCATAAGCAAATCAGTCTGCAACCGTGCTGGGGGCATGTCTATATGCTTAGATTTCATGTAATAAATGCACTGACAAACCTCCAGTGCAACTCTGATTTGCACATGTCTTCTATGATAGATTTCTCATTTCACATCAAATGTCTACAAAAATGGTAGAATGTCTCTTAGGGTACGAGTTCATAAAGAGCCATATTCCTTCATGGAAATAAAATTTGTGACCCTAGTCATCTGCTCATGAATGAAGACATTTGGTCAACAGAAGTAAAACCCTAATTCCCAATTATATCCACAGCAGAGCATAGAACACAGATCAGGAGACCATTAGACATTTTACATTTAATTTGTAAAAATTAATTAATTTAGAAATTGATGGTGAGTCGCCCTTCAGGGCAGTGGGGAACTCGGTACCTGGTCCGGCCGCAATTAAAAGGGTATCATGGTGGCAGCGACCTGGTCCGTGGCCCTGGGCGCCCAAGTAAAAGGGACGGTCTTTAAAGGGGTTGTGGAAATAATGAAAGTTTGTGACGCCACCTGTGGTTCTCGGTCAAAGGTGACCGACGCTGTGTAGCGCCCCCACTGCCGCAGGGCCGAGGGGTACCCGGTACCGGGCCTGTGAGTCTCTGCTCTGGGGTTGTCACGGTGGCTAGGCCCAGTCCGTGACCCTGCCGAGGGGCGCACAGTGAAGGATGTGACGGGTAGTGAGAATGGTGCAGTTGTGGGGTGCAGGTCGCGGTAAATAACGAGGACACCAGGTTGCAGTCTCTTTACCTCTTTACTGAAGATCTCTGGGTCCTCAGTCCAGAACACGGTTCACCAGGCTGCGCAAGTCCGGCCGGTCCAATGGCACCTCCAGAGTTCTCTTCACAGGTGGAAATCGGTGCCTTCCTTCCAGCGCTATGTGTTGTGGTCCTTCCCTGCTGTGCTTACAGAAAGTCCCCACAACTGTTGTGTCTGTTTCTTAAGTTCCCTCACAACTCGATTAGATGATGTTCTGCTAATCCTCCGTCCCTCCCTGATGTTCTGGTTGGAACGGCACCCGTTTGACGGGTAGGCTCGGAGCTCTTCCGGGACCCTAGAGTCGCCCCTCTCCACAAGTTGCCCCCCAAGACTGCATAGGTGATTTAAGTTAGACAGCCCGCCTTAAACTGACTGTCCTGCCGCTGTTTGGAGTATTGCTTGAAGCTGAATGTTATGATACTCCCTCGGCGTTCCGGCCACCGGTAGTGCGCCTCAGTAGGATGTTGCTTCGGTCTTACAGCACGACTCCTACTGGTGTTCTCCTTTTGCGTGATCTCGTTTCTCACTCAGCACAATCTATCTCGCTTCTAATCCTTCCTTGGGCACCGCCGCTATGCTGAGCAGGCACGGTCCCGTTACGTTCGTTCAAGTTGCCAAGCCTCTGTCAGGATCCCACCCCTGACAGAGACCCTACTGTATCTTCCCCTGCAACACCCTCTGCCACAAGGTGTTGCCTGGTTCCAACCCAGTCAGCTTTCTGATCTAACTTCCTGCCTGACCCCCAGTTTACCCACTATGGTGGGGAGTGGCCTAGTGAATAGAACCCTTAGCTCCCCCCGGAGGCCCGATTGTGAAATGTATTGGTGTCTGTGATACCTGATCAGATGAACTCCTTCAGTGCCATCAGACGCACCATAGCTCCCCTTAGCGGCGGAGCCACAGCACTGCAACGACCAGGACTCTGGGGCGCTGCAGCTGCTTAAAGGGGTCCTCTGGGGGCAATGGTGCTGCAGCAAAGATGGTGTCACTTTCCACAGGCGAAGCGGTGTCCCCAGGGCTCCCTTGTGTGTTTAGCAGGGATGGTGAATGCCGGTAAATAAATGGAGGACACAGGGTTGCAGTCTTTACCTGGTTTACTGGTGTTAAGCAGCCTCAATCCAGGGTACCGGCAACAGGTAAAGATGGAGTCCAGGCAGCCTGAAGACAAGTGGAAATCCCCTTGACAGGTCAGTTTGGAAGCCTTCCACTATGCGCTGGTCTGTAGTCCCTTGCTGCCTGTAGTTGTCTAACAATGTCCTCTTTCTTCTCTGTCCAGGGATGGTACCTGCACGGTAGGTAACTTGAGCCATCTCTTTGGGGTCTCTGTCCACGATGACTCTGGACTCTGATTGCTGCTGTACCTCAGGTATTATGTGGTCAAGTCCCTTTTAGTTTCCTGTCCTCCGGTTCTGCCGTGGGACCTGTAGTTCCTCACGACCTCGGGCTCCTGGTGCCCGGTTTCTGTGCTCAGCTTAGAAAGGCACAGTCACAGCCCTCCTCTAGCTCCTAAGTCCTTCTGTGCCCCTTCACTGTCTGCTACCAACTGTCACCTGTCCGCTTGTCTGCACCAGACTAACTGACTCCTCCTCCAGACCAGGATGTATACACGAAAGTTTCCCTTAAACTGGGTTTAGAGCTCCCCCTTCTAGCCTGGAGTTAGAAAGTGTTGCATGTAAGATTACCTGCAAAAGGGATCCCTCCTGTCTCCAGGCATGGCATTACCCTCCCGCAGAGGAAGGCATCAACACTGTGGTACCCAAACTCCTGGGGTGCCACAGTGGCAGCAACACATCTCAAAAAAGTTGTGTCTGGGCTGTTTCCAACATTGTTTTACAGCGCCTTTTCTTTTTACAACTGTCTGTAAATGTCTGGGAAGTGAAACAATTGCTGGAGTTTTGCTAGAGAAGTATATGATCTGAAATGTGCAACGTCTTTCCTGAAATAGACGTCTGGATGGAGCATGTGTCCTCTATATAATACTCAGTACTTATAGTGCCTTAAGAGATATGTCAATGGCCCATGCCATAGGCACTAATGCAACCCTATACCATCACAGGTGCAGGAATTGTGCACTGATAAGAAGCTGCATGGTCCTTCTTCTTGAAGGTTTGTGGTTTCCATAAAACTTTTCAAATTTTGTTTCATCTGATCAGAGCAGTTTTCCATTTAGCCTCAATCTATTTTAAATGGTGTTTGGCCCAGTGAGGACGAGAGCATTTCTGGATTTTGTTGATATATGGCTTCTTCCATACATGATATAGTTTTCATGTGCGTTTATTGATTGCACAGCAATCTGTGTCTGCAGACAATGAATTTTAGAAGAATTCCAGAGATCGTGCAATGATTTCCATATCTGAATCATGCCTGTTTTGATCCAGTGCAACCTTATCCGCAGATAACAAGCATATAATATTGACTGTCGGCTTTGTTCTTTGTGCACATGGATTACCCCAGAATCTCTAAATCTTTTGATGATGTTACAGTCATGGTGTTGACAACCTTGAAATTGTTCCAAAATATAAAGTAAAATAATTGCAATTACACATTTTTATTTCATTTGTGTGTTTTGGAGCAAAAAAAAACCCAGAGGAACAAAAGGCAAATTGGACATAATTTCATACAAAATTGCAAAAATTGGCTTGACAAAATTGTTGGCACCTTTCCAAAATTTTAGGTAAATAACTTTGTTTTACACATGTGATGCTCATTCAATCTCACCTGGGGCAAGTAACAGGTATGGGCAATATGAAAACCACACATGAAACCACATAAAAAGGGGAGAAGTTGATTCAATCTTTGCATTGTGTGTCTGTGTCTGCCACACTAAGCATGGAGAAAGAAAAAGGAGAAAAGAACTGTCTGAAGACTTGAGAACAAAAATTGTTGAAAAATAATAACAATCTCAAGATTACAAGTCCATCTCCAGAGATCTTGATGTTCCTTTGTCCATGGAGCGCAACATAATAAAGAAGTTTACAACCCATGTCACTGTGGCTAGGACAATGACCCCAAACATACTTCAAGAAGCACCTAGAAATGGATGGAAACAAAAGTGCTGGAGAGATCTGAAGTGGCCAGCAATGAGTCTAGATCTATATCCCATTGAACACCTGAAGAGATCTTAAAATTGCTGTTAGGAGTAGGCACCCTTCAAATATAAGAGATCTGAAGCAATTTGCAAAAGATGAGTGGTCCAAAATTCCAGTTGAGAGCTGTAAGAAGCTTATTGATGGTAATAAGAAGTGATTGATTGTAGCTATTTATTCCAAAGGGTGTGCAACCAAATATTATGTTGAGAGTGCCAACAATTTTGTCTGACCCATTTTTGGGGTTTTGTGAGAAATTATGTCCAATTTGCCTGTTTTTCTCTGTTTTGTTGTGCTGTTCCAATATACACAAAGTAAATAAACATGTGTATAACAAAACATGTGCAATTTCAATAATTTTCTGGAAGAAATACTTCATTTTCTGGAATAATTTTAAGGTGCCAACAATTTCAGCCATGACTCTATGCACTTTAAATGGTGAGATTTGCTAAGTCTTTGCAATTATACATTGAAGAACATTTTTCTAAAATTGTTCCACAATTTTTAGATGCAGTTGTACATAGATTGGTGAACTTCTGACTATCTTTGCTTCTGAGAGACTCTGCCTCTCTAACATGCTCTTTTTATACACAGCCGTGAGACTTAGTTGAAGCTATTTTCATTCATTAGTATCACAAACTTTTCCAGGATTTTGTTAACCCTGTTTCAACCTTTTTGAGATGTGTCGCTGACATAATTTTCTAAGTGACTTACTTTTTTCAAATGAAATGGAAAAATGGCCAACTTTCAACTTTCTGATCTGTGTTCTATACTGTATGTTCTATAAGAGATTTCCAAATCATTGCATTATTGTTTTCTTTACTTTTTACACAGCATCCCAACTTTTTGGGAATTGGGATTTTATATTATGGAATTATGGTGGTTTAATTTCCTAATATTTAAAATCTGGTTTAATAGAAATATCTTTTTTATGTATTTTAGTATCTAAATTCTAAAATGCAATGAGTCTAATTTGAATTTGCTTTGTGAAAAATGAAGATGTTTTATACCGCCTGTGAAATCTCCAACATATTTGACACAGAAAAGTGTATGTATATGTTTTATTAGGCTCACGCCTATTAGTGTATACATAGGCAATTTGTATTATATTGGGAATATGTTCCTATGTTTACAATACTCCATAGTGAGGATTTCTAAATGTAACATCCAGGGATTAGTCAACAATCACAAATGTCCTCCCTGTTTATTTAGCTTGGCGAAAGTAAGCGATCTGCTTTATAGAGGGTGCAGCTCACCCACTTACCTCCACCCTGGAGATTGCTTATGTATAGATGCATACCAGTGCTCAAGACCATGATAATATATACAAAACACCCTCATTTACATGCTGCATGGGAGGCACCTTCGTCTCATGAGAGCTGATGGCCACAGGGTGAAGTTTTCATACGAGATCTGCCTGGAATGAAACAAACAATACTGACACTTGATATTAAATGTGAGTTATTGTTTTAATATTGTATGAATTACTCATAATTATACAATTACAGCAGAATTTATATCTCAAAGCTATATAGTGTAACTATCCAGTCTTCCACAATTTTGGCACTGATCAGGTCTAGGGGCTCCCTAGTTTTACACCTATTTAGGGATCTCACTGCAGGGTAAGCATCTGCGGAGTAGTTGGTGGCTGACCACTGGAACAAACTGAGGGATTAACCCTAACAAGCTGAGTCTGAGCCAAGGATAAAATCATATCCAAATACGTAGTCAAAAGTTGGGATCAGAGTTCAATAGGTCAATCAGAAGCAAAAGGCAAAAAAGAGTCATACAGCCCAAGGGTCAAACTGGAGAAGTCATCCAAAGTAAAATAGAGAGCACCAGTCCAAAGGCGTACCAGGGTAGCATCTGAAAAGTACACAGGACGCAGAACAGTTCTCAGCTCCATAAAGTGGCTTGCGCATTGCTGTGCACTCTGGCACTCACTTGGCCCCATTCTATGTAAAGACATGTCATAGCAATTCATTCTCTTTCTTTTAACATC
Source organism: Ranitomeya variabilis (assembly GCF_051348905.1). Lineage (NCBI taxonomy): Eukaryota > Metazoa > Chordata > Amphibia > Anura > Dendrobatidae > Ranitomeya > Ranitomeya variabilis. The sequence continues at coordinate 719,143,581 of NC_135234.1, forward strand.
ATGTGAATTGCAAATATCATTCATTTTTCATGATCTATACAAGAAATGTGATATGTTATGGTCGGCCAACCCATTGACATGAAGTGCCAGAAGAGCTTGTTGGCTTTGAAATCTGCCTGTTGAACTGTCCTCCACCTGAATAGATTAGGTATGTGCTGCTCAACGTTTCTGTCAGCAATACCACCGGAACGGAGAATAAACAGTCAATATAGCGATGAGGTAGGTGACAATACTGTAGTATTTATGCCAATATGGCTTCCAACCAACTTGTTAATCAGCTTGGCATATCTGCCTACTTATACAACATGGGAACACCAACTTCAGCTGGCCATATACATTAGATAGCTGTTGGCCAAACAGTCATTTGGCCGACAGCTATCTCTCCCAATTCCTCCATACACAGGATTGTTTGGCTGACATTTATCTAATGTGTTTTTCAATCTTTAGATACAAGAATCCTTTCTTCTGAAATAACAAAGAGATATAATTTCTTACAACTTGGCAGAAACTGACAAATTAAAAAAATCTGCCACCAGATTTTCCATATATGAGCTGTATCCACCACCGTTTCAATCATCTTTAATATCGCTCCTCCAACATCTTCATAAAATCAAGGCTCATCATACCTACGAAAATGGGCCACAAGCGGTGGATGGCCATCTCTGGACTGTGCCAGGAGCATCTTTTGTTCCCGCAATCACATCTCTCTAGCCTCGATTGACGTGGCTGACTTCATCCACACAGCCTGTTGTGCCAAAGCTGGTCTTGCTCCCTAAAGTGCAGGAGCAAGAGTTGAACAGACTGTGGATAACTCATGAGATGTCAGTCATGTCAATCAAGGCAGGAGAGATTATGATTGTACAGTATAGAGACAACTATCAGACCTCTCGGCCCCAAATAGCATATGGAGTGGAACAATTATAAAATACATTTTCTAATGTATGCAGAGCAGTAGTAATTTTATGAAATGCTTGCCGGAGTACTAGTAGAGACAGCACAAATGTGGTGGATCCAGCATATATGGGAAACCCAGAGACTGGATATTTATCTGCCATGTAGACAACAGCTTGACCAATGCACTATACTATTAGGGCTAATGAATGTAATGGTGGAAAATGCATTGGTTCATCACACTCCGATGAACTGGGGAGGAGAACCTTCCCTCTGGAGGGCCCAGTGTATTGAACGTTGATTCCACTAAGGAATATGAAATGCTTCATTTTTTGTTTCCAAGTTGTTCATTTCTTATTAAGAGTTATATTATATTTACTGATGAGTAGTATTGAACATTCCGATACTGCAAATATCGGGTATCAGCCGATATTCGCTGTATCGGAATTCTGATCCCGAGTTCCGATACTTTTGTGATATCAGATAACGGAATCGGAAGTTCCTATAGTGCAATTATGCACTATAATGGAGTGTGGCTGCCGGGGGTCTGTGCGGGCTGCCGGGGGTCTGTGCATGCCTGCCGAGGGTCTGTGCGGGCCTGCCGGGGGTCTATGCGGGCATACATACTACATACATACCACATACTATATACATACTACATACATGCTACAAACATACATACATACTACATACATACTACATACCACATACATACTACATACATACATACTACATATACACTACATACATACTACATACATACAACATACTACATACATACTACATACAATACATTCATACATTACATACAATACATACATACAGACATACAGTACATATAACATAGATTACATACTCACCATTACTTGTCATCTTGATCCCCGAAGCCAGTGTCATCTGTAAAAAAGATTAAAATAACAAACAACCAATATACTCCCTGTCCGCAGAAATCCACGAGTGTCCCACGATGATCTCCCGTAGAGAACGGCAGCATCAGCTGATGCAACCGCTCTTCAGGGGCTCCAGGAACACAATGATGGGAGGAAGGTATTCTTCCGCACTGTATTGCTCCGCCAGTGTAAAAAAATAGTCCCTAGTTTCACTTTTGGCATTGCTGTGTGAGAAATTTTCCCACGCAGCAATTGCCATAAAGTGAAACTGAGAGGTTACTATAGTTCAGTGATGCACTGCAGGAGCCATTGTCTCCTGTCAGTATGTCACTGAAGGTCTTATAGAGCAGTGACATCTCCCAAGAAAATTAGGTTCCTCCTTGTTTCCAATGGGGTTCGGGTTCTGGTTAAAATTTGGATAAAGTTCTGGTACCTGAACCAGGGTACCAGAACCTGAATTTCCACAGGCCCGCTCATCCCTACTTGTAATAAAAGTAATGTACCACCTTGTATAACCGTACAGTTCCTGTCTCTTTAAAATACAGAAGAAGCATTGATGAAGTGTTGTGCCTGCTATCTGATGTATATTTTTCTCATCGACTTCTTGTTAAGTAAAGAAAAGTTTGTTTTTGGACTTTGGTCTCCCTCATTCATCACTGCCTCATCTAGTCCTGGCATGACAAGTCAAATGGCAGTATGCGGTCTGTAGAGGCGTATCGCCAAAATAACAGTAACATACACAACAAGCCAGGACCCCCATTTTCTGTAGTGTGGCAGGGCGCAGATGATGCCCCTATAGCCCAAGACTGCAGCCTCACACCACATTACAATAGGACGAGGAAATTTGTGTAAAGGTTGGGAAAAAAGAGGGTGAACGAAATGGAATCAGATAAAGATGTTTGCGTGTTAAAATCTACAGAGCCATGGATACAAGAAGTCTTCATGATAGTCTAGGCTGAAAAGGGAGGGAAAAAAAGGAAAGTTAATGACTCTAATCAGAGACCACATAACTGTAGGCAAATAAAAGTTGTCAAGTGCCCAGAAGTAATGTCCATATGATACTTGTGTTTTCTTATGCTCTTACAAACTACAGCTAAAGGGTAGTGAGAAAACAGTCATCCATGGGCCCTGAAGCCTGAGTGAGCCCAAAGACCCTGGTAAGACAACATTATAAATGGTACATATAGGGCAGTTGCTTTCTATTACCAAGGGTGAACACAGATAGCTGGGGATTCCTATATAAAAATAGTATATGGTACTATGGGATTATTTGCTTTTAGACATCAGCGAATAAATGTGAATTTAATTTGTGTTGAATTTCAGCAACGTCATTGGACCAAGCAAATTGGAATAATTTGCAATTCGATTCAGGAGAATCACCAACATAATTTTACACAAAAGCAGAAATTGCATCCATCAGGTCGAGAAGGTTCACATGACCTCAGGCGCGGATGCTCAGACTTGCCTATATTTTGCAGCTATCGCATAACAAGGTATTGTTAACCAGGATGGACTGGTGTGACAAATTTTGGTGCCATTTTTACCCATTTCCCTGTGTGAAAATGCAAAATCTTGGGCTAAAACTAAAGTTTTGTAGTAAAAATGTAATTATTTTTTCTTCACTGCCCAATGGTATAAACTTATGTGACACAACCGTGGTGTCAATATGATCACTGCACCCTAAATTAATTCATTGAGAGATGTAGTTTGTAAAATGGGGTGATTTATAGGGGTTTCTGCTGTTCTGACACCTCAGGGGCTCTCCCAGTGGGTCATGGCACCGCAAACCGCAACAGTAAAATCTGCACTATATTATGGCGCTCCTTCCTTTCTGAGCTTTGCACTGTACCTCAAAAGTAGTTCCTGATTACATGTACGGCATTGTCGCACTCAGGAGAAATTCCACAACAAACTGAGAGGTCTATTGTTTCCTGTTGACACATAAAAAATAACATTTTGGGCTAAAACAACATTTTAGCTGTAAAAATGTAATTATTCTTTCTTCACCACCCAATGGTATAAATTTCTTTGCGGCACATGTGGTGTCAGCATGCTCACTAATCCTCTAGATAAATTCATTGAGAAATGTAGTTTATAAAATAACCACTTATGGGGGTTTCTGCTGTTCTGGCACAGCAGGGGCTCTGCCAATGTAATATGGCACACTCAAGCCATTCCAACAAAATCTGAGCTCCAATATGGCTCTTATTCTCTTCTGAGTTTTTCACTGTGCCTCAAAAGTAGTTTTTGACCACGCATGGGGTATCGGTGTACTCAGTAGAAATTGCACAACAAATTGTATCCAATATATTATGTCCATTTTTCTCATGTTACCCTTGTTAAAATGAAAAATGTAGGGCAAAACCAACTTTTTTGTGGAAAAAAAATATTTTTTCATTTTCACAGTTCAACGTTATATATTTCTGTGATGCTCCTGGGGGTTCAAAGTGATCACACATGTCTAGATAAATTCCTTGAGGTGTTTAGTTTAAAATATGTAATTAATTGTGGGGAGTTTCCACTGTTTAGGCACATCAGGGGCTCTCCAAACCTGACATGGTGTCCACTCTCAATTCTAACCATTTTTGCGTTCAAACGTCAAACGGTGCACCTTCCTTTCATGCAATTCTGACATAAAAATGTTTCCTGTTACCCTTGTGATAATAAAAAAATTGTGGGTAAAAGAACATTTTTGTAGGAAAAATTTATTTTTTTATTTTCACAGCTTAATGTTATAAAATTCTGTGAAGAACATGATGGTTCAAAGTGTTTACCACACATCTAGATACATTCCTTGAGGGGTTTCGTTTCCAAAATAAGGTCACTCGTGTTTTTGTTTTTTCAGTGTATAGGCAAATCAGGGGCTCTCCAAACTCGACATGGCTTCTACTCTCAATTCCAGCCATTTTTGCATTCAAAAAGTCAAACTGTGTTCCTTCCCTTCTGAGCCCTGCCATGTGCCCAAACAGTAGTTTTTCCCCACATATGGGGTATCGATGTACACAGGAAAAATTGCACAACAAATGTTGGGGTACATTTTTACCTGTTACCCTTGTGAAAATAAAAAAATCGGGGCTAAAATACAATTTTTATCAAAAAAGTAAAATGTTCATTTTTTCCTTCCACATTGCAATAATTCCTGTGAAGCACCTGATGGGTTAATAAACGTCTTAAATGTAGTTTTGAGCACTTTGAGGGGTGGAGGTTTTAGAATGGCATCATGTTTGGGTATATTCTGACAAATAGGCCCCCCAAAGTCAGTTCAAATGTGATGTGGTTCCTAAAAACAATAGTTTTGTAAATTTTGTTGGAAAAATGAGAAATTGCTGATCAAGTTTTAACCCTTCTAGCTTCTTAACAAAAGAATTATGTTTGAAAAATGATGCTGATGTAAAGTAGACATATTGGAAATGTTATTTATTAACTATTTTGTGTCACATAACTCTCTGGTTTTAGGTCCATAGAATGAAATGTTTGAAAATTGTGAAATTTTCAAAATCTCCTTAAAATTTCCAATATTTTCACAAATAAATGCAAGTCATATTGAATAAATTTTACCACTATCATGAAGTACAATGTGTCACAAGAAAACTTTCTCAGAATCACTGGGATCCATTGAAGCGTACCAGAGTTATTACCACATAAAGTGACACTGGTCAGAATTGTAAAATTTAGACTGGTCACGAAGGTGAAAACAGGGTTGGGGGTGAAATGGTTAACCAATATGTTTAGAGAAGAAAATAAAATTAGAGAAATCCACAGTAGACCCACAAAACATAGGGAGAATGTAGAAACTCCATGCACGTTGACCTTTATTTGGATTTGAACCCAAGACACAATGATGCACACTGAGCAAACCATGATACAGTATTTATTACATGAATATAAGTTAATTATAGGGAGATCAAGCTAGCATCAACCCATGCCCCGCACAAGAGGTGCCACATATGAAGACAGCAGTACAAAATAGCAGGTAATAATTGGAGAGTCCCTTTGCATAATTTGTATTGATGCTCAGGAGCTTCAAATTAGGACTCAGTGCGATATAATATACTCCTCCTGGCATAAGAATAACTGCGACAAGAATGAGAAACATGTAAGTTCTCATCGGACACATATATAAGAACACCCCACCCTTCCGCCCTCATCAGATGACGCTCAGCGTACTTTATAATGGAAGTAACATGCTTTTAAAAGTAACTTTGCCATGTGAAATTATAGGCGCTGCTCTTCCAGGCTGAGAGGAATGCTCAGAATTTCTCATTATATAAAAAATCATATTCTGAAGCACGGGAATACATTTACACAAATGACAGCAGGTTAAACTTTATACTCACAGGAAATATTTCTTTAAAGAAAAGCTGTCAAGCCCCCCATGCCCTCCATACACTTGTGCTCAAATGTTTACACACCCCGGCAGAATTTTTGCTTTCTTTGCCTTTTTTTCAGAGAATATAATAATAATAATATAATAATAATAATTTTTATTTATATAGCGCCAACATATTCCGCAGCGCTTTACAAATTATAGAGGGGACTTGTACAGACAATAGAAATTACAGCATAACAGAAATCACAGTTCAAAATAGATACCAGGAGGAATGAGGGCCCTGCTCGCAAGCTTACAAACTATGAGGAAAAGGGGAGACACGAGAGGTGGATGGTAACAATTGCTTTAATTATGGTAACAATTGCTTTAATTTGAATGATAACACCAAAACTTTTTCTCCACTCATGGTTAGTGGTTGGGTGAAGCCTCTTATTGTCAAACTACTGTTTTTTTCTCTTTTTAAATCCTAATGACAACCCAAACCATCCAAATAACCCTGATCAAAAGTTCACATACCCTGGTGATTTTGGCCTGATAACATGCACAGAAGTTGACTCAAATGGGTTTGAATGGCTACTAAAGGAAACATCCTCACCTGTGACCTGTTTGCTTGTAATCAGTGTGTGCATAAAAGCTGAGTGAGTTTCTGGGATCCAGACAGACTCTTGCATCTTTCATCCAGCCACTGATGTTTCTGGATTGTGAGTCATGAGGAAAGCAAAAGAATTGTCATTGGATCTATGGGAAAAGGTAGTTGAACTGTATGAAACAGGAAAGGGATACAAAAAGATATCCAAGGAATTGATAATGCCTGTCAGCAGCATTCAAACTGTGATTAACAATGGAAAATCAGAGGCTCTGTAAAAACAAAACCACAGTCAGGTAGACAAACAAAAATGTCATCCACAACTGCCAGGAAGATTGTTCAGGATGTAAAGAAAAACCCACAAATAACATCAGCTGAAATACAGGACTATCTGAAAACTAGTTATGTGGCTGTTTCAGGAAGCATAATAGGAAAGCACTTGAATGAAAATGGGCTGCATGGTCGAGTACTAGAAGAAAGCCATTACTGCGAAAATGCCACAAAGTATCTTGCCTACAATACGCAAAACAGCACAGAGACAAGCCTCAAAACTTCTGGAACAAGGTAATTTGGAGTGATGAGACCAAAATTGAACTTTTTGGTCACATCCATAAACGTTACATTTGGAGAGAGGTCAACAAGGCCTATGATGAAAGGAACACCATTCCTACTGTAAAGCACAGAGGTGGATTGCTGATGATTTTGGTATGTGTGAGCTACAATGGCAGCGGAGACTTGGTCAAAGTTGAAAGAAAGATGAATGCAGCACGTTATGAGCAAATACTGGAGGCAAATTTGCACTCATCTTCGCATAGGACGTATTTGGACGTTCCAACATGACAACAATCCAAAACACAAGGCCAAGTCGACCTGTCATTGGCTACAGCAGAACAAAGCGAAGGTTCTGCAGTGGCCATCCCAGTCTCCTGACCTCAATATCATTGAGCCACTCTGGGGAGATGTCAAGCACACAATTCATGCTAGACAGACCAGGAATTTACAGGAACTGGAGGTTTTTTTAAAAGAAGAGTGGGCAGCTTTACCATCTGAAAAAACAAAGAACCTCATCCACAACTACTATGAAAGACTTCAAGCTGTCATTGATGTTAGAGGGGGCAATATACGGTATTAAGAAATGGGGTATGAGAACTTTTGATCAGGGTCATTTGGATGCTTTGGGTTGTCATTATGATTTAAAAAGAGAAAACAATTTGACAATAAATGGCTTCACTCAACCTCTAACCGTGAGTGAAAAAAAAAGTTTTGGTGTTATCATCCACATCATCTGTATTCTCTGAAATAAGACCAAGAAAGCAAAAATTCTGCCGGGGTATGTAAACTTTTGAGCACAACTGGATGTATTACTAATAGTGTTGAGCATTCCGATAACGCAAGTATCGGGTATCGGCCGATACTTGCGGGTATCGGAATTCCGATACCGAGATCCGATACTTTTGTGGTATCGGGTATCGGTATCGAAACAACATTAATGTAATAATGTGTAAAAGAAAGAATTAAAATAAAAAAATATTGCTATACTCACCTCTCCGACGCAGCCTGGACCTCACGGAGGGAACCGGCAGCGTTCTTTGCTTAAAATTCGCGCGTTTACTTCCTTCCGTGAAGTCCCGGCTTGTGATTGGTCGCGTGCCGCCCATGTGGCCGCGACGCGACCAATCAGTGATTTTAAAATTACGTTCTGGCTTGTGATTGGTCGCGTCGCGGTCACATGGGCGACGCGACCAATCACAAGCCGTGACGTCATGGGAGGCGGGACACGCGCTCATTTTAAAATGCGCGCGTGTCCTGCCTCCCGTGACGTCACGGCTTGTGATTGGTCGCGTCGCCCATGTGGCCGCGACGCGACCAATCACAGCAAGCCGTGACGTAATTTCAGGTCCTTCAGGATTTTAAAATTACGTTCTGGCTTGTGATTGGTCGCGTCGCGGTCACATGGGCGACGCGACCAATCACAAGCCGTGACGTCATGGGAGGCAGGACACGCGCGCATTTTAAAATGCGTGCGTGTCCTGCCTCCCGTGACGTCACGGCTTGTGACACACGGCTTGTGAAGAGAAGAATGTGCTCACATTTCAGATTAAAAAATATAAAAACAAGACCATAAATGTGGGTGTTTTCCGGTAAAGCCGAGGCTGCTCATGTGACACAAAATGAGTTTGACGCATCCTAGTAGATCAAAGAGCACGTGGGTTATATCGGCCTTTGATGTGCCACGCCCGGAGGATGACGATGATGCGTAAATGAAGACAGGAAGCAGATAAAAGGTTACCTACTACAGCCGATTTTAAAATTACGTTCTGGCTTGTGATTGGTCGCGTCGCGGTCACATGGGCGACGCGACCAATCACAAGCCGTGACGTCATGGGAGGCAGGACACGCGCTCATTTTAAAATGCGCGCGTGTCCTGCCTCCCATGACGTCACGGCTTGTGATTGGTCGCGTCGCCCATGTGACCGCGACGCGACCAATCACAAGCCAGAACGTAATTTTAAAATCACTGAAGGACCTGAAATTACGTCACGGCTTGCTGTGATTGGTCGCGTCGCGGCCACATGGGCGGCACGCGACCAATCACAAGCCGGGACTTCACGGAAGGAAGTAAACGCGCGAATTTTAAGCAAAGAACGCTGCCGGTTCCCTCCGTGAGGTCCAGGCTGCGTCGGAGAGGTGAGTATAGCAATATTTTTTATTTTAATTCTTTCTTTTACACATTTATATGGATCCCAGGGCCTGAAGGAGAGTTTCCTCTCCTTCAGACCCTGGGAACCATCAGGGATACCGTCCGATACTTGAGTCCCATTGACTTGTATTGGTATCGGGTATCGGTATCGGATTGGATCCGATACTTTGCCGTTATCGGCCGATACTTTCCGATACCGATACTTTCAAGTATCGGACGGTATCGCTCAACACTAATTACTAACTGTCACGGGGTTACTTCAACAGAGAGGAACCAGAAGACCACAGCGTCTGATTGCTCCTACTCCTGCGCTGAGAAAAGCACTTCACCTTGTTTTTAAATGGTGTTTATTTCTTTTGGTAGAACAAGGGTTAAATGGTGTGGAGACACGGGGGATCGGCGGGTGCCCAGGGTCCGCAAGCCGGAATCGTATGGACCAGGGATTGTCCCACCGAACACCCGCTCTCCCTTTAGCGTGGGCATAACGCTACTCAGTCAACACAGCGTGAGGGTAAAACAGTGTGGCAATGCTTCATTGAACCACAAAACAGGTAGATAACACATAGAACAGTCTCAGCACAGTACCCAAGATGGTGCATATTACGGAGTCTCACCATTCTGCTGACTCACTGGGATAATAGCAGCTGTGACTTCAGATCTTCCAGTGTAACTACCCCACCAGTGGCATGCACACAGAGAGGAGGTAGCAACAAGCATAGAAAGATGACAGTTCATTCAGTCCTTACAAGGCCAGTTGATCCGAGCATCACAACCTGGCTTCTCTGAACATCTCCATGGAACCAGGCGACCGGCGGGTCCCAATCATGGCTTTCTGGAACGTATCCATGGTTCAGCGATGGTCAATGGAGCAGATCTATATTCCTCCAACCGGAGCAGAAAACCCCTAGGTTGTTTCCTGTTGAATTATAGATCCGCAACCCTCGTGATGGTGCCTTGTTGAATTGGCATCAGTCTTGTCTCTGGTCCTGTGGATGTATGTATATCTTGGCAGAATCTCTGGCTGTTTCTCTCTCTCAGTCTCTTTATACAGAGGCATGTAACCTTTTTTAGACTTAACAAGTGTCCCTCATTCAGTATTTACATAAAAGTGTAAGAATGGAGATAAGATCAAGTAGCATTACTTCATTATTTAAACTATGTGCATAGTTTTTCCCTCTCTGCTTTCAAAATCAACAAACTGGCTCCATATCAAAATGCATATCAATTAGCATATCAGCAAATATCACTAGTGATCAAGGATAAGTGCACCATACATGTCAATACTACCAGCTTACACAAACAAAAGTCTGTTTTCTTGACCAACCAGAAATCAACACTTACATTTGAAAGCCAACATGCAGATAACATTCTGTTATTCTTGGTTTGCTAAAAACAGTTGTCTGGTTAATTAAGATACAATGCAGTGTGTCTTCACATTTCTCCCTCATCTTAATTAGCCAGACGTGATAGGATTCCTATCATCCTTCTCCACTTATGGGGAACAGTCCACAACATGTCTTTAAGCACAGTCACGAATGTAAGAGGTCTCAACATTATTATACAAAACTTTCTATCATCCAATTTCCTCAGCGCATGTTCCATGTCCTCCTTGCGAAAATAAACTCCACACTTAATTGATTAGAAACAACTGGTATACATTGTGTTCACACATGGCGTCCTCCGCATTCGGTAGTTCCTAGATTAAATCCCATTCAATCCGTCGAAGCTGTCACAGCTCCTGTAATTTCCATTTCTTGTTGAGGTTGAACATCCATTCTGGTCTTCTTCCCAAGACGGAGATGGTGGGGTTGGACATAGTGGCGTCCGAAACCTGCTGTGCATGCCTCATCAATGGTCTGCTGGGTCTGTCTGTATGCCTCTCTGGTTGTGGAACCCTGGACAGTGTGTGAGAACATCAGTCCCCTGCAGCTCCTCCGGTACCGCCAGGCTTAGTAGGATCCCACTGCTGCCACCATAATGCGGAGACATGGGGGGTCGGTGGGCGCCCCAGGTCCACTAGCCAGAACCGCATGGACCAGGGATCATCCTGCTAAATGCCCGCTCTCCCTTTAGACAGAACAGATGGAGGGCTGATTCAGGAGATAAGGCAAGGGTGGAGACGCTGGCATCTTCACCTTCAGAAGTATCCTGGGAAATAGGGCAAGCTATTGTTAGGGACAGGGAAGGAGCCCCTGGTAGCGGGTCACCCAACAGCTGAGTCGTGACACTAACCATGCCTTTAGTCACTTAATTCCATGTTTTGAAAAAGTATTTAGAAGGTCTGTTATTTTATGATTATTAGGCCTTTGACTAGTCAATAGGGCATTAGTTTCCCCAGACTAGTCGACCCCCTCCGCATGTTATTACCAGCTTCCTGCAAATCTTGTGCAGGCGCTGGGCTCTATTCAGCAGAGTCATTGTGCCTCTGAAGCCAGTTGTATGCTTCCCGACTTCAAAGCCGTACTGTGCATGACTGGAAAAGTTGAGACGATGACTTGCATACGTCTTCTGCTCTTCCGGTCATGCACAGTGCTCCTCTGAAGCTGGGAAGCGTACACCCAGCTTTAGAGGTGCAACGACACTGCTGAATAGAGCCCCATGCATGAGTGAGATTTGCAGCGAATTGGTGATGACAGGCCAAATTAACTCCTGTCCAGATTAAACCTAGGTATAGTTTGGCAGAGGCCAGAGTAACTCCCAGGAGATAAACTGTCCTAGGCTAAACTATACACAGGGGTATAAATAACCTAGGCCAAAGTATATGTAGTGCCGCCGTCTCTGCCCTCTGCCCCTCTCCTCCGGCAGAGATGCCAGCATACTTACTACTGTGGTCCTGACCTGCTCTGTCTCATCCTTCAGGGCCAGCAGCTGCCCGAGGTGAGCACACCACACACAGGTCCCTGGACACTGTGCTTAGGGTGTGTGTGTACACTTCACCTCTATTAAAGGCACCACGCACGTCCTCCTATAAGTGTCCCCAGCCAATTGGTGGAGGACACTTATTATATAAGGCACCTCCTCTAGCATGGAGGTGCCTGTGCAACATTGTAACTTTGTTCCTCAACGCTCTTGCTAGCTCTCAGGTCCCAATGCTCAAATTCCTGTTTACCAGCCTGTCAGATGTGCATGCCTGCCTGTCTATCAATCGTGTCCACCTGCCTATCAGCCAGTCCAGCCTGCACCTGCCAATGCTCATCTCTACATCAGCCGGTCTAGCTGCACCTGCCAAATCTCTTCTCCACGTCAGCCTGTCCAGTCGTTCTTGCCAGTGCTCATCTGTACATCTGAACTTATGATGCCCTTAGGCAAATAATAGGAAAAATATCCTACAGAAGAAAAAGGTCCTCCAACAACAACAAAAGTTTAAATGAATGAATTTAATTTCTACAAATATAATTAAAATCTATAAAATCCAGAGATGCCAGATACCCAGATAGAAAAAGAAAATATTGAACCGAAACGTCTGCGGGATAAAGTTTCAATGGTTATTTTCATATATCGCTGCACAGAAAAATTAGATTCCGATGTGACTCAACGTTCAAGTTAATATATCAATATGTCTATATGCTATCCAATCATGGAAAATCTGTATCAACCCTGTGGGTAACTCTCTTAAGATATAGATCCTAATCTGCACTTGACGGAATAAGATGTAAGGATAAATGTATCAGGGGTAAGACATGTATATATAACTCAAAAGAATAGATTCCTTGAGCAGACAGTCAGTTATAAAGTGCAATGTGCAACAGAACAATAAATCACTATGGCAGGAAAATGCTAGGAGGTGTTGGAGATTACCATAAGTGTGTGCTGCACAGTAAGTAAGGTTCAATTCATTATACTGGGTGAGTTCTCAAAGAGTCAAAATGGGTGTCAATCAGAGGCGTAGCTAGGGTTTCAACTTAAGGGGGCGAAACATCTCAGTGGGCCCCTAACCAGCTAACCCTGATTACAACTACGGTTGCGCACTCTAATTGTGAATATAGGGGAGCCTCAGAATATGACCGCACTGTTATTGAAAATAAATCTATATACAAAAACGAACGTTGACTTTACCGCCATATTGTGACCATATGCAACTTTGATGGTCACAATACTCTGAGTGCCCCTATAACAATGATGCTTAAGTGCCCACTTAACATTTAATAATGTCCCCTAAGTTCCCCCATGTACTGCTCCATTATACACAGTATGGTGAGCTTAAAGCTCCCCTTTGCACAGTATGATGTTCCCACTGCTCCCCTCTACACAGTATGATCCCACTGCTCCCCTATAGATAGTATGAGCCCAATGCTCCCCTATACACAGTATAATGCTGACAGAACTCCACAATAGAAAGTATAATGCCCCCCAGATCTCCCCTATATAGTGTAATGGGCCAACAGCTCCCATATGCACAATATGCCTTCACAGTTCCTTATACACAGTATGATAGGCCTGCAGCTCCCGTCAAACAGTATGATGTCCCCCACAGTTCCCCTGTACACAGTATGATGGGCCCACAGCTTCCTTATACACAGTATGATGGGCCCACAGCTCCCCTATACACAGTATGAGCCCAATGCTCCCCTATACACAGTATAATGCTGACAGAACTCCACTATAGAAAGTATAATGCCCCTCAGAGCTCCCTTATTAACAGTGTAATGGGCCAACAGCTCCCATATGCACAATATGCCTTCACAGTTCCCTATACACATTATAATGGGCTCGCAGCTCCCTTATACACAGTATGATGGGCTCGCAGCTCCCTTATACACAGTGTGATTGGCCGGCAGCTCCCTTATACACAGTATGATGGACTCACAGCTCCCTTATACACAGTATGGTGGGCTTGCAGCTCCCTTATACACAGTATGATGTGCGAACAGCTTCCTTATACACAGTATGATGGACTCACAGCTCCCTTATACACAGTGATTGGCCTGCTGCTCCCTTATACACAGTATGATGTGTGCACAGCTTCCTTATACACAGTATGATGGACTCACGGTTCCATTCTACACAGTGATTGGCCCGCAGCTCCCTTATACACAGTATGATTGGCCCGCAGCTCCCTTATACACAGTATGATTGGCCCACAGCTCCCTTATACACAGTATGATGGGCCCACAGCTCCCCTATACACAGTATGAGCCCAATGCTCCCCTATACACAGTATAATGCTGACAGAACTCCACTATAGAAAGTATAATGCCCCCCAGAGCTCCCCTATATACAGTGTAATGGGCCAACAGCTCCCATATGCACAATATGCCTTCACAGTTCCCTATACACAGTATGATGGGTCTGCAGCTCCCTTATACACAGTATGATGTGTGCACAGCTTCCTTATGCACAGTATGATGGACTCACAGCTCCCTTATACACAGTGATTGGCCCGCAGCTCCCTTATACACAGTATGATGGGCTCGCAGCTCCCTTATACAGTGTGATGAGCCCGCAGCTCCCCTACACACAATGTGATGGGCCCGCAGCTCCCCTATGCACAGTGTGATGGGCCCGCAGCTCCCTTATACACAGTGTGATGGGCCCGCAGCTCCCTTATACACAGTGTGATGAGCCCGCAGCTCCCCTATACACAATGTGATGGGCCCGCAGCTCCCTTATACACAGTGTGATGAGCAAGCAGCTCCCCTATACACAGTGTGATGGGCCCGCAGATCCCTTATACACTGTCTGATGGGCCTGCAGCTCCCGTACAAACAATATGATGGACTTACAGCTCCCTTATACACAGTATGATTGGCCCGCAGCTCCCATATTGCTCCCATATTCACAGTATGATGGAATCACAGCTCCCTGTCATGATTTGGATACCTGTTATGACCCCAATGGCAGAGGGTCTCAGAAGTTATTACCAAGTCTGCAAACACAAAAAACCAGCTCATAGGGCAGTGGTAACTAGGCTGACCGTATACCTGATCCTAGCACCACAAATAGCAGCAGCCGGGGAACGTACCTACGTTGGTTCTAGACGTCTCGCGCCAGCCGGAGAACTAACTAACCCTAGAAGGGAAAAGATAGACCTTTCTTGCCTCCAGAGAAAAGACCCCAAAAGTTGGATACAAGCCCCCAACAAATAATAACGGTGAGGTAAGAAGAAAAGACAAACGTAAGAATGAACTAGGTTTTTAGCAAAAAGAGAGGCCCACTGACTAATAGCAGAATATAGTAAGATGACTTATACGGTCAGCAAAAACCCTATCAAAATTTCCACGCTGAATATTCAAGAACCCCCGAACCGTCTAACGGCCCGGGGGGAGAATATCAGCCCCCTAGAGCTTCCAGCAAAATCAGGAATCACATTTAGTGCAAGCTGGACAAAAAATAAGAGCAATGCAAATAACCAAAAAACAAGGAAGCAGGACTTAGCTTATTTTGCAAGAACCAGGACCAGCAGACAGGAGCAAACAGAAAGGAACTGATTACAACGATGCCAGGCACCAGACTGAAAATCCAGGAAGCTTAAATAGCAACACCCCTGGACTAACGAGCCAGGTGGGTACCAAGCTGGGGAAAGAAACTCAAAGTGTCATGTCGCTAGTGACCACAAGAGGGAGCCAAATAATCCAATTCACAACAGTACCCCCCCTTAAGGAGGGGTCACCGAACCCTCACCAAGACCACCAGGACGATCAGGATGAGCAGCGTGAAAGGCACGAACCAAATCGGCCGCATGAACATCAGAGGCGACCACCCAGGAATTATCCTCCTGACCATAGCCCTTCCACTTGACCAGATACTGAAGCCTCCGTCTGGAGAGACGAGAATCCAAGATCTTCTCCACCACGTACTCCAACTCGCCCTCAACCAACACCGGAGCAGGAGGCTCAACAGAAGGAACCACAGGCACAACGTAGCACCGCAACAAAGACCTATGGAACACGTTGTGAATGGCAAACGACACCGGAAGATCCAAGCGAAAGGACACTGGATTAAGGATTTCCAAAATCTTATAAGGACCGATGAAGCGAGGCTTAAATTTAGGAGAGGAGACCTTCATAGGAACAAACCGAGAAGACAGCCACACCAAATCCCCAACACGAAGTCGGGGACCCACACCGCGGCGGCGGTTGGCAAAACGCTGAGCCTTCTCCTGTGACAACTTTAAGTTGTCCACCACATGATTCCAGATCCGCTGCAACCTATCCACCAATTCTCTGGTGCCAAAAATCCCCGGATGCCCTGCCAACACCGAGGAATGAACCTCGGAAATGACTCTGCTGGTCCATTTATCAGGAACAAACAGTCTGTCAGGTGGACAAGAGTCAGGTCTACCAGCCTGAAATCTCTGCAACACACGTCGCAAATCCGGAGAAATGGCTGACAAGATTACTCCCTCTTTAAGAATACCAGCTGGCTCTGAGACTCCAGGAGAGTCAGGCACAAAGCTCCTTGAAAGAGCATCAGCCTTCACATTCTTTGAACCTGGTAAATACGAGACCACAAAGTCAAAACGGGAGAAAAACAATGACCAACGGGCCTGTCTAGGATTCAGGCGTTTAGCAGACTCGAGATACATCAGATTTTTGTGATCAGTCAAGACCACCACACGATGCTTAGCACCCTCGAGCCAATGACGCCACTCCTCAAATGCCCACTTCATGGCCAACAACTCCCGATTGCCAACATCATAATTCCGCTCAGCAGGCGAAAACTTCCTAGAAAAAAAAGCACATGGTCTCATTACAGAGCAACCAGGGCCTCTCTGCGACAAAACGGCCCCTGCCCCGATCTCAGAAGCATCCACTTCAACCTGAAAGGGAAGTGAAACATCAGGCTGGCACAAAACAGGCGCCGAAGTAAACCGGCGCTTCAGCTCTTGGAAAGCTTCCACGGCTGCAGGAGCCCAGTTAGCAACATCAGAACCTTTCTTGGTCATATCCGTCAAAGGTTTAACAACGCTAGAAAAGTTAGCGATAAAACGACGGTAGAAGTTAGCAAAACCCAAGAACTTCTGAAGACTCTTAACTGACGTGGGTTGAGTCCAATCATGAATAGCTCGGACCTTGACTGGGTCCATCTCCGGCCTGGCATACTGTTATGACCCCAATGGCAGAGGGTCTCAGAAGTTATTACCAAGTCTGCAAACACAAAAAACCAGCTCATAGGGCAGTGGTAACTAGGCTGACCGTATACCTGATCCTAGCACCACAAATAGCAGCAGCCGGGGAACGTACCTACGTTGGTTCTAGACGTCTCGCGCCAGCCAGAGAACTAACTAACCCTAGAAGGGAAAAGATAGACCTTTCTTGCCTCCAGAGAAAAGACCCCAAAAGTTGGATACAAGCCCCCAACAAATAATAACAGTGAGGTAAGAAGAAAAGACAAACGTAAGAATGAACTAGGTTTTTAGCAAAGAGAGGCCCACTGACTAATAGCAGAATATAGTAAGATGACTTATACGGTCAGCAAAAACCCTATCAAAATTTCCACGCTGAATATTCAAGAACCCCCGAACCATCTAACGGCCCGGGGGGAGAATATCAGCCCCCTAGAGCTTCCAGCAAAATCAGGAATCACATTTAGTGCAAGCTGGACAAAAAATAAGAGCAATGCAAATAACCAAAAAACAAGGAAGCAGGACTTAGCTTATTTTGCAAGAACCAGGACCAGCAGACAGGAGCAAACAGAAAGGAACTGATTACAACGATGCCAGGCACCAGACTGAAAATCCAGGAAGCTTAAATAGCAACACCCCTGGACTAACGAGCCAGGTGGGTACCAAGCTGGGGAAAGAAACTCAAAGTGTCATGTCGCTAGTGACCACAAGAGGGAGCCAAATAATCCAATTCACAACAGATACCCTGGTCATTTACTCATCCTCCGACGTATTCACTATTTTGTGGCACTGCTGCAGTGCCGCTGCTCAAACCTGTGAGCGCAGCTTCTGACTGGCCAGAAGTTAGAAGCTATGTCACAAGCGCTTAATGTAGCACTATGAGGCTATGTACACTTGTTGCAGATTCGTGTGCGGATTTACCGCTGATTTCCTGTGTTTTTTGTGCAGATTTCACCTGCGTTTTACCACCTGCGGAATCCTATACAGGAGCAGGTGTAAAACGCTGCGGAATCCTCAAAAAGAAATGACATGCTGCGGAAAATACAATGCAGCGTTTCCGCGTGGTATTTTCCGCACCATGGACACTGCAGATTTGGTTTTCCATAGGTTTATATGGCACTGTAAACCAGATGGAAAACTGATGTGAATCCGCAGCGGACAATCCGCAACATGTGCACATAGCCTGAGAGTGAGAAAGAGGCCAGAACGAGGCTCCCACAGACTCACACTGATTAGTGACCTCTGCGCTGCTCCATGAAACACTGGAGCCTTGGACAGGTCACAAACTGTAGGAGACGGAGCCGAGCGGAGACAAAAACAGATGAAAACGCCAGAAGGTGAGTATCAGACAGGGGGCAGGGGACGAGGATTGTCAGCACCGCTCCAGCAGTGAAATAAAAAAAAATGCTGGAGTGGTGCTGTAAATGTGATGCAGCTCTTGGTTATTGTATGCGGGCTCCTTATACTAATACTCATAAAAGACCCAGGTGGTACGTATCAAAAGCCCCCTACCCCCCCCCCCCCCAGCCTCCCCAGCCAGCAAATATTACATGATGGAGTACATATAATATCAGAACAAAACATTATTATATTCAGCCCCCAGTGCCCTGTCCCCCCTCCCCCACTTCAGCCCCAATACCCCCATCATCTCACATCCACCCCCTCAGTGCCCTATCCCACCTTACCCACCTTCTGCCCTCACAGCCCCCAAATGGTCTCACATTCACCCCCCAGTACCCTGTCCCCCTCATTCACTTTCAGCCCCCACAATACCCCAACGGTCTCACAGTGACATACCTGAATTTAATAAACCTAATAAGTTCCATATCCACTTACTGTACTGATGAAGTTTGCACTGCAGGCAGGACCAGGAAGTGTAAGTGAAATGCAAGATGTGGGCACTAGGACCCAGCGTGCCTGAGCCAATCCCAGCGTGCACAGAGTGAAAAAAAAATGCAGCCATGGAAAAAGCTTCATGAAGAGGTCAGACGGGCAAAACCATTCACTGCAGGAGGGAGACTGCAGCCGCCACTGTGCTAGCAGCGTGCAGAGTCTCCGTCAGACGGGAGCAGACATTATACTGCTCTGCTCCTATGCGGTGTTCTGCCTCGACTCAGAAGTGGCCCTGGCTCCCGGAGGGCCCCTTCATGTGACAGGGCCCGGGGCGATGGCCCCCTCTGCCCCCCCAGTAGCTATGCTACTGGTGTCAATAATCACAATAATAAAACACTGTAGCAGGCAGACCTGAGGGTACTGTCACACAGTACCATTTTGATCGCTACGACGGCACGATCCGTGACGTCGCAGCGATCGTATGATTATCGCTCCAGCGTCGTAGACTGCGGTCACACGTTGCAATCACGGCGCTGGAGCGATGCCGAAGTCCCCGGGTAACCAGGGTAAACATCGGGTAACTAAGCGCAGGGCCGCGCTTAGTAACCCGATGTTTACCCTGGTTACCAGCGTAAAAGTAAAAAAAAACAACCGTACATACTCACCATCTGCTGCCCGTCAGGTCTCTTGCCGTCCGCTTCCTGCTCTGACTGAGATCCGGCCGTACAGTGAGAGCAGAGCGCAGCGGCGACGTCACCGCTGTGATCTGCTCTCACTTTCCGGCCGGCAGACAGTCAGAGTGGAAAGCAGACGGCAAGGGACCTGACAGACATCAGATGGTGAGTATGTACGGTTTGTTTTTTTTTACTTTTACGCTGGTAACCACGGTAAACATCGGGTTACTAAGCGCGGCCCTGCGCTTAGTTACCCGATGTTTACCCTGGTTACAAGCGAACACATCGCTGGATCGCTGTCACACACAACGATCCAGCGATGTCAGCGGGTGATCAAGCGACGAAAGAAAGTTCCAAACGATGTGCTACGACGTACGATTCTCAGCAGGATCCCTGATCGCTGCTGCGTGTCAGACACTGCGATATCGTAACGATATCGCTAGAACGTCACGAATCGTACCGTCGTAGCGATGGAAATGGTACTGTGTGACAGTACCCTTACCTATATCAATCCATATACCAATGCACATACACAATCAGAGCATTGTTGGAAATACATATTTAGTGAATATACTAGACTAGTAAAATACCTGCGGCTTCACTCATGGAAAATATGCTAAATTCTTGGTTATGGTAGCTAAAGTAACATTTTCAGTGTCACCTGAAGGAGCTCACTTGTCAGTAATGAAAACCGCCTCACAGGCAGACTTGTCTAGTTGCCCATAGCAACCAATCAGAGCTCAGCTTTCACTTTACCTCAGCAGCTTCAGTGATGAAAGCTCCTTGTATAGTAAGCAAAAATAACAATCTTACTATGAGGCATTTTTCGCCTGACCAATATTGCTGCTCAGTAATATTTGTCCGTGTATGTAGGGTGCATCCATCTGAGTGTGTTTGCATGCGTGTGTGGTCCTTGCGTGCGTGTGTGTTTGGTGTGCATGTGGTATTTATTGGGTGGTCTTGTAGTATTTGTGGGGTAGTGTTTGTGTTGTGTGTGTCTAGAGTGGTCTGGTGTTTGTGTGGTGTGTTGTTTCATTTGTGTGGTGTTGTGCTTGTGGATTGGTGTATTTGTGCTGTCTGTGTGATGATTGTATGGTGTTTGTGAAATGTTTGTGTGTTGTGTGTGGTGGTGCGGCCCCTTTAGCAGCGACTTTTTGGTGTCGTCGCTATAATCCATCCCTGTCAGTCACAACTGTTGTTTTCCCCTCAGCACTTTTACTTTCACCTTCACATTTCTCAATTATATGTATAGGGCCTAACTTCGGGGGCCCCAATCTCATGACGGGGGGACGTGTTGTGAACTCTGTTTTTGGGCTCCCTCTTGTGGTCACAACTGGTACTGTGTGAGTGCTGTCTTTGGGCTCCCTCTGGTGGTTCTTTGTGTCATTCTGCAGGTCTGAAGCAGGATCAGCTGTCTCGTTATCTCTTAGCTGGTTTCCTATTTAGTTCACCTGGACTCTCAGTTGTTGCCTGCTGTCAATGTCTTCAGTGCTATTTTGGAGCTCTCCTGCAGTCCTTCGTTATCAGCCTCTTCAAGAGAAGCTAAGTTTTGCTTGGTTCATTTTTTGACCATCAGTGGTCACATGTTTCTTGGTTTATTTTTGTCCAGCTTGCTAATATGTGATTTCCTTGCTTGCTGGTAGCTCTAGGGGGCTGAGTTTCTCCCCTCGTGCCGTTGGTTGGTGTGGGGGTTCTTTGTTATGACCCCAGTGGACAGGGTCTCAGAGGAACGTGTAAGTCTGCGAGATTCAAAAATCCAGCTCATAGGGCTGTGGTAACTGGGTTGACCAAATAGCTACTCCTAACGCCAACACTAGAAGTAGCCGGGGATCATGCCTATGGTGATCGCTAGATGACTCGCGCCAGCCGGAGAATCTAACTACCCCTAGGAGAAGAAAACAAAGACCTCTCTTGCCTCCAGAGAAAGGGACCCCAAAGCAAGATACAAGCCCCCCACAAATAATAACGGTGAGGTAAGAGGAAATGACAAACACAGAAATGAACCAGGTTCAGCAAAGAGAGGCCAGCTTACTAATAGCAGAATATAGCAAGATAACTTATCTGGTCAACAAAAACCCTATAAAAATCCACGCTGGAGATTCAAGAACCCCCGAACCGTCTAACGGTCCGGGGGGAGAACACCAGCCCCCTAGAGCTTCCAGCAAAGGTCAGGATACAGATTGGAACAAGCTGGACAAAAATACCAAACTAAACAAAAGAAAAAAGCAAGGAAGCAGACTTAGCTTGAAATACAGGAACCAGGATCATAGGACAAGAGCACAACAGATTAGCTCTGATTTCAACGATGCCAGGCATAGAACTGAAGGTCCAGGGAGCTCATATAGCAATGCCCCTGAACTAACGGCCCAGGTGAGGATATAGGAAAAGACAGAAGCTCCAGAGTCAAATCACTAATGACCACCAGAGGGAGCAAAAAGCAAAATCACAACAGTACCCCCCCCTTAGTGAGGGGTCACCGAACCCTCACCACGACCACCAGGGCGATCAGGACGAGCGGCGTGAAAAGCACGAACTAAATCGGCCGCATGAACATCAGAGGCGACCACCCAGGAATTATCTTCCTGACCATAGCCCTTCCACTTGACCAGGTACTGAAGCCTCCGCCTGGAGAGACGAGAATCCAAGATCTTCTCCACCACGTACTCCAACTCGCCCTCAACCAACACCGGAGCAGGAGGCTCAGCAGAAGGAACCACAGGCACAACGTACCGCCGCAACAAGGACCTATGAAACACGTTGTGGATAGCAAACGACACAGGAAGATCCAGGCGAAAGGATACAGGATTAAGGATTTCCAATATCTTGTAAGGACCAATAAAACGAGGTTTAAATTTGGGAGAGGAAACCTTCATAGGAACAAAGCGGGAAGAAAGCCACACCAAATCCCCAACACGTAGTCGGGGACCCACACCGCGACGGCGGTTGGCAAAGCGCTGAGCCCTCTCCTGTGACAACTTCAAGTTGTCCACCACAAGATTCCAGATCCGCTGCAACCTATCCACCACAGAATCCACCCCAGGGCAATCAGAAGGTTCCACATGACCCGAAGAAAAACGAGGGTGGAAACCAGAGTTGCAGAAAAACGGCGAAACCAAGGTGGCGGAACTAGCCCGATTATTAAGGGCAAACTCAGCCAACGGCAAGAAGGTCACCCAATCGTCCTGATCAGCAGAGACAAAACACCTCAAATAAGCCTCCAAAGTCTGATTAGTTCGCTCCGTCTGTCCATTAGTCTGAGGATGGAAAGCAGACGAAAACGACAAGTCAATGCCCATCCTACTACAAAAGGATCGCCAGAATCTGGAAACGAACTGGGATCCTCTGTCTGACACAATATTCTCAGGGATGCCGTGCAAACGAACCACGTTCTGGAAAAACACAGGAACCAGATCGGAAGAGGAAGGCAGCTTAGGCAAAGGAACCAAATGGACCATCTTGGAGAAGCGATCACATATCACCCAGATAACAGACATGCCTTGAGACACCGGAAGATCAGAAATGAAATCCATGGAGATATGTGTCCAAGGTCTCTTAGGGACAGGCAAGGGCAAGAGCAACCCGCTGGCACGAGAACAGCAAGGCTTAGCTCGAGCACAAGTCCCACAGGACTGTACAAATGACCGCACATCCCTAGACAAGGAAGGCCACCAAAAGGATCTGGCCACCAGATCTCTGGTGCCAAAAATTCCTGGGTGACCTGCCAACACCGAGGAATGAACCTCGGAAATGACTCTGCTGGTCCACTTATCAGGCACAAACAGTCTGTCAGGTGGACAAGAATCAGGCCTATCAGCCTGAAATCTCTGCAACACACGTCGCAGATCTGGAGAAATAGCTGACAAGATAATACCATCCTTAAGAATACCAACAGGTTCAGCGACTCCAGGAGCATCAGGCACAAAGCTCCTGGAAAGAGCATCGGCCTTCACATTTTTTGAACCTGGTAAATACGAGACAACAAAGTCAAAACGGGAGAAAAACAATGACCAGCGGGCCTGTCTAGGATTCAGGCGTTTAGCAGACTCGAGATACATCAGATTTTTGTGATCAGTCAAGACCACCACACGATGCTTAGCACCCTCGAGCCAATGACGCCACTCCTCAAATGCCCATTTCATGGCCAACAACTCCCGATTGCCCACATCATAATTTCGCTCCGCAGGCGAAAACTTCCTAGAGAAAAAGGCGCAAGGTCTCATAACAGAGCAACCAGGGCCTCTCTGCGACAAAACGGCCCCTGCTCCAATCTCTGAAGCATCCACCTCAACCTGAAAGGGAAGCGAGACATCAGGCTGGCACAAAACAGGCGCCGAAGTAAACCGACGTTTCAACTCCTGGAAAGCCTCCATGGCAGCAGGAGCCCAATTAACCACATCGTGCATTTTATGTAGAACGAGAAAACGTATCACCTCGCGGTGTTCAGGAGTCATGCACATGGTAACCTGTGTCCAATACTGCGGTTTATTTTCTGCTAATGGCGTAGCATCAATACCCCTAAGAGGGATAGGATTTTCTAATGGTTCAAGAATAAAACCACAGCGCTTAGCAAATGAGAGATCCATAAGACTCAGGGCAGCACCTGAATCTACAAACGCCATGACAGGATAAGATGACAGTGAGCAAATCAAAGTTACAGACAGAATAAACTTAGGATGCAAATTACCAACGGTGACAGGACTAACAACCTTAGATATACGTTTAGAGCATGCTGAGATAACATGTGTAGAATCACCTCAGTAGTAGCACAAGCCATTCCGGCGTCTATGAATTTTCCTCTCATTTCTAGTCAGGATTCTATCACATTGCATCAAATCAGGTGTCCGTTCAGACAACACCATGAGGGAATTTGCGGTTTTTCTATCACATTGCATCACATCAGGTGTCTGTTCAGACAACAACATGAGGGAATTTGCGGTTTTGCGCTCCCGCAACCGCCGGTCAATTTGAATAGCCAGGGACATGGTATCATTCAGACCTGTGGGAATGGGAAAACCCACCATAACATTCTTAATGGCCTCAGAAAGGCCATTTCTAAAATTAGCGGCCAGTGCACACTCGTTCCAATGTGTCAGCACGGACCATTTCCGAAATTTTTGGCAATACACCTCAGCCTCGTCCTGGCCCTGAGACATAGCCAGCAAGGCTTTCTCTGCCTGAATCTCAAGATTGGGTTCCTCATAAAGTAAACCGAGCGCCAGAAAAAACGCATCAATATCAGCCAATGCCGGATCTCCTGACGCCAACGAAAAAGCCCAATCTTGAGGGTCACCCCGTAAGAATGAAATAACAATTTTTACTTGTTGAGCAGAGTCTCCAGACGAACAAGGTTTCAGGGACAAAAACAATTTACAATTATTCCTGAAATTCCTAAACTTAAATCGGTCTCCTGAAAACAGTTCAGGAATCGGAATCTTGGGTTCAGACCTAGGATTTCTGGTAACATAATCTTGTATACCCTGCACACGAGCGGCAAGCTGGTCCACACTTGTAATCAAGGTCTGGACATTCATGTCTGCAGCAAGCTTAAGCCACTCTGAGGTAAAGGGGAAAAGAAAAAAAAAAATGAGAGAGGGAAAAAAAAACCTCAAAATTTTCTTTCTTATAATCCCACTTCTGCAATGCATTAAACATTTAATACTGGCCTGGCATACTGTTATGACCCCAGTGGACAGGGTCTCAGAGGAACGTGTAAGTCTGCGAGATTCAAAAATCCAGCTCATAGGGCTGTGGTAACTGGGTTGACCAAATAGCTACTCCTAACGCCAACACTAGAAGTAGCCGGGGATCATGCCTACGGTGATCGCTAGATGACTCGCGCCAGCCGGAGAATCTAACTACCCCTAGGAGAAGAAAACAAAGACCTCTCTTGCCTCCAGAGAAAGGGACCCCAAAGCAAGATACAAGCCCCCCACAAATAATAACGGTGAGGTAAGAGGAAATGACAAACACAGAAATGAACCAGGTTCAGCAAAGAGAGGCCAGCTTACTAATAGCAGAATATAGCAAGATAACTTATCTGGTCAACAAAAACCCTATAAAAATCCACGCTGGAGATTCAAGAACCCCCGAACCGTCTAACGGTCCGGGGGGAGAACACCAGCCCCCTAGAGCTTCCAGCAAAGGTCAGGATACAGATTGGAACAAGCTGGACAAAAATACCAAACTAAACAAAAGCAAAAAGCAAGGAAGCAGACTTAGCTTGAAATACAGGAACCAGGATCATAGGACAAGAGCACAACAGATTAGCTCTGATTTCAACGATGCCAGGCATAGAACTGAAGGTCCAGGGAGCTCATATAGCAACGCCCCTGAACTAACGGCCCAGGTGAGGATATAGGAAAAGACAGAAGCTCCAGAGTCAAATCACTAATGACCACCAGAGGGAGCAAAAAGCAAAATCACAACAGTTCTTGTATTCTCGGCGTGGATATTTTGCGTGGGGTTTTTTGCTGGCCGCACGGTTCCCTGTCTGTCTTCTGCTGTCTGGTGTTGGCGGGCCTCATTTGCTTGTTCTGTTTTCGTTTCTGCGTTTGTGTTTTCCCCTTGCCTCACTGTTGTTGTTTGTTGGGGGGCTTCCTGTGTCTTTGGGGTGGTTTCTCTTGGGGCGGGTGGGGTCTTGCTTTCCCTCCGGGGGTGGATAGTTTCTCGGGCTGCGTCGAGATGTCCGGGATTTTGGGCGCGTTCACCGGCTTCCTTTGGTGTGTTGGTTGGGGTCGGGTTTGCGGTTGGTCCGGTTGCCACCTCCCTAGAGCTCGTGTCTATGTTCATAAACTTGGCTGGTCCGTTTTGTGATCCTCAGCCACTAGGATCATAACAGTACAGCAGGCCGAAAAAAGTGTTTAATGCATCGCAGAAGTGGGATAAGAGAAGCCCTGAGTACAATTTTTTTTTTTTCTCTCTATCTTTGCTGCAGTCTGTCCAGCTTCTCTCATCCCCTTAATCTCTGGGTGGTTTTGTGTTCAGCTGCAGACATGGATATTCAGAGTCTGACTTCTAGTGTGGATCATCTTGCTGCAAGGGTGCAAAGCATTCAGGATTTTGTTGTTCATAGCCCTATGTCAGAGCCAAAAATACCTATTCCTGAGTTGTTTTCTGGAGATAGATCTAGGTTTCTGAATTTTAAGAATAATTGTAAATTATTTCTATCTTTGAGACCTCGTTCCTCTGGTGATTCCGCTCAGCAAGTTAAAATTGTTATCTCCTTGTTACGTGGCAACCCTCAAGATTGGGCCTTCTCTCTGGTGCCAGGAGATCCTGCATTGCTGAATGTGGATGCGTTTTTTCTGGCGCTTGGACTGCTTTATGAGGAGCCTAATCTTGAGAACCAGGCAGAAAAGGCCTTGCTGGCTCTTTCTTAGGGCCAGGATGAAGCTGAGGTGTATTGTCAAAAATTTCGGAAATGGTCGGTGCTTACTCAATGGAATGAGTGTGCCCTGGCTGCAAATTTCAGAGAAGGTCTTTCTGAAGCCATTAAGAATGTTATGGTGGGGATCCCCACTCCTGCAAGTCTGAATGACTCAATGGCTTTGGCCATTCAGATTGACCGGCGTTTGCGGGAGCGCAAATCTGCGCACCATCTGGCGGTGTTTTCTGAACGGAGACCTGAGTCTATGCAATGTGACCGAGTTCTGACCAGAATTGAGCAGCAAAATCATAGACGTCAAAATGGGTTGTGCTTTTACTGTGGTGATTCAACTCATGTTATCTCAGCATGCTCTAAGCGCGTTAAAAAAACCCGCTAAACCTGTCACCATTGGTACTATACAGCCTAAATTCATTTTGTCTGTTACTTTAATTTGTTCTTTGTCATCCTACTCGGTTACGGCTTTTGTGGATTCAGGTGCTGCCCTGAATCTGATGGATTTGTCGTTTGCCAGGCGCTGTGGTTTTGTCCTGGAGCCTTTGGAATTCCCTATTCCACTGAGGGAAATTGATGTTACACCATTGGCTGAGAATAAGCCTCAATATTGGACTCAAGTGACCATGTGCATGACTCCTGTACATCAGGAGGTGATTCGCTTTCTTGTGTTGCATAATTTGCATGATGTTGTCATGTTGGGTCTGCCATGGCTGCAGGCCCATAATCCAGTTCTGGATTGGAAAGCTATGTCTGTGTCAAGTTGGGGTTGCCAGGGGATTCATGGCGATGTTCCTTTGGTATCAATTGCTTCTTCCACTCCTTCTGAGGTCCCTGAGTTTTTGTCGGACTACCAGGATGTATTTGATGAGCCCAGATCCGGTGCCCTGCCTCCTCACAGGGATTGTGATTGTGCTATAAATTTGATTCCTGGTAGTAAGTTCCCTAAGGGACGACTTTTTAATTTGTCTGTACCAGAACATGCCGCAATACGGAGCTATATAAAGGAGTCTTTAGAGAAGGGACATATTCACCCGTCCTCCTCCCCTCTTGGTGCAGGATTCTTTTTTGTGGCCAAGAAGGATGGTTCTCTGAGACCTTGTATAGATTATCGTCTTCTAAATAAAATCATGGTCAAATTTCAGTATCCTTTGCCATTGTTGTCTGATCTGTTTGCTCGGATTAAGGGGTCCAGTTGGTTCACCAAGATAGATCTTCGTGGTGCGTATAACCTTGTGCGCATTAAGCAGGGGGATGAATGGAAAACAGCATTTAATACGCCCGAAGGCCATTTTGAGTACTTGGTGATGCCTTTTGGACTCTCTAATGCTCCTTCTGTGTTCCAGTCCTTCATGCATGACATCTTCCGAGAATATCTGGATAAATTTGTGATTGTGTATCTGGATGACATTTTGGTCTTTTCTGAGGACTGGGAGTCCCATGTGAAGCAGGTCAGGATGGTATTTCAGGTCCTGCGTGCTAATGCCTTATTTGTGAAGGGCTCTAAATGTCTCTTCGGAGTACAGAAGGTTTCCTTTTTGGGTTTTATTTTTTCTCCTTCTGCTATTGAGATGGACCCAGTCAAGGTCCAGGCTATTCATGACTGGACTCAGCCTACATCTGTTAAGAGTCTTCAGAAGTTCTTGGGTTTTGCTAATTTTTACCATCGCTTCATTGCTAATTTTTCTGGTGTGGTTAAACCCTTGACGGATTTGACCAAGAAGGGTTCTGATGTGACTAATTGGTCTCCTGCGGCCGTGGAAGCCTTTCGGGAGCTGAAGCGCCGGTTTTCTTCGGCTCCAGTTTTGTGTCAGTCTGATTTCTCTCTTCCTTTTCAGGTCGAGGTTGATGCTTCTGAGATTGGAGCAGGGGCTGTTTTGTCGAAGAGAAGCTCTGATTGCTCTGTGATGAAGCCTTGTGCTTTCTTTTCAAGAAAGTTTTCACCTGCCGAGCGAAATTATGATGTTGGTAACCGGGAGTTGTTGGCTATGAAGTGGGCATTTGAGGAGTGGCGACATTGGCTTGAGGGAGCTAAGCATCGTGTAGTGGTCTTAACTGATCACAAAAATCTGATTTATCTCGAGTCTGCCAAGCGGCTGAATCCTAGACAGGCTCGTTGGTCGTTGTTTTTCTCCCGTTTCGATTTCGTGGTCTCCTATCTGCCTGGTTCGAAGAACGTGAAAGCTGATGCTCTTTCTAGGAGTTTTGTGCCTGACTCTCCGGGAGTTTCAGAGCCGGCTGGTATCCTCAGAGAGGGAGTGATTTTGTCTGCCATTTCCCCAGATTTGCGACGAGTGCTGCAGAAATTTCAGGCGGATAGACCGGACCGTTGCCCACCAGAGAGACTGTTTGTCCCGGATAGATGGACCAGCAGAGTTATTTCCGAGGTTCATTCTTCGGTGTTGGCAGGACATCCTGGGATTTTTGGTACCAGAGATTTGATGGCTAGGTCCTTCTGGTGACCTTCCTTGTCGCGGGATGTGCGTTCCTTTGTGCAGTCCTGTGGGATTTGTGCTCGGGCTAATCCTTGCTGTTCTCGTGCCAGCGGTTTGCTTTTGCCTTTGCCTGTCCCGAAGAGGCCTTGGACGCACATTTCCATGGATTTTATTTCGGATCTTCCAGTCTCTTCCATACCTCCGCAACAAAGACCTATGGAACACATTATGGATGGTAAACGATGCCGGGAGGTCCAAACGAAATGACACAGGGTTGAGGATTTCCAAAATTTTATAAGGACCGATAAAACGAGGTTTAAACTTAGGAGAAGAAACCTTCATAGGAACATAACGAGAAGAACCCAACACCAAATCCCCAACACGAAGTCGGGGACCCACACAGCGACGACAATTAGCAAAGCGCTGAGCCTTCTCTTGTGACAACGTCAAATTGTCCACCACATGGTTCCAAATCTGCTGCAACCTATCCACCACAGAATCCACCCCAGGACAGTCAGAAGACTCAACCTGACCCGAGGAAAAACGAGGATGAAAACCAGAATTACAAAAAAAAGGCGAAACCAAAGTAGCCGAACTAGCCCGATTATTAAGGGCAAACTCGGCCAATGGCAAAAAAGTCACCCAATCATCCTGGTCAGCAGAAACAAAACATCTCAAATAAGTTTCCAAGGTCTGGTTAGTTCGCTCGGTTTGGCCATTCATCTGAGGATGGAAGGCCGACGAAAACGACAAATCAATGCCCATCTTAGCACAAAAGGACCGCCAAAATCTGGACACAAACTGGGATCCTCTGTCAGACACAATGTTTTCAGGGATGCCGTGCAGACGAACCACATTCTGAAAAAATAACGGAACCAAATCGGAGGAAGAAGGCAACTTAGGCAAGGGCACCAAATGGACCATTTTAGAAAAACGATCACAAACCACCCAGATGACAGACATTCTCTGAGAGACCGGAAGATCCGAAATAAAATCCATGGAAATATGCGTCCAAGGCCTCTTAGGAACCGGCAAAGGCAAAAGCAAACCACTGGCACGAGAACAGCAAGGCTTAGCCCGAGCACAAATCCCACAGGACTGCACAAAGGAACGCACATCCCGCGACAAAGAAGGCCACCAGAAGGATCTAGCCACCAAATCTCTGGTACCAAAACTCCCAGGATGACCCGCCAACACTGAAGAATGGACCTCGGAAATAACTCTGCTGGTCCATCTATCTGGGACAAACAGTCTCTCTGATGGACAACGGTCGTCAGGTCTATCCGCCTGAAATTCCTGTAACACCCGTCGCAAATCTGGGGAAATGGCAGACAAAATTACCCCCTCTTTGAGGATACCAGCCGGCTCTGAAACTCCAGGGGAGTCAGGCACAAAACTCCTAGAAAGACCATCAGCCTTCACGTTCTTCGAACCAGGAATGTACGAGACCACGAAATTGAAACGTGAGAAAAACAACGACCAACGAGCCTGTCTAGGATTCAACCGCTTGGCTGACTCAAGATAAATCAAATTTTTATGATCAGTCAAGACCACCACACGATGCTTAGCTCCCTCTAGCCAGTGTCGCCACTCCTCAAATGCCCACTTCATTGCCAACAACTCCCGATTACCAACATCATAATTTCGCTCAGCTGGCGAAAATTTTCTTGAAAAGAAGGCACATGGCTTCATCACAGAGCAATCAGAGCTTCTCTGTGACAAAACAGCCCCTGCTCCAATTTCAGAAGCATCAACCTCGACCTGGAAGGGAAGAGAGACATCTGGCTGACATAAAACTGGAGCCGAAGAAAACCGGCGCTTCAGCTCCTGAAAGGCCTCAACGGCCGCAGGAGACCAGTTAGTCACATCAGAACCCTTCTTGGTCAAATCCGTCAAAGGTTTAACCACACCAGAAAAATTAGCAATGAAGCGACGGTAAAAATTAGCAAAACCCAAGAACTTCTGAAGACTCTTAACCGATGTAGGTTGGGTCCAATCATGAATAGCCTGGACCTTGACTGGGTCCATCTCAATAGAAGAAGGAGAAAAAATAAAGCCCAAAAATAAACTTTCTGGACTCCGAAGAGACATTTGGAACCCTTCACAAACAAGGCATTGGCACGCAGGACCTGAAATACCATCCTGACCTGCTTCACATGGGATTCCCAATCATCTGAAAAGACCAAAATATCATCCAGATACACAATCATAAATTTATCCAGATATTCTCGGAAGATATCGTGCATGAAGGACAGAAACACAGAAGGGGCATTAGAAAGTCCAAAAGGCATCACCAAGTACTCAAAATGGCCTTCGGGCATATTAAATGCTGTTTTCCATTCATCGCCCTGTTTTATACGCACAAGATTATACGCACCGCGAAGATCTATCTTGGTGAACCAACTAGACCCCCTAATCCGAGCAAACAGATCAGACAACAATGGTAAGGGATACTGGAATTTGACCGTGATTTTATTTAGAAGGCGATAATCTATACAGGGTCTCAACGAACCATCCTTCTTGGCCACAAAAAAAGAATCCCGCACCAAGAGGGGACGAGGAGGGGCGAATATGTCCCTTCTCCAAAGACTCTTTTACATAGCTCCGCATAGCGGCATGCTCTGGTACAGACAAATTAAACAGTCGTCCCTTAGGGAACTTACTACCAGGAATCAAATTTATAGCACAATCACAATCCCTATGAGGAGGTAGGGCACTGGATTTGGGCTCATCAAATACATCCTGGTAGTCCAACAAAAACTCAGGGACTTCAGAAGGAGTAGAGGAAGCAATTGATACCAATGGAGCATCACCATGAATTCCCTGGCAACCCCAACTCAACACAGACATTGCTTTCCAATCCAGGATGGGATTATGAGCCTGCAACCATGGCAGACCCAACACGACAACGTCATGCAAATTATATAACACAAGAAAGCGAATCACCTCCTGATGTGCAGGAGTCATACACATGGTCACCTGAGTCCAGTATTGAGGTTTATTCTTGGCCAATGGTGTAGCATCAATTCCCTTCAATGGAATAGGGAACTGTAATGGCTCAAGAATAAAACCACAGCGCTTGGCAAATGACAAATCCATCAGATTCAGCGCGGCACCTGAATCTACAAAAGCCATAACTGAGTAGGATGACAGAGAGCAAATCAAAGTAATAGACAAAATGAATTTAGGCTGTACAGTACCAATGGTGACAGATTTAGCGAAGTTTTATGTACGCTTAGAGCATTCTGAGATAAAATGAGCTGAATCACCACAGTAAAAGCACAACCCATTCTGACGTCTATGATTTTGCCGTTCAATTCTGGTCAGAGTCCTATCACATTGCATAGACTCAGGTTTCTGTTCAGAAAACACCGCCAGATGGTGCGCAGGTTTGCGCTCCCGCAAACGCCGATCAATCTGAATGGCCAAAGCCATTGACTCATTCAGACTCGCAGGCGTGGGGAACCCCACCATAACATTCTTAATGGCTTCGGAAAGACCTTCTCTGAAATTTGCAGCCAGGCCACACTCATTCCATTGAGTAAGCACCGACCATTTCCGAAATTTTTGACAATACACCTCAGCTTCCTCCTGACCCTGAGAGAGAGCCAGCAAGGCCTTTTCTGCCTGGTTCTCAAGATTAGGTTCCTCATAAAGCAATCCAAGCGCCAGAAAAAACGCATCCACATTCAGCAATGCAGGATCTCCTGGCGCCAGGGAGAAGGCCCAATCTTGAGGGTCGCCACGTAACAGGGAGATAACAATTCTAACTTGCTGAGCGGAATCACCAGAGGAACGAGGTCTCAAAGAAAGAAATAATTTACAATTATTCTTAAAATTCAGAAACCTAGATCTATCTCCAGAAAACAACTCAGGAATAGGTACATTTGGCTCAGACATAGGACTGTGAACAATAAAATCCTGAATGCTTTGCACCCTTGCAGCAAGATGATCCACACTAGAAGTCAGACTCTGAATATCCATGTCTGCAGCTGAACTGAAAGCCACCCAGAGATTAAGGGGATGAGAGAAGCTGGACAGACTGCAGCAAAGGGAGAGGAAAAAAAAAAAATTGTACTCAGGACTTCCCTTATCCCACTTCTGCGATGCATTAAACACTTTTAGGCCTGTTGTACTGTTATGATCCTAGTGGCTTAGGATCACAAATCTAACCAGCTAAGTAGAAGATAATAGGACGAGCTCTGGGGATGTGGTAACTGGACTGACCGCAAACCTGATCCTAACCGCAAACACTATAGGCAACCGTGGAACGTTTCCTGAAATCCTAGACGTCTCTTCACGGCCTGAGAAACTGACTACCCCTAAAGAGAAAGTAAAGACCTCACTTGCCTCAGAGAAATAACCCCAGAGATATAGAAGCCCCCCCACAAATAATAACGGTGAGTTAAGAGGAAAAGACAAACGCAGAGATGAAACAGGTTGAGCAAATGAGGCCCGCTAACGCTAGATAGCAGAAAATAGCAAGGGATCTGTGCGGTCAGTAAAAAACCCTATGCAAAAATATCCACGCAGAGAATGCGAGAACCCCCACACCAACTAACGATGTGGGGGGAGTGTTGTGAAATTGGATTCTGGGCTCCCCCGGTGGCCACTTGTGGAATTGTACTTGTGTGCATCATCCCCTCTGTTCACCTGCTCCTATCAGGATGTGGGAGTCGCTATATAACCTTGCTCCTCTGTCAGTTTCATGCCGGTCAACAATGTAATCAGAAGCCTTTCTGTGCATGTTCCTGCTACTAGACAACTCCCAGCTAAGTTGGACTTTTGTCCTTGTGTGTTTTTGCATTTTGTTCCTGTTCACAGCTGCTGTTTCGTTACTGTGTCTGGAAAGCTCTTGTGAGCGGAAATTGCCACTCTGGTGTTATGAGTTAATGCTAGAGTCTTAAAGTAATTTCTGGATGGTGTTTTGATAGGGTTTTCTGCTGACCATGAAAGTGCCCTTTCTGTCTTCTTGCTATCTAGTAAGCGGACCTCGATTTTTGCTAAACCTATTTTCATACTACGTTTGTCATTTCATCTAAAATCACCGCCAATATATGTGGGGGCCTCTGTCTGCCTTTTGGGAAAATTTCTCTAGAGGTGAGCCAGGACTGTCTTTTCCTCTGCTAGGATTAGGTAGTTCTCCGGCTGGCGCTGGGCATCTAGGGATAAAAAAACGTAGGCATGCTACCCGGCCACTTCTAGTTGTGCGGCAGGTTTAGTTCATGGTCAGTATAGTTTCCATCTTCCAAGAGCTAGTTCTCATATATGCTGGGCTATGTTCTCTCGCCATTGAGAATCATGACAGTTTGACCGGCCAAAAAAAAGGGTTAAATTACTGGCTGAGAAAGGAGAGAAAAAAAGAAGTCTGCTACAATTTTTTTTTTTTTTTTTTTTCCCTCTAGTTCTGAGTGTGCTCTTAATTGAATCACTTGCTAGTCTGCCTATACTGCAGCCTTCCTCTCTTTCTCTCCTTCTTATCCTTGAATGGCTCTGTGTTCACCTGTTTCAAATGGATCTTCAGAGTGTAGCTACAGGTTTGAATAATCTCACCACAAAGGTACAAAATTTGCAAGATTTTGTTGTTCATGCACCTATGTCTGAGCCTAGAATTCCTTTGCCTGAATTCTTCTCGGGGAATAGATCTCACTTTCAAAATTTTAAAAATAATTGCAAATTGTTTTTGTCCCTGAAGTCTCGCTCTGCCGGAGACCCTGCACAGCAGGTCAGGATTGTAATTTCCTTGCTCCGGGGCGACCCTCAAGACTGGGCTTTTGCATTGGCACCAGGGGATCCTGCGTTGCTCAATGTGGATGCGTTTTTTCTGGCCTTGGGGTTGCTTTATGAGGAACCTCATTTAGAGCTTCAGGCGGAAAAGGCCTTGATGTCCTTGTCTCAGGGGCAAGATGAAGCTGAAATATACTGCCAAAAATTCCGCAAATGGTCTGTGCTTACTCAGTGGAATGAGTGCGCCCTGGCGGCGATTTTCAGAGAAGGTCTCTCTGATGCCATTAAGGATGTTATGGTGGGGTTCCCTGTGCCTGCGAGTCTGAATGAGTCCATGACGATGGCTATTCAGATCGATAGGCGTCTGCGGGAGCGCAAACCTGTGCACCATTTGGCGGTGTCTACTGAGAAGACGCCAGAGAATATGCAGTGTGATAGAATTCTGTCCAGAAGCGAGCGGCAGAATTTTAGACGAAAAAATGGGTTGTGCTTCTATTGTGGTGATTCAACTCATGTTATATCAGCATGCTTTAAGCGTACTAAGAAGCCTGACAAGTCTGTTTCAATTAGCACTTTACAGTCTAAGTTTATTCTATCTGTGACCCTGATTTGTTCTTTGTCATCTATTACCGCGGACGCCTATGTCGACTCTGGCGCTGCTTTGAGTCTTATGGATTGGTCCTTTGCCAAACGCTGTGGGTATGATTTGGAGCCATTGGAGGCTCCGATACCTCTGAAAGGGATTGACTCCACCCCATTGGCTAGTAATAAACCACAATACTGGACACAAGTGACTATGCGTGTTAATCCGGATCACCAGGAGGTTATTCGCTTTCTGGTGCTGTATAATCTACATGATGTTTTGGTGCTGGGATTGCCATGGCTGCAATCTCATAACCCAGTCCTCGACTGGAGAGCTATGTCTGTGTTAAGCTGGGGATGTAAAGGAACTCATGGGGACGTACCTTTGGTTTCCATTTCATCATCTATTCCCTCTGAGATTCCTGAATTCTTGTCTGACTTTCGTGACGTTTTTGAAGAACCCAAGGTTGGTTCACTACCTCCGCACCGGGAGTGCGATTGTGCCATAGACTTGATCCCGGGTAGTAAATACCCTAAGGGTCGTTTATTTAATCTGTCTGTGCCTGAACACGCGGCTATGCGAGAATATATAAAGGAGTCCTTGGAAAAGGGACATATTCGTCCTTCGTCATCTCCCTTAGGAGCCGGTTTTTTCTTTGTGTCTAAGAAAGACGGCTCTTTGAGGCCGTGTATTGATTATCGACTTTTGAATAAAATCACGGTTAAATATCAATATCCGTTACCACTGCTTACTGATTTGTTTGCTCGTATAAAGGGGGCCAAGTGGTTCTCTAAGATTGATCTCCGTGGGGCGTATAATTTGGTGCGAATCAAGCAGGGGGATGAGTGGAAAACCGCATTTAATACGCCCGAGGGCCATTTTGAGTATTTGGTGATGCCTTTTGGTCTTTCAAATGCCCCTTCAGTCTTCCAGTCCTTTATGCATGACATTTTCCGCGATTATTTGGACAAATTTATGATTGTGTATCTGGATGATATTCTGATTTTTTCGGATGACTGGGACTCTCATGTCCAGCAGGTCAGGAGGGTTTTTCAGGTTTTGCGGTCTAATTCCTTGTGTGTGAAGGGTTCTAAGTGTGTTTTTGGGGTTCAAAAGATTTCCTTCTTGGGATACATTTTTTCCCCCTCTTCCATCGAGATGGATCCTGTCAAGGTTCAGGCTATTGGTGATTGGACGCAACCCTCTTCTCTTAAGAGTCTTCAGAAATTTTTGGGCTTTGCTAACTTTTATCGTCGATTTATTGCTGGTTTTTCTGATGTTGTAAAACCATTGACTGATTTGACTAAGAAGGGTGCTGATGTTGCTGATTGGTCCCCTGATGCTGTGGAGGCCTTTCGGGAGCTCAAGCGCCGCTTTTCTTCCGCCCCAGTGTTGCGTCAGCCTGATGTTGCTCTTCCTTTTCAGGTTGAGGTCGACGCTTCTGAAATCGGAGCTGGGGCGGTGTTGTCGCAGAGAAGTTCCGACTGCTCCGTGATGAGACCTTGTGCTTTTTTTTCCCGTAAATTTTCGCCCGCCGAGCGGAATTATGATATTGGGAATCGGGAGCTTTTGGCCATGAAGTGGGCTTTTGAGGAGTGGCGTCACTGGCTTGAGGGGGCCAGACATCAGGTGGTGGTATTGACTGACCACAAAAATTTAATTTACCTTGAGTCTGCCAGGCGCCTGAATCCTAGACAGGCGCGCTGGTCGTTGTTTTTCTCTCGGTTTAATTTTGTGGTGTCTTACCTACCGGGTTCTAAGAATGTTAAGGCGGATGCCCTTTCTAGGAGTTTTGAGCCTGACTCCCCTGGTAATTCTGAGCCCACATGTATCCTTAAAGATGGAGTGATATTGTCTGCCGTTTCTCCAGACCTGCGGCGGGCCTTGCAGGAGTTTCAGGCGGATAGACCTAATCGTTGCCCACCTGGTAGACTGTTTGTTCCTGATGATTGGACCAGTAGAGTCATCTCTGAGGTTCATTCTTCTGCGTTGGCAGGTCATCCTGGAATCTTTGGTACCAGGGATTTGGTGGCAAGGTCCTTCTGGTGGCCTTCCCTGTCACGAGATGTGCGAGGCTTTGTGCAGTCTTGTGACGTTTGTGCTCGGGCCAAGCCTTGTTGTTCTCGGGCTAGTGGATTGTTGTTACCCTTGCCTATCCCGAAGAGGCCTTGGACGCACATCTCGATGGATTTTATTTCGGATCTGCCTGTTTCTCATAAGATGTCTGTCATCTGGGTGGTGTGTGACCGTTTCTCTAAGATGGTCCATCTGGTTCCCTTGCCTAAGTTGCCTTCTTCTTCCGAGTTGGTTCCTCTGTTTTTTCAAAATGTTGTTCGTTTGCATGGTATTCCGGAGAATATCGTTTCTGACAGAGGGACCCAATTCGTGTCTAGATTTTGGCGGGCATTCTGTGCTAGGATGGGCATAGATTTGTCTTTTTCGTCTGCTTTCCATCCTCAGACTAATGGCCAGACCGAGCGGACTAATCAGACCTTGGAGACATATTTGAGGTGTTTTGTGTCTGCGGATCAGGATGATTGGGTTGCTTTTTTGCCTTTGGCGGAGTTCGCCCTCAATAATCGGGCCAGCTCTGCCACCTTGGTGTCCCCGTTTTTCTGTAATTCGGGGTTTCATCCTCGATTTTCCTCCGGTCAAGTGGAATCTTCGGATTGTCCTGGAGTGGATGCTGTGGTGGAGAGGTTGCATCAGATTTGGGGGCAGGTGGTGGACAATTTGAAGTTGTCCCAGGAGAAGACTCAGCTTTTTGCCAACCGCCGTCGTCGTGTTGGTCCTCGGCTTTGTGTTGGGGACTTGGTGTGGTTGTCTTCTCGTTTTGTCCCTATGAGGGTTTCTTCTCCTAAGTTTAAGCCTCGGTTCATCGGCCCGTACAAGATATTGGAGATTCTTAACCCTGTGTCCTTCCGTTTGGACCTCCCTGCATCCTTTTCGATTCATAATGTTTTTCATCGGTCATTGTTGCGCAGGTATGAGGTACCGGCTGTGCCTTCCGTTGAGCCTCCTGCTCCGGTGTTGGTTGAGGGTGAGTTGGAGTACGTTGTGGAAAAGATCTTGGACTCTCGTGTTTCCAGACGGAAACTCCAGTATCTGGTCAAATGGAAGGGATACGG